>NC_052055.2:93262355-93589578 GCF_903992535.2 Arvicola amphibius
CAAGGTTTAAAGAAGAGGACCCAAGGAAATCTGGGTGAATATTCCAGGGGAAAAAAAAAAAAAAAACAACTCTTTCTGCAAATGTCCAAGTGCAAAAGAATGTCTACCCAGTTCCAAGGAATAGTAAAGTGGCCAATGTTGCTGAGGCAGAATGGAGGAGAAAGGACAGTGTAAAAAGACCTGCCCTAAAAAATAAAGCAGAGGGCTGGAGAGATAGCTCAGCACTTAAAAGCATGTTTTGCTCTATATGGGACCTGGATTCAATTTCCTGCACCCACCTGATGACTCATAACTATCTGTAACTCCAGTTCCAGGGGATCTGATGCCTTCTCCTAGCTTCCATGTGCATAAGGAACACACATGATACGCAGACATACATTCATACAATTTACATACACATAAAATAATTTTAAAATATATATATTTTTAAAGCAGGCTAGGCAAGATCAAAAACACTGATGACAACTTATGCTGGAGAGTTTGTGGGGGAAAGGGAACACTCCTGCATTGCTGGTGGGAGTGCAAGCTGGTACAGCCCCTTTGGAAGTCAGTGTGGCGATTTCTCAGAAAATTAGAAAACAACCTTCCTCAAGACCCAGTAATACCACTTTTGGGTATATACCCAAAAGATGCTCAATCATGCCACAAGGACATGTGCTCAACTACGTTCACAGCAGCATTATTTGTCATGGCCAGAACCTGAAAACCTAAATGCCGCTTGACTGAAGAATGGATAAGGAAAATGTGGTACATTTACACAATGGAGTACTTCACAGCAGAAAAAAATAACATCTTGAATTTTACAGGAAAATGGAGCTAGAAAACATCATTTTGAGTGAGGTAACCCAGACCCAGAAAGACAATAATCACATGTACTCACTCATAGGTGGATTTTAAACATAAAGCAAAGAAAACCAGCTCACAAATCACAATCCCAGAGAACTTAGACAACAATGAAGACACTAAGAGAGACTTATATAGATCTAATCTACACAGGAAGTAGAAAGAAGAAAAAGATAAGATCTCCTGAGTAAATTGGGAGCATGGGGACCTTGGGAGAGAGTTGAAGGGGAGGGGAAAAACAGGGAGGGAGCAGAGAAAAATGTAGAACTCAATAAAAATCAATAAAATTAGAAAAAAAGCAAGCTAAAAAGGATATGCATATGGTGTGGGAGGTCCTTCTGTCTATGTGTTGCTTTTATTGGTTAATGAATAAAGAACTACTTTTAATCTATGGCAGGGAAGAACAGAACTAGGCAGAGAAAGCTAGGCTAAATGCTGGGAGAAGGAAGGGTGGAGTCAGAGACGCCATGAAGCCACCAGAACTTTAGCTAGTAAGCCACAGCCACGTGGAGATACACAGATTAATATAAATGAGTTAAATTAATATATAAGAGTTAGCCAATAAGAAGCTAGAGCTAATGGACCAAGCAATGATTTAATTAATACAGTTTCTGTGTGATTATTTCAGGTCTAAGCTAGCTGGGTGGCCAGGAACCAACATGCAGTCCTCCTTCCTACATGCATACCTACAAAAAGATTTTCCAAACTTAATATTAAGTTTTACACAATGTTTTCTATATAGCAGATTCATCTATCTTGGCTGATTGAATCATATACGAAGGTAACAATACTTTAATCCCAGCACTCGGGAGGCAGAGGCAGGCGGATCTCTATGAGTTCGAGGCCAGCCTGGTCTACAAGAGCTAGTTCCTGGGCAGGCTTCAAAGCTATGGAGAAACCCTGTCTTGAAAAACCAAAAGAAAAAAAGAATATCTCATATAGACTATATTAAATTTTAAACATGCTGGTGCCATCTTAGAAAATGTCTTTTAATTAAAGTCATAATTTAGTTGTGTTCAATTTAATTGCAGATATCACTGAGCATAATAGCTAGGTTTTTCAACGAGTTACGGTTTACGTTACTTTTCCTTAACATTACTAATGTTCGGTTTCAAAAAGATACACATAAATATAAACTAACATATATGATACAAAAAACTAACAATAGTGAAATTCTAATTCTGCTCTTCACATTACAGAAAATCATGTTCAACTGCCTGGAAAATGCTGTATTGAAGTATAAATGGTAGCTCAAGATGTGAAGAAAAACAAAGGCAAAATTTGCAAATTTAATATGTGCTCAAATTATAATACTTCCTGCTTTAGAAGACACAGACCTCCCCTAAAATGTGAGTTCTTTGTTTTTTCTCAAGACAGTCTTTCTATGCATCCTGTCCTGCTCACAATCTTCTTATCTTAGCCTCTCCAGTACTGAGATGATAGGTATATGCCACCATGCTTGGCTTAGTGAATCATTTTAAAAAGCAGAGACGGTGGAAATGCTGGGATATAACTTAGATTGGCTCATAATATACATTGCAGGGTTCTGGTTTATTATCACTCTTGGATCCCTGGCTCAGAGAGCAGAGGGCAACAGTCATCTAGAATGTAGACAACCGGGCCTTATACAGAAGACTCCTGCTGACAGTCAAATCCATCTGTACTTTTGGTTTTAGGCAAAACCTAGCTTATATAATTCAGATACTTTCCATTCCTGGAGTTCTTCCTTTTTTTTTTTTTTCCTTTTTTTCATTTTTCGAGGCAGGGTTTCTCAGTAGCTATGGAGCCAGTCCTGGATCTCGCTCGGTAGACCAGGCTGGCCTCGAAATCACAGAGATCTGCCTGCCTCTGCCTGCCTCTACTTCCCGAATGCTTGGATTAAAGGCATATGCCACCACCGCCCAGCTAGAGTGCTTCCTTTTAATACCAGAGAATTCCCCCTGACACCTACCTCCTCCCTGCTGCAATATGGTCAATAGGCCCTAAACAACTCTTTAAAATAGATGCTGTCTACCAAGGGCACACTCAGAGTTGGAATTCAGCCAATCGTTTTTCCTCTTCAGTCTGGGAAGGAGATAGTTAATTTTTAATATGAAGAAAGAAGGACAGTAAAACTCTTCAATTTGACAATATTCACAGTCAAAATGAAGACTGTATTCAATTAACCACTAACACCATGCATGAGAGGCTAAAGTAAACTGACAAGTTTATTGAGAAATACTAAAAACATAAGGCTACTTTGAAGTGCCATTTAAATACTTCTGTAGCAACCATGTGAAAGTAAATTATTACAAGCTAAAAACGAGCCACTCTATCTACTTTCACTGGTAGTCCTAAGGACCTTTTCCAAGAAAGTACCTTACAGATAAGTGTCCTCAAAGAAGTGTTAAAACTATAAAGGTAAAGCCGGGCGGTGGTGGCACACGCCTTTAATCCCAGCACTCGGGAGGCAGAGGCAGGCGGATCTCTGTGAGTTCGAGGCCAGCCTGGTCTACAAGAGCTAGTTCCAGGACAGGCTCTAAAAAAAAAAGCTGCAGAGAGACCCTGTCTCGAAAAACCAAAAAGAAAAAAAAAACTATAAAGGTAAACTTTAGAAGACATGTTTATGGCTCTTGATGTGAGAACATCTTCCTAAACAAGAACCAAAACTCTTAAGTCAACAAAGATGAACAAATTATACAAGATAAAAAGTTTCTCTTTTTGGTTCAAAGTAGAAAATAAACCATTGTTTGTAATAAATAAATAAATAAAAATAAAAAAATTGAGGCAGGCATGGCACCTGTAATCCTGTCCTCAGAACACTGAGCAGGAAAAACCGCAATTCAAGATAAGCCTGGACCAGAGTACAAGACCCTTTCTAAAAAGGGGTAGGGAGTTTGTTTGTAGATATATACAGAGAAGAAATGGGGTAGCAGAGCAATACTGAATTTACAGATTATTCTTGCTACTTTGAAATTTTCATAACAGGCTCATAAAATTTAGGAGAAAATATAAACAAAAAAGTAAAGAAATAAAGTGTGAGAAAAAATACAATTTAATCCTTATAATAGACTTAAAATATACCAAACTAAAAAGCTTCCAAATGATATAAAAATTTCACTTTTCCAACTTAATTTTGTAATCACGATACAATTAAAATACTGTCAGTGATAAATTTAGTACCTTTGCTTCTTCAAGTTCCTTGTCAGCAGTGTCCACCACAAAATTTTTCTCTTTTTCTAATTGTTCTGCTAGTTGGTCGATTTTAATCAGTTCTTTACAAAGATGCTCATTGTGGTTGGTTAAATCGTCTACTTGACTGCTTACCACCTCCTTACTATCCAAGAGTTTCCTAACATATTCTTCCAAGTCATGATTTGTCTGTTTAAGATCTTCAATCTGTTATAATCAGAAAAGAAATAATCACATTAAAAGGGTCCCTTAGCTTGTAAGTAAATATTAGCTGTAAAGGAGACCCATGCTACTACCCACAGACCCAGAGAAATTGATGCCTAGCCCAACTGTCATCAGAGAGGCTTCATCCAGCAACTGATGGAAACAGATGCAGACCCACAGCCAAACATTAGGTGTATCTAGGAGAATCCTACAGAAGTGGGGGAGGTACGATTGTAGGAACCAGTGGGGTCAAGGATACATAAGAAAACCCACATTATCAACTGATCTGGGTTTACAGGAGCTCACAGTGGAGGGAGAGAAAGAGTGGAGAAGGAGTGGGTAGGGGAGGGCTGGGAAAAAGGGAAGGAGAGGAAACTTTGATTGGGGTATAAAAACATAAATAGATAGACAGACGGACAGATAAGGGTCCCTCAGCTCTCTTCTAAATTCTCTGCTCTCAAAGAATTTTGTTCCCTTGAAGAAGTTAATATGTTAAGTGCAATCATAGGGATACTTGTGAGTTAAACAGATTTAACTAATTATCTATAGAGTACATTCAAGATATTATGCTGGTCCAAGTCAGAAGATTAAATCACCTTTAAATAAAAAATACAGTCAATTCTTACCCCCCCCCCAAAAAAAACAGCCAGTATAAGCCTCTAAAATTTAGTAGCTAAAATTGCGAAATACCTGATCTTAATTCTTAGTCAGTCATGTCTTAACTTTGGTCAAGTAACTATACAGATAACTTCTTTCAAAATTGACAGTTTACTTTAAAAACATAAATGTATGTGTCCTTTTATAAAAAATATCCTATAAGTCATGAGTTGTTTTTTTCTGTTTTTTTTTTTTTGGTGTTGTTGTTATTTGTTTGTTTTCTTCTGTTTTTTGAGACATGATCTAACTACATAGCCTTGGCTAGCCTGAACTCTCTAGACCAAGCTGGCCTCAAACTCAGAGAACATCTGTCCTGTCTCTTGAATGCTGGGATTAAAGGTATGCATCACCATACTCAACAATGAATTTTTTGAGACAGGGTTTCTCTGTATAGCTGTGGTTGTCCTGGAACTTGCTCTGTAGACCAGGTTGGCACCAAACTCACATAGATCTGCCTATCTCTGCCTTCTAAGTACTGGGATTAAAGGTGTGCACCACTACTTCCCAGCTAACAATGAATTATTTTAACTAAATATGCTACAGTGCCATTTATTATTCTGAATAAATCCATTTTAAGGACCAAAAGAAGTCCTATGGCAATTCGACCTTTGCTGTGGCACCTTGTAAGCATACTAACATGTAAGATTTAAAATCTGAAATATCAAAACCAGGAAACAAAAAACAATGAATTTTTTTAAAGAAAAGGAAGAGGATCTATAAAGGTACAAAATATCTCCCTAGTTCAATCTTTTATCATAACTGGTCTGAATTTCATAAGTATCTCCTATTCTTCCCTTTTGCCTACTACCATACACCAATTAAAGAAAGTTCTCTGAGCATCTATGAGTGCACATATAAAATTAGTATATAAAGTTGCTTTAAATTGTACTTATAAACCAGGCGGTAGTGGCACATGCCTTTAATCCCAGCACTTGGGAGGCAGAGGCAGGTGGATCTTTGTGAGTTCAAGGCCAGCCTGGTCTACAAGAGCTAACTCCAGGAGAGCCAAAGATACACAAAGAAATCATGTCTCAAAAAAACAAACAAAACAAAACAAAAAAACTACAACAAATAGTGCTTATAGCTATAAAAATTGAGTTATTTTAATTTCAAAAGAAATTCTTTGAAAATGTCACTGAGAATGTGATGCCAAGATGCCATTTGTGACCCTAGACCTTCTCGACTGTCCAGCCTGGTTTCCACGTCACTAGTGCATGCACTTAAGCTGCAAGCATAGTAGACTTGTCCCGCACTGTTTCCAGAACATTATAGGGAGTTGTTGCAGTGTTATAGTCTATGTGTCACAAAATCCTCCTCAGGAGACGTCTTGGGAAAACTCCTTAGGCCTCGACTATAGGAAAACACACTTCTCCTTTGGTAAGCTGGTTTGCTCTTGGCCTACTAGCTAAAGAGTATGTCATCTTTTCTTTCTGCGTCCTTTGAACCAAATGTGCAGCCCACCTGCAGCAACGTGAATAGAAGCCTTGTTCTAAACTATCTGGATGGTGTGGTGCACACCTTTAATCCTAGCACTAAAGAGAAATATAAAACGAGAGGAGACAGGAGCACAGGGCTCAGTCTTCAGTCTGAGGTTTGGTGAAAAGCATGGCAGTCTGCAGTCACACTGAGGATAGGGATAAGAACTCTCTAGTGTTTTGGCTGCTTTGCTTTTCTGATCTTCAGCTTGAACCCCAGTATTTGTCTCTGGGTTTTTACTACTCGTTCTATAATTCTCACCCTATCTTAGTATTTTATAAAATGCATAAAAATCATTTACCTGTCCTTTCCATTGACTTCTAAGAAACATAAAAAAGTACTTTATACATCATGAATTATGTATTCTTTATATAATGATCAACTGTTATGTGGGTACGTAAAACAAATGGATCATCAATAAATACATGAATACCCTGCTTGCCCGATAGGAAACCCTGCTTTTACTCAATTCATGATATAAGTACTTTAGAAGAAGCAGGTTAGAGTCCTCCATCCCTGGAATCTGGTATATGCATAACACGCTGTAAGCTCCAATGGGCTTAGGCAGCTCTGTCCTGTGCACTGATGCCTATAGTACACAAGCACTCTTTTTGTGCAAAATCAACAACGCTGCAGCTTTCCTCAGCAGATACCTCATGTTCTTCACATCTCCAACATCTTGGGTTCTCTACCACAACTTGGATTTCACCCTGAAAGCTTCATGCAAAGTCCACTCCCTGAAGAGAATCGATCCTGCTATATACTGCCTGGCTTTCCAGGCTTTTGTCAAAAATATTGGTGCAATTCTCCAAGATAACTACAACTCCTTCATCCTGCAGGCATGCAAAATAAGTATTATGTAGATGATTCCATGTTCTGTTGCAAGCTCAAGAATTAGAATTCAATGGACTACAGCTTGAGTAGCCTTTGAATATCTGTGCACTGAAAATTCTTCCCTAGGTTGCCTTGTTTAAAAGGACACCCCTGAAACTCTGTTAAAGAAAATTCTCTCAAATAAGTTTCCAGTTTTATTTTACACCCTGAAGACTTTCATGAGTTGAATCTCACCCTCAAGGCATCTTTCCCTGCAGTGATATTTTGTTTGTGTTTTAACAAATAAAGCTTGCCTGAAGATGAGAGTGCAGAGCTAAGCCATCAGAGGTCAGGTAGCTGTGGCTCAACTTTAATCCCAATACTTGGTAGTCCTACGGCTTTAACCCCAGCACGAAGGAGGTGGAGACAAGAGTGATATGGCCGGGCAGAGAGAGGAACATACGGTGGGAGGAGACAGGAGCTCAATGCAGTCTGAAGCAGTCAGTCAGAGGATACAGTGTGAGGAGGCAGTCTAAGGACAGGATCACCCTTCTGGTCTGGGGATTCAGTAGAGGTAAAAGGTCTCTCTAGTGGCTGGCTGCACTGCTCCTCTGATCTCTCAGCTTTCCCTCACTAATATCTGACTCCAGGTTCTATTTACTAAGATCAACTAGAATTCATGCTACATTTCCTGTTGTTCCCATGCAAAGTAAATGGTTCTCTTCAAGCAGACTCCTCTCTTTTACAGTTATAGCCACTTTGTTCACACTTGCTTTTGCTGCAGTTTTAAACACACTGCATGCTCCCAAAATGCATATTTTCTACATCCTTCTGTTCTACTTCCTGTTCCTCTCTGTAAAGCTGCCTGAACGCAGCTGGATGGTGGTGCCTTTAATCCGAACTCATTAGAGACAGAGGCAGGCATATCTCTGTGAGTTGAGGCTAGCTGGTCTACAGAGAGAATTCCAGAACAGTCAGGACCATTACACAGAGAACAGAGAAACCCTGTCTCTAAAAACTAAAAGAAAAAAGAAAAAAAAGCTGTCGTCTGAAGACAGTAAGCAATAATCATGCCATAGCTTGCATATTATGCAGTCTTGAAATTTCCTCTTCAACATCTGGAGCTGTAGCTCAATGAATAGAGTGCTTGCCTAAAATGTACAAGGCCCTGGTTTGATTCCCACCACCACAAAAACAAGAACATTTGAAATTTCCTCCACCCAATAAATTAGATCATTCCTTTTTAATTCAGCCTTACTCAAATGTTCTTGACACAGGCAGAATGGGCTGGTTCACATATTGGTGGACCAAGAAGCAGGTGTAAACTGGAACCATGGGCTGTTACAACCTTCAAAGACCAATCCCTAGTGAGCTACTTTCACCAGCCAAGTCCCACCGCCTAAAGGTTCCACCTCCTAAAATAGTACCACAAGCTGAAGACTCAAAAAGAGAGGCTGTGGGGGGAACAATCCATTTTTAAATCCTAAGAGAGGCCTTGTTAGGACATGTGAAGTTCTGACTCTGCTCTGACACCTCCCTAGCAATTAGGTGCCTCTTTCTGTAGGGTAAGGGCAGATGTCTGGGCACCCACTGTGGTCTCTCCTGACATCAGAAGACTGCGTACCTCCCTACCACCTGATAGGAATTAAAGTCTTGGTTCCCTACTCAGTTTTCTTTGAAACCACTCTTGCTAGGGGCAAAGGCAGGGAAATGAGATCAAGAAGTAGTCTAGACTCTGTGGCCTGTGCTGACAGGGAAAGTCTGTGGTTTTCCTTTAGTCTCCTTGTTTGGGAGCAGACAGCTATTGTCTTAGAGTCATCCGTCTTGTGCTTTTCTGGGATCTTTTTTTGCATGTTCTTATTGTCACTTCAAGTTGCTAGCCTACAAGTCTTTCTGGAATATACTGAGAAAAAGAAAATAAAAGAACTATAACATGCTATCTTTTTGTGTTGAGGCTCCCTAACTAGTCTTTATTCTTGTGTCCACATTTTACATATTTTCTTATATCTAGATATTAGCCATTAAACAAATAATAACTAAGTTATAATCCATAGACCCAGAGAGGATAGGCATAGAAAGGACTAGACAGGACACATGGATCTCCCTGGGAAGAAGAAATAGATTTTATGGAATGGAGCCAAGAAGAGGGATATGGGGGGAGTGTATGACACCAGGAGTATTAGGTAGGGAGGCAGAGGAGAGATGATATTGAGGGAGGGAGGGAAGAGGGAGGAAGAAAAGGAGAGAGGGAGGTAAGGTGAGAGACAAGTAGAATTTAAGGACATTTGAAAGGTGGTATGGAAACCTAGTGCAATGGTAAGTTAACAATAAAATGGCTCCTAATGATATTCTGCTATACTCATAGATCGGTGTCTTATTTGGCTGTCATCAGAGAGGATTCCTCCTACAGCAGATGGGAACAAATACAGAGACCCACAACCAGACATTACATAGAGAGACAGAGATCTTGGAACACACAACTCTAAACCAGATGTCTCTATCAAATCCCTCCCCTCAGAACTCAGAGAACCCAGAGAAAGAAGACTAAGAGAATGAGTAGGGAAGACAAAGGGAATGGAGGACACTAGGAGAAGGAAGTCCTCGAAAAAAACTGCAAAGTTCGTAAGAACTCACAGAGACTGAAGCAGCAATCACAGAGCCTACTGTCTGCACCAGCTTCTGCACATATGCTACAGCTTTTAGTTTAGTCCTTATGGGACTCCTGACGTGTGAATGAGTGGGGCTCTGATTCTTGTGCCTGCTCTCAGGGCTCTTTTATTTTTCTGTTGGCTTGTCTTATCCAACAAGATAAAGATGGTATTGTTTTATCTTATCGTATTGAATTTTGTTATGTGTTGTTGTTATCTCTTAGAAACCTGTTCTTTCTAATGAGACAGAAAGGGAATGAATCTGGATGGGGGAGGAGGTGTGGAGGCAATAAGAGGATTAGAGAGAGGGGAAACTATATTTCAATTACATTGTATGAGAAAAGAATCTATGTTTAATAAAAGGAAAAAGTGGGGGGCTGGAGAGATGACTCAGAGGATAAGAGCACTGGCTGCTCTTCCAGAGGTCCTGAGTTCAGTTCCCAAAAATAATCATCTATTATGAGATCTGGTGCCCTCTTCTGGCCCACAAGGATACATGCAGGCAGAATACTGTATACATAATAAATAAATCTTTAAAAAAAGAAGGAAAACGTGTTATGCTGTTTTATATATAATGTTCACAATCTGAAACTGTATTTAACAGAAGACAGGAAAGGCAATGGAAAGTCTACTTTATTCCCCAAAGTCCCTGCTTCTTCCCCCGCCCCAGACAGATTCTCATGTAGCCCTGGCTGGCCTCAAACTCACTGTGAAGCCTGAGGATTACCTTGAACATCTGACCCTCCTGCCTCTACCTCCTGAGAGCTAGGATTACAGACATGTTCTACTATGCCCAGTTTACCTGATGCTAGGGGGTCAAACCCAGGGCTCTGTGCATGCTAGGAAATATTCTCCCAATTGGGCTACATCTCCAGCCCCTAGAAGGTCTGTTTTATGAACCTTTATTTTACGACGTGCCAGGTACCATCAGAACAGATGATCCCAAACCTGAAGTACAGAGCACTATATTCAAATCCCTACTAACTTGGAAGTTCAGAGAACTCCTATTTGTCATTTGCTAGCTAGATGTCAAATTTATTTAACCACTACTATTTTAGCAGCAATCTATATCAATGGAAATGACCACTATTTTACATGTTTGAAAATAGGTAAGTAAGATGCTGCATTAAAAAGCAGCTGATCTGCCTGGCGTGGCCTCATTCCTGTAACCTCAGAATTTGTGGGGTTGATACAAAGGGATTACTAAGTTGAAAGCCAATCTGGTCTCCATAGCAAGATCCTGCCCTAAAACAAACAAACAAAACAATACCACACAGTTTTCTCAGTGACTCTGAACCTACCACATCAAAGCAGTTATAAACACTAAATTTTAGAATCCTTAGATTTAAACAAGCTCTGAATTAGTAATTATTTGTCCTTCATTTTCTTATTTTAAAATACATTTTAAACTACATTAATTTTAAAATTAAGAAAAGTATGTATTAATACATAAACTAAGACTAACCTGTAATTTCAGTGTCGAGATGAATCTATCTTGGGTTCTCACTTCTTGTTCTAGTTGGAGAGTATTCTGGTTTTTTCCAGCTTCAAAAACTGGAGCCCCGAGACCAAATTGATGTTCTTTGGTGGTAACCTAGTAGAAAGAATAAAAGATAATGGAGAGGCATTCCATTTAAAACAGAGCTTTGACTTTTTACAGCAGTAAGTTTTGAAATTTATTAGCATTCTATTCAATTTATATTTTCTATTGGTTTTACCTTTCCCATCAGTAGAGAAGAGTTTACCAAGCTATGCATTCTTAAGAATTTATAATATAAAACCTGGGACTATTAAGATAGTTCAGTAGTCAAGACTGCTTAATCAGAGGACTGGAACTCAGATCCCAGCAATCACATGGAGGGGAGAAGCTCACAAATGCCTCCAGCTCTAAGGAATCTGATGTTCCCTTCTAGCTTCTGTGTGTACCAATGCACACATGTACTCATGCTCAAACAGACACAAAGACATACAGACACATACACATGATATGGGACTCCCCGCTGTATGCTGCAAATACATTATACGGAAGAGTAGAGCTAGGTGGAGAAAACTAAACTGAATGTGGAAGAAAGGAGGCGGAGTCAGGGAGAAGTAATGGAGCCTCTGCCAGAGACAGACATGCTGGAACCTTGCTGGTAGGCTACGAGCCTCATGGTAAAATATAAAATAATGGAAATGGGTTAACTTAAGATATAAAGGCTAGCCAATAAGAAGTTAGAACTAATAGGCGAAGCAGTGATTTAATTAATACAGTTTCTGTGTGGTTATTTCGGGATTCTGGGCAGCCAGAAAACGAACAAGCAGCTTCCTACAACATACACAAATCTTTAAAAACAAAAGACCCATCCAACGACAGATACCATGACTGGTACTGAAAACCTAGATAACTAACCAATGCAAGTGAAATCATGATTACTAGAGGAGAATCTACTAATTCTATTCATCTACTACTAACTTACTAAACCAACATAATCCCTAACAACAATCTATAAACATCTGTCCTTACAGCTACAGATAAGTGTAATCCTTACCCCTCATCAAGGAAACTTCTCTTTACATCAGATGGAGACTGACCACTACAGAAAACCACAACCAAGCAATGCAGAGTTGTGGAGCCCAGTACCAATGGATACAATTAAAAAACACTCCCACACATTGCAGACAAGAGGGCAGAAAGATTATAAGAGCCAGAGAATCAGGGAGTTTGCTGTGAGATGGTGTCTCCTAGTAACATCAGAAGTCACACCCACAAAGTCTCACCAACGTGACCACCTAAGTGTGAGTTGAACAAGGATGACACTAACAAGCATGCCAAACTGGACAGAGAAAAGCCTGTGAGGCCTCAACACAACACAGAACTACAGGCAACTGAGTAAAGTTGGGAGCAGGAGAGTGGTATTCTCTAGAGAACAGCCAACAAATGGTTGTTCTGCCAAACTGTCAGTGCTGAACACATATACACAAATAACATTATATGGACTCAACAGGTTACAATTTGAATATATATATATGTATGTATGTGTGTTTGTATATATACGTACATACACACATAATGGCAATCGAAAATAAAAAAACTATGAATTTGAAGGAGAGCTGGGCAAGAAATATGGGAGACTTTGGAGGGAGGAAAGGGAAAGGGGAACTATTATAATCAAAATACAATCCCCAAAATTAAAAAAGGAAAAAAATTATCTGTTTTCCATATAAAACTATGATACTGAGTATGCTTTTTAAAAGACACATGCTCTAGCCTATCACTTTCCTGAAGAAACATGAGTTGGTAGCAAACAAAGAGTGTTACCTCCAAACCTCTGCCTGTCAAGTATGTTAGCCATTAGTTACATGTTAGCTTTTGCCAGCCATCCATAAGGGGATACTTTATCTAAAACATTTACAATTTCTATAAATAAAAGGGCAAAAGAAATATTCTAACAGAAAAATTGAAAAAAGAATATAAATATTTATATAAACATTCAACAATACCTTTAAGGGGGCTGGAGAGATGGCTCAGAGGTTAAGAGCACTGGCTGCTCTTCCAGAGGCCTTGAGTTCAATTCCCAGAAACCACATGGTGGCTCACAACCATCTGTAATGGATCTGATGCCCTCTTCTATCATGCAGGAATACATGCAAATAGGGCATTCATATACATAAAATACATATATAAATCTATTTTTAAAAGTGAGATTGGGGCTGGAAAGATAGCTCAATGGTTAAGGCTCTAAATGTTCTTCCAGAGGACCAATGTCCAATTCCCAGCATCCACATGGCAGCTCACAACTGTCTGTAACTCCAGTTCCACTTTCACACAGACATACATGCAGGCAAAACACCAATGCACATAAAATAAAAATAAGTAAAATTTTTAAAAAGTGAGAATTTTCTAAGAACATCCTAGACCTTTCCTTCAACACAGCTGCTATTCTCCACATCACTCTTTGGAAATTATAAAATCAACATATCCCCACTGACTAGCTTGAGTACACCCTGTGCAGTCTGGCACGCAAGCAGATTGGCAGCTCTATTTCTTTCTTCTTCCCTAGATAAGATAGAAAATGCATTTCTATTCATCTCTAGCTACTGCCCACCTGGAACATCAGCATAAATCTCATAGACTACTTAAAGTTATAAGTCATTTAGTGAAGGAGCAGAACAAACTCCATTTTGAGAAAAAACTCCATTTTAGACAGGACCTAACTGTGCCAGCCCTGGTCAAAGTGACCCACCAGAGTGTCCAAACAACATCTGCTTGCTTCAAATGTCCTTGTAGGTATCTGATTAACCACTATTTTGAAATTCTAGTCTGCTGACAGTCACTATACCCAACCAACAAATTCAAAAGCTGTATACCTTTACCCAATCCCGAAACGCCAAGGTTTGTGGCACCCTGCTTGCAGTTTTCCTTTTAAAATCCCCTTACCCTGAAGCCTCCAGACCGTTTTCCCCCACCCACTGTGTCAGTGTGTTGGATTATGGCCGAGTTAGCTAACTTGTAATCAATAAATCCCAGTGTGTTTGCATCCGATACCAGCTCTATGGTGGTTCTGTTTGGGGGTCCTGTGACATGGGCAGAACATTAGAACTTTATGAGCTATATAAAAATCTTACCATTTCTCACACAGTTTCTGTTGAAAAATGTGCTCTTAGTTACAAACATTTGGCTCAGGAAACAGAATAAATAACTTCTCACTTTGGCAATTAATTTTTAAATTTTGCTGAACATTATGAATCACACAGAAATATTATTTACATGCAGAATCTCATTCACAGTACACCTCAGATTCTACAATTGGAAAAGCTTCCCTTTATTGGCTTTCCACTACACTTTGAATTGCCAAGATCTATTTTTATCCAACATGCAAAGTTCTTCACAATTTGTTCCCTTCAACTTTGAAAACTTTATCACCTGATTAACACCTCCAAGAACTATTCTACACATTCTTAATACATACACCTAGAAACACTCTTCTTCACTAACATTTTAAGGCTCAGTTTGAACTTTCAACACTTTTTTCTGTTTTTATGCTATAAGATTATAATGATGATATCATCAACAAAATATATATATACATATATACATATACTGATGATAGAACAATTTAGGTAAGTATTCATGTTTTCTACTTATGTCTTCCTTATACATTTACTTGAATCTTAAAAATAAGCAATGTTGCTGGGTGGTGGTAGCACACACCTTTAATCCCAGCACTCAGGAGGCAGAAGCAGGCAGATCTCAGTTAGTTCAAGGCCAGCCTAGTCTACAAAGTGATTTCCAGCACAGCCAGACTGTTATACAGGAAAACCCTGTCTTGAAAAACACACACACAAAATCTAAAAGTTGTCTCCCCCACCCCATCTCTGTGTGTGTAGGATAGGGTCTATAGTCTTGCTGCACGTGACAGACTAACTGGCCTACAAGCTTCCAGGGTTTCTCTCCTGTCTCCACCTCCTATCTTGGCACAGGATCTAAGCTTTTACAGATGCCTGCTACCATCTGGCTGTGTATGTCATGCTGGTTACTTTTTGTCAACTTGACACAAACCAAGGTCATATTGAGAAGTGGGGACCTTCAATTGAGAAAATTCTTCCATCTGACTGGCATGTAGGCAAGTCTGTAGCACATTTTCTGGATTAATGATTGATGTGGAGGACCCAGCCCATATGGGTAGTACCACCCTTGGGCAAAAGATCTTAGCTGGTATAAGAAAGCAGCCTGAGCATGCCATGGGGAATGAGCCAGTAAGCAACATGTCTCCATGAACTCTGCATCAGTTCCTGCCTCGAGTTCCTACCGTGGTTTCTCTTCAAGAATACAACAGTGTGTTGGTTTGGATGAGGTGTCCCCTATAAGTCTCAGGCATTTGAATACCAGGATTCCAGTTGGTTGCTACTTGAGATGAGGAAGAGTAAGCTTGTTAAAGGAGACATGTAAGCTTAAGGTTTCAAAAGCCTCTGCCATGTGCTCCCTGTTTCCTGTTTATGGGTCACGATATGGAGCTACCAGATGCTTCAATGCCAAGTCTGCTTGTCTGTTGCCATGTTCCCCAATATGGTGCTCAACTCTAACCCTCTGGAACTGTAAGCCCTAAATAAACCCATTCTTCTATAAATTGCCTTGGTTCCACCTACCTCTGCCTGAGTGCTGGGGTTAAAGGAATGCACCGCCTGGCCGATTACTTAATTGCATGACATTAAGCACAATACTTCTCCTGAGATGGCTTCTTCACCTATGGGTGATACTAATAGTGCCTATACCTCATAAAATCATGTAAAGGCTAAATGAATATAAGTAATATGTATAAATACTCAAAATAGTGCCTGGCATATAATAAGCACTAAACATTATTATCACTATTTATTCCTCTCACTGATTTAAATTATTTAATCAGCCATTAAGTTCTACTGACCTTTTCACTAGAACAGTTCTTAAATATTCTCTCTCTCTCTCTCTCTCTCTCTCTCTCTCTCTCACACACACACACACACACACACACACACACACAGCTTTAATTCACGGTATTAGATTGCAATAATCTTATCTAATTGCCAAACAAATTTTTATAAAGCCACACTAAAAAGCAATAATCACGTATAGGGACAAGAAATGAAGAACGAAAACACACAACTTCAACTTTCATTTAATCTATGAAGTCCAGAACACATAAATAAGTATAGCACAGCATGATTAGCACCCTATCACTGTAAGCACAGCTATACTATGAGAACATAGGCAAAAAGGGGCTCCTACATTTACTTGCCCTAAAAGGCTTAGAATCTACTTTCCATTCCCCAAACCTATGAACACACCTGTATCAGAGCACTTAACACTGTGTCACTTTTATTGGAAATTCAATGTCAAAGAAACTTTACAATGTCTGAAACAAACTTCTGAAATTCCTCACCTACCCCTAGCTCCCAGCCTTGCCCCATATTCTTTTCAGATTTTCTCCACGTCAAGCCCCAATGTGCATAAGTCCAAGGTAAGAAAAAGTGAAGAGTCATCTTGGACTTTTCTTTCTTGACACTCATCTAATATAGCCACAAGTTATACTGGTTTTATCTCCAAAATGTATATCCTAAATCCATCTATTTCTACATCATTTACATGCATGTGCCTAGACCCAGGAGCCACCCTACCCCACCTGCAAGTTTCCTACTGGTCTTCCTGCTCCATAAAACTTATTCTTCACCCTAAAATCAAATTAACCTTTAAAATGTTGAGAGGATGATCAAAAACACTCCAATGGCTTTCTATTGCAACTGGGATAAAATCCACACTTCTAAAGACCCTGTATGAGTTGGCCCGTGCCTTTTCTTTAAAGATCTAATACTTTCTCTTTCATTTATCAATCAGATTTACTGTTTATCTTTCTGTTCCTTTAATGCGTTGCTCTGATCTGGAAAACTTTAAGTCCCTCAAGTTCATATGATGAAATCCTAGCTCCCAGAATACATGCTTAGCATTCTTAAAGCCCTCGGTTTAATGCCTAGAACCAAAATAAACAAACGAGGCCATGATTAATTACCCTGATAGAAAAGGCCTCAGTCTTCTCTCCCATTTTGTGCCATTAGGAAACAACAGTAAGGGATCTATGAACCAGGAAACGGGCCCCCACCAGACAGGAAATCTTTTGCTACCATGATCTTAAGAATTTCCAGGCTGCAGAACTGTTAGGATTAAATATCTGTTGTTTACAATCCACCCAGCATACAGTGTGTTGCTACAGCAGTGCAAATGAACTAAAATGTGCTCCACTCCCATTTGACTTCATGCTCTCTTCCCATTTTTCCCTACAGTCCCACAGAGAGCAGTCTCTCCTTAGCCTTTTCCTGGCTGACATCTCAACCTCAGCTCGTTGGTTCAAATGTCAAAAAGTCTTTTCTTCCCTGACTTCCTAAAGTAGGTTCTCTCCTGACCACTCTCTACTTAGGCTACTTTCACTTGTCACTCTTGAAATCATATTATTTATTTGTTCACCTGTTTACTGTCTATTTCTCTCTATAAATTCCAAGATGTCATCGGGCGGTGGTGGCGCACACCTTTAATCCCAGCACTCGGGAGGCAGAGGCAGGCGGATCTCTGTGAGTTCGAGGCCAGCCTGGTCTACAAAAGTGAGTTCCAAAGCTACAGAGAAACCCTGTCTTGAAAAAAAAACAAAAACAAAAAACAAATTCCAAGATGTCTAGGCTATTGTCTGGCTGCTACGTTTGAAAAATGTCTACCACAAAGTTGCTCTATGAAACATTTGTCTTTGCCAAATAAAATATTTAGAGTTAATAAAACATTTTCAAAATAATGAATTTTGATTAAACAAAGCCATTTCTATTGTGAGGTGAAAGCAAACCTGAAGACTAATAAATGAATTAAGTATTAAAATCAAAATATAAAATGTAAGCTTTTAATCAGCACAATTGCAAGAACCAAACAGACAGAATAAAAGTCAGAGGAAGACTAAGGTTGTAGTCGATACTCTGCCAAAAGAAGAAAAGCATACACTCTTTTCAAGAGACCCCTTCAGAATCAAATACTGGGTCTCTCAAGAAAATGCAAATAATGGCTGAGCATCCTTAACCTGAGGTTAAAACTGAAATGCTTCCGATTCTAACTTTCTGAGAAACATGATGCTACAAATGAAAAATCCCATACCTGGCCTCAGTAGAGTGGCCAAAGTCAAAAATATGGTGCACCAAAAGTGTTACATAAAGTTACCTACTGATGAATTTCCTGTTTAGATTTGGCCTCCATCCCTGGGAAATATCACGGACAAGATATATCCTAGAGTCCCCAAACTCTTCTAATCTTAAACAATTCTCTCCTCCCTCTCTCTCTCTCTCTCTCTCCTCTTCTCTCTCTCTCTCTCTCTCTCTCTCTCTCTCTCTCTCTCTCTCTCTCTCTCTCTCTCCCCCTCCCTCCCTCCCTCCCTCCGTCCCTCCGTCCCTCCTCCCTCCCTCTCTCTCTCTCATTTTCAAAACAGGATTTTTAGCTTTGGATCCTGTCCTGAAACTTGCTCTGTATTCCAGGCTGGCCTTGAACTCACAAAAATCTGCCAGTCTCTGCCTCCCGAGTGATGGGATTAAAGGCATGTGCCACCACCACTCAGCCACTCTTAAGCATTTCTGACAAGTGATATCTAACCTAATATACATAACCACTTCAATATTTGCCTAAAGCTAGGGCCAGTGAGATGACTTAATGGGTAAAGGCACTTGTGCCTGAGTCTGATGACCTGAGTTTGATCCCCAGGATCCATATAATGAAAGAAAAGCTCTCACAAGCTGCCCTCTGACTTAAACATGTGCCCTGTTCCATGTGCATACTGTGGCAAGCAAGCAGCCAGGCATATACAAGCACACACACACACACACACACACACAAATATAATGACTTTTTTTTATTTATTATGTATACAGTATTCCGTCTGTGTGTGTCTACTGGCCAGAAGAGGGCACCAGACCCCATTACAGATGGTTGTGAGCCACCATGTGGTTGCTGGGAATTGAACTCAGGACCTTTGGAAGAGCAGGCAATGCTCTTAACTTCTGAGCCATCTCTCCAGCCCTATAATGACTTTTTTAAGAAAAGGAATTCCCTAAAGTCTATGCAAGTGATGAAGTCCTACAGCATAGAAACAAGACAAATTACTGTTGATTAGTAGAAGGGGAAAGGGATGAAGAAATGAAGAAATCCAGGTAAACAATGTGTCCTATACTGTGACACAGAATAAGAAAAACAGATAAGTGAATTTTAAACAAGGGGTAAAGTATCTGAGGACTTCCTATCTAGTGGGACTTTGAAGTTAAGATTTTATGTTTAAAAATATCAAAAGGGCCAGGTGGTGATGGCACATGCATTTAATCCTAGCACTCAGGAGACAGAGGTGGGTGGATCTCTGTGAGTTCGAGACCAGCCTGGTCTACAAGAGCTAGTTCCAGGACAGGCTCCAAAGCTACAGAGGAACCCTGTCTTGATGGGGGGGACGGGGGTCATCAAAAGCTTGAGAAGGATAGGGAGACATATAGGATCAAGATACAATGTATATGTATGAAATGTCATAATGAAACAGACTATTTGTATATAACTTTTATAAAGTAGTTAAAAATATATCACGTAAAAAGACTAAGCACAGCAGTGGAATGTGTGCCTGTAATCCTAGTACTGGAGAAGCAAGGGACTAGAGGGCCACTGGGACTTGCTGTGCAGCCAGACTAGCTAAACTAAACAGCTCCAGGCTCAGTGAGAGACACTACCTCAAAAATCAGGTAGAGAGGGACTGAGAAAAAAAAAACATATCAACTTGTGGCCTCCACATACATACATATATACACGTGCATATAACACATACACAAGCACATACATAACACATAAGCAAATTGAGGTACATATTATATATTTGGCAAATGTCTATTATATTGATAGAATAATTGAAAATACTGGAATGTTTTCTACTCAATTCTGAAATCTGGTTCTGCAAAAGCTATAAACTAGGTTAAGTTTTTGTTTGTTTTTTTTAATTGTGATTATCTCCAAAAGTTTACGGTTTAAAAAAGAAAGAAAGAAAACCAAAATAACAAAACTTTCTAATGATTCAGATCCAACCTCCAAGCTCTTCTCCTTTCTACAATGCAGTCTCCAGAGTAAAGAATCAACTCATCTCCTCAATGCAGCATGAAACAAAAACCTGTGGAGAGGTAGTGTTAATCAAGACCGCTCAGAAACACAAGAAAGGAGTTAGTTGTTTTCCCAAGGCCTTTCTGGATCAAAGGGATTTAGTAATTTAAGACTAAGACTAACAGTGGTAACTAAAAACAAAAAGAACTACCTTTCAAACTGCCTTCCTTCAAAACACGAGGTGGATATATTTTAATATCCATAACCCTGGCAAAGAGTATCGCCAAAAATAATTTTAAAGCCCTAGTATCCACCAACAGTAAATCATGGAATACTTTTACAATTGAACACCAACCAGCAAACTAACTAGAAGCAATCAGGATAATTTTTTTCCTTTTTTTTTTTTTTTTTAAGTTTTTCAAGTCAGGGTTTCACTGTTTAGTCCTGGCTGTCCTGGAACTCGCTTTGTAGACTGGCCTCAAACTAACAAGAGATTCACCTGCCTCTGCCTCCCAAATGCTGGGATTAAAGGCATGCACCACCACTGACCGACAAGGATAAATTTTTTAAATGTTGAGTTAAAGTAGCTGTAGAATACCTGTTCCAACTCTATAAAGTTCTGTAACAAAGCAGACTATAAGGTGTGTATTCACATAAGATGATGATCGAACTATTAGGGAAAGCAAGAAAATGGCTAACACTGCCAATCTGGGGAGCGAAGGGCCTGTGACCTGTGAGGGAATTAATAACACCTATTCTAGTGGCCTCTACTTGTGGAGGACCTTAAAATCGAATTATTTTCAAACAAACTAGGCAGAAGGCAGATAACAGAACCCAGAGACTTTCTGTGCCTGTTTATATTCTGGGCTACAACAGTGATTCTTCTTTCGGAAAATAAATAAAACATGTTTTTGAAAGTTTTATTAAATAATATCAAGGTTTAGAGTTTGAAAGAAATATTGATGTAGTATTTATCTTCTTATCTCTTTCTCAATAATTAAGATCGAAGGATTTAGTGCATTGCTCAATTAAAAAACAATTGTTTTGTTCTTGAAGCAGAGTCAAATGTGATAACTGCCCTTTATAATAACAAATAACCTATACTACTTTGAAATTACTGTGGTTTAATTTCCTGAAGTGACAAAATGTACTCGAATGCTGAAAACTAGTAGAATAAGTTTAAATCAAACGAATATCATGGGACACGCAAATCTGCAGGGAGGAGCGCGATAAGAAAACACAGAACACTGTCACTTGTGCAAACTAGAAAGTCTAAATCCTTGACTGAAGGTTATATACAAACACATATATAATTATGTACATGTACTTTGGCATTTTAGGTATCAAGTGCAACGACAAGCCACCTATTTGAGACTTAATAACTTTTCCAACAAAAGCCATCCTATCCTGACCTTTTCTCTATGCAAAACCCTAAAAGAAATTATGAGATTTTCATGCAAAATCTTAATCTCCGCCTTCACCTGCCTCCCAGTCTATAAAGAAGAGACCGAGGGGACAAGGGGTCAGGAAAAGACAGGTTGAGCTTCCAAGAGCCCCAGCTTGACTCCACTGTCTCTAAGCAAAACAGTGTCTCCCAACACCCAGCTGAGGCAGGAAGCGAAGCGTTCACCATAGGAACTGGGCTCGACCTTAACTCCCCAGAAAGGTTTTGCTCCTGGAGGCTGTCGCCCCCGCCCACGGCCGGCTACCCGCGACGCAGCCGCTCAAGCAGCGAAGCCCACCCCGGGCCACCATCAGACCCCCCAACACTTCTCCCCACCCTCTTGCAGCCGCCCCAGAGGGCTCTCCTCTAGCCCGGTGGCACCTCCTCGCTTTCTACCTGGAGCTCTGGAGCCCTCCCCCGGCCTCCCGGGCCTTCGTGCTCCCCGGAGCTCATCCCGGGAACTGAAGGGCCTCCCGCCCAGCGGGAGACCAAGCCGGCGCGGCCTCCATCCTCCGCCCCTGACTCCTCCTTCCCACCCCGTGGGCACCGCCCGGCGGAGGCGGAGGCCCGGCAGGGCGCTGCGGTGAAGAGGGCGGGAGCGGTTAGCTCCCGGCTGGCCGACGCCCCGCCTCACGCTCTGTACCTGAGGGGGGCTCTCCTTCCACCTCCCCGGCGCCTACGCTCCGCTTCCGTCCGGCGCGCCCCCAGCCCCCGTGCGCACGCGTACCTGGTTCGATGCGCCCTCTCGCGGGGACTACAAATCGTGCGCGCGCACCCGAGCACTTTGCGACGTTACTAGCCGCCGGCCCGCCTTTCTAGGGCTCCGACCAGAGGCCTTCTCCTGGCCCATCCGCGCCGCGCAGGCGCACGCCCACGCAGCGCCTAGATGGCCGACCCGTGCGTCCCGTCTCCTAGTAACCATCCTCTAGCCCGCGCCTTTGCAGAAGCTGCCAGGGGCGCGCATGCGCGGTGGTCGTGGCCCCCCTCGGCGCTAGAATTCCTGTTGCTTCCGCCAGGCTTTACAGCGCGTCGCGGAGCCCGTGGGCGTTCCCGGCTGAGCAGAACGGTTACTCCCTAGAGCTGCTCCGCTGCGCAGCTCCTGACACCGTCAGGAAGCTGTTCTGTGGGAGCCTGCAGGTGGGGTGCCCTGTTGCAGCCTCCCAGAGGGAGCTGGTCTATCCTGGTGAGCGTGACAGCTGAGGGCCACCCCTCGGCCTGGGTCAGGTCTGCCCATCCAGGCTGGATGGAACTGGGAAGTGCCAGACCCCGCAATAAACGTTCACTTTCCAAACTGGCATTTCTTCTCCACATGCCAGCCCTCCTCCAAGTTCCCTCTCTAGGAAGACTGGCGATGGAAAAACAAGAAGAGATATAACAACCTCGCGAGACGTTAAATTCTGTATCCAGGTTTTACCCCAGTTTTGGCTTCTATCAGCCGACTTTTGCCTTCTTTTAGCTTAACTGGTGTGGTAATTTTAACTATCCAGCTGCGTTAAAATTGCATCTTGAAATGAAAAAAGTGGAAAGAAATAAGCGCTGGTCTATATGCTGCCAATTTTTAAAGTTTTAGCTTGAAAAGACATTTTTTCCTCAGTGCTTCTGGCCCTTCACCTGTTCTATCCAGCTTACTCAGAAACTACTTTATTCCGTTTTTACTTATTTTATTAGAATGCAAAGTAATGGGTTGCATTGCGGCTTTCGCATTCATAATTTGTGTCTGTGATCCTTCCTGCCTTTTTCTCAACCCCCACTTTTGCCTTTCTATCCTTCCTCCCCCATCTGTTTCCATGCCACAAGTGTTCTCTACTCACTGGAGCCACTTTTTTTGTCCCTCGCCTTGACTTATACCCACACTCACAATCCTCCAATACCCCCTACTTATATAATTTTAAGATTTATTATGTATAGTGTCCTGCCTGCCATGTGTGCCTGAAGCCAGAAGAGGGCACCAGATCTCATTATGGACGGTTGTGATTCAACCAATGTCGTTGGTGGATTAAACTCACAACCTCTGGAAGTCGGTGCTCTTAATCGCTCAGCCTTCTTGCAAGCCCCCTACTTATATATTTAAAGATAGACTCTGTATACAAGAAAGAACATGTAGTATTTGACTTAGTGGATCTGGTTTAAATAAGTTTTCCAAATCCATCTATTTTTCCTGCCGATTTCATGACTTCATGTTTCTTATAGTGAAGTGAAATGCCGTTGGTATGTGTGTAGTGTTTATTCTTGATTCATCTCATTGGGAACCATCTAGGCTGGATCCCATTTCCTATCTCTTGTAATCGAGCAGCAATAAACATGGATGTGTAAGGTGTCCTTGTGGGAGGATATGGAGACCTTTGGGCATGTTCTGGAAGCCATATACCTGAGTTCTAAGGTTCTATTTTAGTTGAAAACATCTCACACTAATTCCAAGGTGTTCATATCAGTTTGTACTCCCACCAGACACAGTTTAAGGCTCCCTTCTCAACACCCTTTCACAGCATTTGTTAATTGTTTTTCCTGATAATGACTATTCTGACTGGGGTGAAATAGAATGTCAAGTAGTTTTAATTTCCATTTCTCCGATGCCAGTGACCACTTGTTAAAAACAGTTGTTGGTCATGTATTTGTTCTTTTTTTGAAAATATCCCATTTCATTAGCCCGTTTATTGATTGACATTTGTCTTGGGGGGGGTGCTTTTTTAATTTTTCAGGGCTTGTAAGGTTTAGCTTTAATTTTTAAAATTATTTTATGTGTACTGTGTACCACATGCCTGTGTACCACATGTGTGCCTGTCGCCCACAGAGGCTAGAAGAGGGAATTGGATTTTGGGCTGGAACAGGAGTTATAGGCTTGTTGTGAACCACCATGTGGGTGCTGGGAACTGAATTAAGAGTTCTCAGGAGAGAGCAGCACGCTCCTTACCACTGAGCCATCTCTCCAGGCTTTAATTTTAGCTTTAGCCTCCCTGTCTGTAGTACAGCTGCAAAGATCACACACACACACACACACTGTGTGAACAAGCCTGTGGATCACTAGGCTGCTAGATTTCCTTTCTTACTGTTCAGAGGCTTTTTAAACTCACATACTGAATCTGAGGGTTTCTGTGATCCCATCTTCCTGGTTTTTCCTACAGATTTTTGGCAGCTGTCTTCTGATGCTACAGTTTAAATTGTGCATTCGGAAAGCAAAAATCGTGTTTGAGGGAGGCATAAGAATTCTTGTTTCTTCTCCTGCATGAGTACTCAAGTTTCTATAAAGTATCACAAGCAGCAATGTGCTAATTTATAACTGTCTGTTCTTCAGAATCTGTATTTTTTTCATAAGGTATTTTTATCTTTATACCCTTTATTTTCATAAATTATATTATTTGTAAGCATAACTAGATGTTATTATAATGGATTAAGTAAAATGCAGCAGACAGCGGGCTTTGAGACCAGGCTGCAGGTCCCTGAGCAGGGGCAGGTCCCAAGAGAGCAGCCAGTCCCAGGCAGGGACAGCACAGTTCCCCAAGTAGCTGCAGTGGGCCACGAGGGGCAGCAAGTCCCACGAGGAGAGACAGACAGATGGGCACGCCAGGAGACCACACCACAGGTCTCTGAAGGCAGCTCTCCCCAGGCAGGGAGCAACGCAGTGGGTGAGAGACAGACAGACAGGCACACCATGCAGAGTGAGGTTAGATATTTGTTTAGTGGGTTATGGAAGGGAAGGGGAGAAGAGCAGAGAGAGAGAGAGAGAGAGAGAGAGAGAGAGAGAGAGAGAGAGAGAGAGAGAGAGAAACAGAAGGGGGGAAGGGGAGAAGTGGGAAGAGACAGAAGCTGCCTCTTCAAAAGGACTCTTTCCATTGGTCATGCTAACCTCAGCCACAGCTCTATTCAACTGAAAACTGTTTACTGGACTCAGGATTTGTATACATGTTTGTAATCTTAGCATTGGGGAGGTAGAAGCAGATGGATCAGGAATGAAAGCCAGTAACCCCTCCAGTGAGTTCTGGGCTAGCCTGGGTTAATGGGTATACCCAGTTCATCAAAAAAGGGTAATGGAACTTGGAAAGGATAGCCCAGTGGGTTAAGAATCACAACTGGCTACTCTTCATAAAGGACCAGGTTCAATGCTCAACACCACAACCATCCTCAAGGTGATTGCATAAAAACCATCTAAAACACTCTAGTTCAAAAAGGAGGGTTAATGCCCTCTTCGGGACCCGTCCACAGATAATCTACAATGCATATGGTACACACATAATTGCAGGCAGAACACCTAAAAAAACACATAAATAAAAATAAATCTCTACAATAAAATATTAAATTATATTTTTATTGCTGAAAGTTTGATTATTTATAAAAAAGAAAATCTTCCATTATAAAACCACCCTGTCTAAGCTAGAACACTGGTGATGTATGCCTTTAATCCCAGTACTCAGGAAGCAGAGGCAGACAGATCTCCAAGTTCAGGCCAGCCTGGTCTACAAAGTAAGGTTTCAGACATCCAGGGCTACACAGGAAACCCTGCCTCAAAAACTAAAAGTAAAGAGCTAGTTGTGATGGCGCACGGCCTTTAATCCCAGCACTAGGGAGAAAGAGGCAGGCAGATCTCTATGAGTTCAAGCCAGCCTGGTCTACAAAGGAGTTCCAGAACAGCCAGGACTGTTACAGAGAGAAACCCTGTCTCAAAAAACAAACAGCAGCAACAAAACATCCTGTGCATGCTCGCTTTACCATTATCTTGGGAATATATAAAATAGTTTCAATAACTGTGTTAAAGTACTCATGTACTAAATTCTGTAATTTGTGACATTTCTAAGTTTGTTCCTATTAGCTTCTGTGGTCTCTTGGTTACAGGTTATAATAGTTTGTTCCTGCTTGTTTTCATGCCTAGAAAGTTCATTTTCAATTTTAGATTAGTTAGGATGCAAAATAATGGGCTTATATAAAATTTGCATTCATACATAGATAAAATTGCAAAGTCCCATTTTGCACTTCTCCTCCATTTGCCTCCACATGACACCCCACTTGTCTTTGTCTCCTTTTCCTCCCTCCCCAGTACCTCTCCCCTTCTATTTTCATGACATATAGATTTCTTTATTGTTTTTTTTTATTTTGTGCATGAATGTGTGGCTTATGTGTGCTTGTGTTTACATGTGTATGTGAACACATTCACATATGTGTTGTATGCGGGGGTGTCCGGATGTTGATGTTTGGTGCCCTCCTTGATAACACTCTTCTTTATTTATTGAGGCAGGATCTCTCCAGGTCCTAGAGCTGTCCTAATTCCAGCTAGTCTAACTAGTCAAGCTGCCTGCAGGATGCACTGTCTCCTCCCAGGTGCTGGAATGACCGGCAGCTGTCCTGCCTGCCCGGCTTCTCTTGTGGATTGTAAAATACTAATCCTCATGCTCGATGGCATGCGCTTTTTTTATACACTGAAGCCATCTCGCTAGTCATATGTATATTCTTCTGAAGTCCACATTAGACACGTGAAAGAAAGTGTTGTTTGTATTCGCCTTTCTGAGCCTGGCTTAGTTTGCTTATAATGTTCTATAGTTCCATCCATTTTCCTGCACGTGACATGACCTCATTCTTTATGTCTGAGAAAACTCGGTTGTGGATATGTGCCACTTTCCGTTGTTGGGCATCCAAGCTGGGTCTGGCACCGCGGCTGTTAGGAGTAGTGGAGAGATGAGCGAGTGTCTCCCTGGAGTGACTTACAGCCCTCTGGGAACACACACGAGTGACACAGCTGGATCCTGTGGCGTTTCTGTTTCTAGTTTCTTGAGGACCCTCCCTACTGATTTCCCTAATGGCTGCACCAGTTTCCATTCCAACCAGCAGTGAATAAGGATTCTTCCTTTCCTCTTCTCTTCAACCTCATTTGTTGCTCTTTGGCTCCTTGGCAATAGACTGGGGCAAGGTAGATCACAATGCAGTTTTAATTTGAATTTTCCTAGTAGCTAAGGATGTTTGGTGATTATGTATATAACACATTAATGAATTAAAAGTTTTTATTATTAAGAATGATAGATATGACAGAGAAATTGAGTAGTTACTTTACTTTTAGAAAGGAATAGATATAAAATCAAGAAAATCTCTCCTTCTTAAAACTTTCAGGGATTGGACTCAGCAGTTGAGAGCACTTGTTTGCTCTTTTAGAGGACCTGGCTTTGGTTTCCAGCACCAACATGGTGGCTCACAAACATTTGTAGCTCCAGTTTCCAGGGCATGTGATGTCCTCTTCTGGCCTCCATGCATACTAGGTATGTACATGGTATACATATATACATGCAGGCAAAACATCACTACATACAACACCAAAAAATTGATTAATTTAAAATATATTTTCAAGAATGTTGACAAGATGGCACAGTAGGTACAGGCACTTGTCACCTAGCCTGGTAATCTGAGTTCAACCCTAGGACCGACATAGTGGAGAGTGAGAATTGACTCTCACAAGTTTTCTAAGTTTTTCTTTGGCTTACACACACACACACACACGCACCACACCACAAAAATAAATAAATATAATTTTTAGAAGACCTTAAAGAAACCGATAGGCCCTACATAACTTCTCTAAAAGAAAATGTGAATAGGTGTAAATGGTGGCTGGAGATGACTCATGATGCTCGAGTGAGTGCTGCTCCTGCAGAGGATCCACATTCTCAGCATCCACATGATGCACGAGTGAGTGCTGCTCCTGCAGAGGATCCACATTCTCAGCATCCACATGGCTTACAATCTGTAACTAGGTTTAGGGGCTCCAGTACCCTCTTTTGGTTCAAAAACATTCGGGTGGCGGCTCAGGGGTCTTGGGATCCCGGACAAGCACCCAAATGTTGTGGCCTGAGTCCTAGGACCCACAAGAAGACCACCACGGAGTCACACTTCCTAATGCAAAAGCAAGGTTTCATTTATTAAGTATGGGGCTAGCACTCCCTGGGCACTGCACCTACATGCATAAGCCCACACATTAATTAAAAATAAATCTTTTTCTTAAAAAGAAAATGTAAGTCCTGGAAAGGTAGAAGGTGGCTTTGGTGTTTTCAGCCCCAGTAGAGCATTCCACTTAAAGAAACAATTGCCGTGGAAGTTTGTCGACATTCCTATTGCATTCACTTATTACCTGATTTTCTTTTCAGTAACCAAATTGAAGAGGCAGTTCCACTACTTAAAAGGGGACCTCACACTCCCTTGATGGTTGACCAGCCATCCCGATGGGATTTTTGCTGAGTAAAGCTGCCGCTCACACATCTGCTGTGCTTGTGGATTCGGGAGTGAACGATCACTTGGTGCAAGGAGCTGAGAAGAAGTGGATTGGAACCAGTGACTCGGTTATTTCAGAACACCAACAAAATCAAGTTAGAAGACACAAGCCAAGAAAACTGCATGAGAGGGGAAGGGACTGACACCGGATGGAATTCCGTGGGCTACGTGAAGGAAAACGATGGCCTGGTAGTGACAGATTTAGAATGAAGTCACCTGGACATGTTACCAAAGAAATTTGCTTTTGATTAGAAGGATGTGTTCAATGTAGCTGAAGTCCATAGGAAGCCTAACAAAATGGAGGAAGAGAGAAGGCCCTACCAAATCCAAGGTAGATTTCTTTCGCAGAGTATACTATCCCTGTCAAACACCACAGTTTATTTTTACTATCAGTGTTCGATACTAACGCACTTTACTGTAATTATAATAAACATTTTGAGCAAGTAGTATATAAGGGGATCTAAGCAAAGCATGACTATTTCACCTTTTCTGGCAAAGTACTTTCATATGCTGCACTTCCAGTTCAGGAAATTTGCTTTGGAGTCCTTTACACCTTCTACATGCTGAGGACGTCTTTCTGTTCTGTGATAGAGCCCTGTGATTGGCTCCTTAGAAAAGAACAGTGAACACCTCTCTCCAGAAACAGTTCACGCTCTTACATCTTCTCCTGCCATGCTACCTTCATTCAGAGTGAGGCAGAGTTCTTCCAGTTGAATGTTTGTCTTGTGATAAACTACCATTTTTATAACAATATCTCATATAATAAAAGCAAAAACTTCTTTTGTATCTGTTGTTAATATATTCGTAGTCTGAAACAATAGTACTGTCCCAAACAATGGCAGATGGAATGAAAACCCTTTTGTATCTAGATTATGGTGAATTGTAATGGTTTATATAATACATGGGTTTTTGTTGTTTGGTTTTGTTTAATGCTGGGGATTTAATCCAAGATGTTGAACATGCAACTCTGCTACTGGATTCCCACCCCATATTCCTGTAGGTTAATATTTAATGACTGTATCTATTGTCCTAATTACACTATCTTCTTAATATTAATTAAAAGACAGAGAAAAGGCATTTTGGTTTGGGAGGGAACAATATTTTATGAGGCAGGCCTATTTTAAAGAAATGAATCTTGAACATAGTTAATCTTGAACATAATTAAATGGAATATACTTCTTTTTGACCGTCACAAAACATAATTAATTCTCTTTTCTTCTCTATTTTTAATTTTATTATGTATGTAGATGTGTTGCCTGCATTTATACCTTTGGCTTATGTGGGTGCCTGAGGCCAGTAGAGGGCATCAGAGCCTCTCAGACTGGAGTTACAGTTGTGAGCTGCCATGTGGGTGCTGGGAATTGAACCCGGGTTCTCTGGAAGAGGTGCTCTTAACCACTAATCCACCTCCCCAGCACTCAGAATATAATTCTTCAGAGAAAAAAAATTGCAGAAATCATCTGTTGTTCACTGTGACAGCTAATATTGATAGGTCACTTGGCAGGATCTGGAATCACCATGGAGACAAATTCTGGGTGTGTCTCTAAGAAAGTTTCTAGGGAGGGTTAATTGAAATGAGACGGGAAGACCCATTCTGAATGTGTGCTGGGATCCCAGACTGGATAAAGACTGTAAGAGGAGTGCTAGCATTTATACCTTTGATGTCACTGCTTTCTGCTTCTTGGCTGCTAGGACCGTGTGACCAGGTGTCTCACACTGTCATGCCTTATACGCTCAAACCCCAATATACGGTTCCTTCTGAATTACGTCAGATATTTTGTCAAAGCAACAAGTAATGAATTCACCTACTGTAGGATCATTCTTGGTGCTGGGGCTATAGCAAAGTGGCCACTGCCTTCATAGTATAGTGGTGTGTTGGAGCATGCTCCAACAAAGTCAGCTGGGGTACCTGGAAGAGGGTGTGGGGTTGGGAAATGGCAGATTGAAATAAATCAAAACAGAAAACACAGGCTAGATGTGGGAGGTCCGTTCGTGGATGTCAACCAGCCCTGAGTTTATTTCAGAACTTGCTTTTATGCAGATTAAAGGCAGAAGGCAGAACAAAGCAGGACAGTCAGCTGACCACCTCCCTGCACTGTCCTTGGGAGGAAGCACAAGCAGGTCCCTGCAAGCAGCAAGTAATTTCTATTTCTATCTCGATGTTCCCAAGGCTTGGCATCAGCGATATTCTTTCTACTAGATAGTGTGTTCTTTTCTCATGGGCAAAATGCTCTTTCCCATGGGCTTAATCAGAACTTTCTCATAGCCCTCAGAGCTTCAGGCACAGCAGGTGAGCTTGAACTCAAATGACTTTTAAGTCATAATTGACTCCAAATGGAAACCGAGTCACATGTGGGCTCCCACAGAGGTGTCAGAGGGAAGACACAACACTATACAGCAGTTAAATACAAAATGTGCTGTGCCATGAAAAAGGCAAAGCATCAGAAATCCACAGCAGCTGTAACATAAACCCGATTGCAGCAACTAGGAGGACTTCTCTGAGAGTGGCATAACTTAGAGTTAAATGGTTATCCAAATAGATGGCGGCAGTGGTGATCCAGGTGAAGTGTAGCAGGATATAGTGATGGGATGAAGTGAGATGTGACCGAGACGAAAAGGTGGGAGCAGACACAGTGAGGCTTCATGGAGGAATGAGGGCTGTAGATCGGGGACAGATCAACTTTTCAAAGTGTGGAACTATGAGATGGAGCTTTTTTTTTTTTTTTATTTGGATGCTCTTGTGCCCTGCCCTACATTACACCATATTTTGTAAAACTACGTTGTTGGTTTTTCCCCAAGACTGATTTGCCCTGAAAGACTCCATTTTACAAGCAGCTTTGACTTGTTTTTGAAGATGAAGGGTGACTCTGCTCTTGAGTGGATATACATATATGTGTTTGATCCCCAGAACCAACCCTCTTGGTGGAAGAAGAAAGCATGTTGCCTCCCTCATGTTGTTCTCTCATAGCATACACACATTCAGAATAAAACACAATAAAATGCCAGGAAAGCTATGCCCTGGAACTTATTAGCTACACAGGCCCTGGAAACACAGCAACTTTCTCACTCGGTTCTCACAAAGTGGCAGAGACCTGTAACTGTGATGGTGAAGGCCCTACTCCCCTGTCATCTGACCTTCCAGTGTGTGTCTGTGTCAAAAGCCTGACCACTCCCGGCTCTCCTAGGGGCTTCAGCTCTGCTTTGTCCCAGATGTTGACAAAGGCTGCTCAAATTGCTCTCTGTCTGCCTGCCTGCTTGTCTGGACACGTTGTCTGTCTGCGCCCCCATTTGCTCTACGGACCAGTTCCTGCCCTTTCACTACTGCATCTGGACCCCACTCCACAGCTCAACTCTGATCCTGACTCTGCAACAGCAGCCACACCCCTCTCCGAAACTTTCCATTGGCTTGGTGTCTGACAGCCATAGGCTCCTTTGCATTTCTATCAGTTTCCGATTTGGCCCCTCAGGTCTCATTAAAATTACTTAAAACTCTGTATTTCTTTAACACTTTGTAGTCATTCTGTAACCTACATATATTCATACAGATTGATCGATTTGCTGTGTAATGTATGTAATCTCGGAGTTAATATAAAAAATAAAATTTAAATGAAAGAACCTGGGTTGAGCACTATGGCTAATGCCTTTAATTCCAGCGCTTGGGAAGCAGAGGGAGAAAGATCTCTATGAGGCCATCCTGGTCTATGTAGTTAGTTCCAGGCAAGCCTGTTTTACAGGGTGAGACCCTATCTCACCAAAAAAAAGGAAGTTTAAAAAAGAGCAGGCCGGGCAGTGGTAGCTCATGCTTTTAATCCCAGCATTTGGGGGGGGGAGGGGCAGAGACAAGCAGATCTCTATGAATTCAAGGCCAGCCTGGTCTACAGAGAGAGAGTTCCAGGACAGGCTCCAAGCTACAGAGAAATCCTGTCTCGAAAAATCAAAACCAAAAAAGGAAAGAAAGGAAGAAAGAAAGAAAGAAAGAAAGAAAGATAGAGGGAGAGAGGAAGAAAGAAAAAGAGGGAGAGAAGGAAGGAAGAAAGAAAAGAAAGAAGAAAGGAAGGAAGAGAGAGAAAGAAAGAAAGGAAGGAAGGAAGGAAGGAAGGAAGAAAGAAAGAAAGAAAGAAAGAAAGAAAGAAAGAAAAAGAAACGCTCCTCTCTTCCCTTCACCCTTGACAGCCCCCATCTCTGCTGTCATTCAGAGGAACCCCATCTGTATTACATCTTTTGGTAATCGAAAGTGGCCTACGCCCTTTCCACAAAGATAGTTTTAAATTCGTTGACCTGCTGAGAAACACATTTTCTTAGCTGGCTGGGCTAGGAAATAAATATGAGCTCCGCCTTCAGGATTGGCCACGCCCCTTTTAAATCGAAGGGGGGTATATCTAGGAGGCGGGTCTTCCCGGGGGCGGGACTGTGGGGCGTGTCCTCCTGGGAACTGTCCCACGCGAAGGCAGGCGTCCATGGGCGTGGCTGGAGGGGAAGAATTGGGTCTCGTGTGCTGAGTGCTCCGGGTCCCCGGTGTGCTGATTGAGCTTTAGTTTGCAAAAACAAAAGCTGCGGGCACGACCGGAAGTTGCAGGTGGGTGAAGCCGGAAGCAGATCTAGTGGATTTGTTGCTGGCTGCGGCAGCACTCACTGAGCGGGAATGGGTGCTGCGTGTACCACGTGTCCCTCACTTGGGCCCCTCTGGCTAGTGCTCAGAGCTTTGCAGGTTACCCCAGTGCTCCGAACGTTGTAATTTTACTATTATGAACAGTTGATTTCTATTAGGGTGGAGGGTAAACTAAGCAAGGCATTGAATGCTAGTCGCGTGCCCCCTCAAGAAGAGTACAACTTGCTTTAAGTCTGTAATGAGATTATGGGCTTGGATCGCATTGTCAGGGAGGTAGCAAATTAATAATTTTGTTAAGGCCTTGTGAGGAAGTTGGGCCGGTGGTTTGGTTTTACCTTGCTCTCTGTTCGTGGAGAAGCATGTTTGGCACTGCAAAGTATCTCCCAGAATATGGAAGTGCCTTCTGCGAAAAAATTATGACACTAATAATGAAGATGAAAACAGAGAGCTGGGGGGTTGCTCGGCAGTATAGCTCAGACCTACATCGAGCAAGTTCCTGCGTTCAATCCCTTGCACAGCTAAAGCTTTTAAAATTCGAATGTAGATGAGTGTACTAACCACACTGCAGCACAGGCACCATGCCCAGGGGTAGCTGTCCTACACAAGACGAACTCCGAGGGCTTTTTCTGTGGATTTTTTTTTTTGTATTATTGGTCTTTGGTTTATTTTATTTTAGTTTTCGTGGGTTTATTTGTTTGTTTGTTTTTAAGAAAGCGAGAACATAAAAAGTTGGGTGAGTAGGGAGGTGGTAAGGTCTGGGGAAAGGAGGAGGGAAAAGAACATGATCAAAACATGAAAAAATAATAACTAAAAATAATAACTAAAAAAGAGTATAGAGAGAGTGACAGGATTCTGGAGTCTTTTACTTCTTTTTGCTAATCTATTCTTTTTCTCAATGAAATCTATTGTAAATTCAAAGATAATTTATTTGGCTTTGTTGTACATTACTTAATATATTTACTCCTTACTTACTATATGAAAATTGTCCACGTATTTCATTTTAGTTGACATTATCTAAAGCTTATCTTCATTGATTTTCTATTACTCTATTATGGAGCTGTTCAAGGCTAAGGGTAAAGCTGAAAGGCAAGAAAAGCAACTGGTCTGGACCCTAAAATGAGTTTTGAATAATTAACAAATAACTAAAGAACAGAATTTAGTTGTTTTCTCATTGAATTAATTTTTCTTCTTTTGTCTCTGAAGCATGCTAACCCCATTTCCGGTGAAGAATTGCTTCAGGTTACTCTGCCACCACAGGGTCCCAGCAGCTGGCTTTAGGACCCCAGCAGCACATGGGCTCATTCTACAGTCGATCTCCAACGATGTGTATCAAAATCTGGCTGTAGAAGACTGGATCCACGACCACATCCATCTAGAAGGCAAGCCAATTCTTTTCCTTTGGAGAAATTCTCCCTGTGTTGTCATCGGCAGGCATCAGAATCCATGGCAGGAATGTAACCTGCATCTGATGAGACAGGGAGGTATCAAACTGGCTCGGAGAAGGAGCGGAGGAGGAACAGTGTACCACGACATGGGTAATATCAATCTGACCTTCTTTACCACCAAGACCAAGTATGATAGAATGGAAAATCTGAAGATAATCGTGAGAGCTCTGAATGCTGTCCAACCCCACCTGGACGTGCAGCCTACCAAAAAATTTGACCTGTTGCTCGATGGACAGTTTAAAATCTCAGGAACGGCATCAAAGATCGGCCGAGTTGCCGCGTATCACCATTGCACCCTGTTATGCAGTACCGACAGGACAGCGTTGTCTTCTTTGCTGAAGAGCCCATACCAAGGGATAAAGAGCAATGCCACGCCTAGCATCCCTTCCGTAGTCAAAAACCTTCTGGACAAAGATCCCGCGCTGACCTGTGAAGTTCTGATGAACGCGATTGCTGGAGAGTACGCTGCTCACCATCAAATAGATAATCGCATTAAACTAATAAACCCGGCAGATGAGACCCAGTTTCCTGGAATAAGCAGCAAAGCTAAAGAGCTGCAAAGTTGGGAGTGGCTATACGGCTGGACTCCGAAGTTTAGTGTGAACACCACGTTTCACGTGCCCCATGAACAGGCACATTTGCCAATTCAGGTGTCCATAGATGTAAAGAAGGGACGAATTGAAACCTGTGATATAAAAGCACCTGACCATTGGTTGCCACTGGAAATCAGTAACAAATTAAACTCAAGTTTTATTGGCAGCAAATTCTGCCCCATTGAAGCCACCCTGCTAACAAATATATTACTGAGGACATGTCCCGATGACCAGCACTTACACAGCAAATGGAATATTCTGTGTGAAAAAATCAGGGGAATAATGTGACCCTAAGTAACTTGCTTTATATTGATAGTTTCAGTGATATTTGGAATGTGGTATTTGAACCAGGCTGGCCTCAAACTCAGAGATCTGCCTGCTTCTGACCCCTGAGTTCTAGGATTAAAGATGTATACCCCCCTGACCAGTTGTATCTGGGCTCTTTGTTGTTGTTGTTATTTTGTTTTTACTTTTGACACAGCGTTTCTCTGTATAACAGTCCTGGCTGACCTGGAATTTGCTTTGTAGACCAGGCTGGCCTCGAACTCAGGAGATCTGCCTGCCTCTGCCTCCCAAGTGCTGGGACTGAAGGCGTGCGCCGCCGCCGCCACCACCCAGCCGCTGGCTGCTTCCTAACTCTACAGCTATCTCATCGCTGCACTTTTGCTCCCACAGTGCTGTGTATTTATCGGGTGCCCACTGTCTACCAAGCACTGTGTTAGCTGTTGTTCACAGTGTGTGAACTACATGTCCTCTGACCCCAGGAACAGACATGGTTAGTAACGAGGAGGTTGAAGATATTAGACTAAAATTAGAGTAAAAAATAGTTTTTCCATGGAGCACACATACATTTAGTGTTTATGCTGCAATGCTTTACAGAAAACGTCCACAGCTCAATCTGCAGCTCTCAACGGTAGTCTGCTGCCTCCCTGTAATAAATCGCCTTAAGTTTGCTCACCTCAAGTAATAGCCGTTTTTGATGCTCTTTCCTGAGAATTCCTCCTGTGTAATCACTTCAGACCAGAGCACAGATTGACGGTTAGGAGAACAGTAAGCACTACGTTTGGATTTGTCCTGAGGCCTGACCTGGACTCCCACGCATGCTAAGCTCATGCGTTACTCACTCCGCACCCCCGGCTGCACTCAACTCTTGTATTTAAAAGGAAAGATGGAGATGTGGGCTTGAGGAAAACTGAATTTCAGGACAGGAGTGGCCAGCTGGATCCAACGTTTCTGAAACACCAAATAGTACAAAGCTTCCAAAGTGCCCCTTAGAAGAGGACATGCGAAAAGAGCAGAGCAGTGGGTATAATCTTGTGAAACAAAATATGAAAATGTCACAGTGAAACCCATTCCATTGTATAACTAATATATGCTGGTACCTTAAGCATAACTATTGAAGTGCCCATTAGGAGTTAGAAGTGATAGCACATGAGTCTCAGCACTTAAGGGCCAGAGCAGGAAAACCATCATTCTGAGAGCAACCTTTGCTACAGAGTGAAAAGCCAGTCCTGAGAGGGAGGTGCCCATGCAGTAAGGTGGTGTCAAGGTCGCTCCTGACCTTAGTGACTTCACTGCAGTGCTCTGGGCAGCAGCCAAGAGTGAATGAAGTGTGTGGAACAGCTAGTGAGGAAATGCAAAACCAACTCCTCCAAGAATTTTTGTTCAAGAAAAAAAAATAGGGCAGTGGCTTGCTGGGGATGTGTGTGTCACTGGCTCCTCACTGTCTCTGGTGGAGATGGGTGGGGTGGTGTTGACTGAGTTGTCAGAACTGTGTAAAGATTTATTCCTAGGTGACAAGTTCCTCCTCTGGCTGGAACCACACCTCAAGTCTTACCTTCTCCCAGCATTAGATTCCTAGGGAAATGCCGATTTATTATTTCAGGAGTCTGGTAGTCGCAGGGAGGAGTACAGCAGTCTCTCTTTAGAGCATCTCTGGGCCCTGCCAGGACGGTTCCATCAAAATCATTAAACAGGTCAGGTTGACTGTGCGGAGCTCTGCAGTGTCGGACATCTGGGCACCAGAGAACGTCTCCCACAGGCTATCACTTATTTCTTTGTGTTTGGAGGCAGAGTATCACGTAGTCCTGGTTGGCCGCAAGCTCTCTGTAGAGCCTAGAATGACCTTGATTTCTAGATCCACCAGCCTCCACCTCCCAGGTGCTGGATCACAGCCGTGCCCCACTAAGCCTGGCTGACAACCATCTTAACTGCCGGAAACGGAAGCCAGGAGTGGCCCACACTTAGGTCTGTGCTGTGCTCTAGGCTACATCTTCAGCCACGTGTACTTTGACTCTCGCTCCTAGGCCCTCAGCCTGTCTGTCTCATGTGTGCGCTGTAACCTGAGGTTTTCATTTTGGAACTCTGAACTCCCAGGAGCAGGATTAACATCCAGTTGTTCCTCACAGCAGCTGTGCAGCATCTGCTGACCTGGTCGCCAACCAGGTAAAATCTTTCTGTTAACTCCGTGACTTAGAAAGAAACACTGCCGATCTACTGAACAGCATATTTACAGATCCAGAAATTTGTAGAAATGTAAACATTTATTGTTAAATTTATACATTATAAAAATACATTCAAAGTTAAAAAAAAAGGAAAAAGGAAGCTCAGTATTTGATCGCTGTGGTTTGAATGTGTCCCCAAAGTTTGTGAGTTGTCTTGGTCCCTAGTATAGCAGTGTTGAGAGGGAGTCCTCTCGGGTGGCTGGCGCTGCCCCACAAGCTTTGTCACAAAGCTTGCTCCATCTTGTTGCACTGTTCTATGTGGGATGCAGAGAGAAGATCCTCCCCAGATGCCAAAGCCTAAACCTCTATTCTTTGTACGTTATCCAGTGTATGGTATTTGGTTATAGCAACGGAAAACAGGCCGAAACCAGCTAATGCAGAAACCTATAGTTAGGTCAGTACACATCATAGTTTTTTTGTGTGTTTGTTATGGAAAATGTCCACTGTTGTTTCATGACATGGTCTCAGATCCAAATCACAATATCCAAGGGAAAAACGACCCTATGAGAAGAAAAGAGGAATACTGTTAAAAATGACACACACAAAAAGCCACGTGCGCTGTTCCGTCTACAGTGACAGCCACTCTGGAGGCCAAGAGCCCAGAAGTTCATCAAAACAGTGCTCACAGTTAATCATAAAATCATATCCGTGAAGGGAAAGGAGGAAGAGTTTATCTGGGGGAAAGGGAATGTAGGAGGAGGAATTGGGAGGAGAGGAGGGAGGGGAAACTTCAGTCAGGATATAATACATTAGAAAGGAAAAATAAATAAATAAAATCATATCCTACCTGTGGTCTCTTAAAATAATCAAGTCCCCTTCCAATTTTAAACATCCATCCACTGTTGAACCTATTGAAATTAGTGTAAAGTATTATATTCAAGACATATGAGTTCATTTTTAAAGCCAGAGGTGGTTAAGAATCATGAAGATTTCCCCTATGTTTGACTCAGCTAATAAGCTCACTCTATGAGGAAAACAAAAGGAGAATTAAACACCATCAGCTAATCTGACTGGTTGAGAAAGAACTTAACTATTAAAGGGAAAGATACTTTTGAATTCAGCTTGCTTAAGCTCCTCTTCTCTGTTAACATGTGGTTTGCAAAGGACATTCAGGAAGTGACATTTCAAAGGTTCCTGTGATGGGTATTTCAACTTGACTACATCTGGAATTAACTAAAATCCAAATGGCTATGTACATTTCTGAGAGATTTTTTTCTTTAATTAAACTATTTGAAGAGGGAAAAGCTGGGCATGGTGGCACATGCCTTTAATACCAACACTCAGGAGGCAGAGGCAGGCATATTACTGTGAGTTCTAGGACAGCCAGGAATATTACATAGAGAAACCCTGTCCCAAACAAACAAACAAACAAAAAGAAAAAAAAACAAAAAAGAACTAACTAATGAAACAACAACATTAAACTATTTGAAGTGAGAAGATCCACTTCTAATCCAGATCTTTTGTGGTGGGAAGGTCAACCTTTAATCTGGGCCACACCTTCTTTGGGCAACCTTTACCTTCATGGAAGGAAGCTTGCTTTCTTTGCCTGCTTGCTATCACTGGCAAGTCCATTCCTTTACTGGCATTAGAGCCTACTTCTTCAGGATTCTGCTGTATACTGAAGACCAGCTGAGACTTCCAGCCTCATGGACTGAACAACTGCTGGGTTCTCAGACCTTCCATTGGTAGACAGCCATTGTTGGACTAGCTGGACCACAGCCTGTGAACTGTTCTAAAAAATTTCCTGTGTGTGTGTGTGTGTGTGTGTGTGTGTGTGTGTATGTTCTTTAATTTCTGTTCCACTGAAGAACACTGAATAACACAGAGCCACTATGCAGGGATGGAGATGGGGCTCCCAAAGGCACATTGCCATGCATTTTGCACATTCAGCATCTGATTAACTGCATTAAAAACAAGGGCTTCTTTGCTGCATCATATGAAAACCACTATGCTAAAGGGAAGGAAGGGTTCTTAGTGTGATCCCTAAGAAGCTGTATGTACATTTCCTGATTAATACCACACTACTAGAACATACCACTGAAGCCACACCAGGTCAATAGTAATTTCAGTAGGAAAAGTATTATCTCCTACCATAAAACTGGCTCTGATCTGCACAAAAGAGCTCCTTCCCACATGACACAGAACCATACATGTTATCTGATTAGGAATGAACTAAACTCACTATAGAGTGAGGTAAGCCAAGATTTCTTGTCCAAAGTGCAAAGTTACTAAGATTGAGCTTGATTTGAAGTTTTAATATTTAAATATGTGTATATAATTATATTATATTGGAATTCTTAAAATGTGTCTCAACTATGAAAAAATAAAATATATACTAACCTGATTTCTCGGTCATGTATAGATGAGGAATAGTTTACTTCCAACTGCACGCCATGACTCCTGAGGGACTGCTTTATTTCTTCCAGGCCACTACTTTGCTGCGCATTCCCAAACCCCTATTGATGGCATAAAACATAATTTACTTCCTCAGTTATTAATAACTTAAATTATCCATGAGCTACACAATCAATACCATAGAGAGATTAAACTTGAAAAGATTCTATATTAATTTCAATATTACCGTCTCAAGGAAGCAACCAAAGAATGGTTAATTCTTTTCTTTTATACGTATTGTTTTTATACAAACAATTGCTTTCCTCATGTGAATACCACACGACTCCTTCCTGCCTCAGTCTCCCTGCTGATAGGTGCACAGGCATGTGGCACAGTGCCCAGCATCCTTTAATGTATTTTAGTGATGATATTCAGTCATCCATGTGAGACTGCCTACTTCTTAGACTAATCTTAGAAATTAGAATTACTTGGATGCCCTTGTACTTAAAACACAGTCAAAAGAGACACAGTGACAATCCAACCCCAGATACATGCAGCAAGGGACAGAACTGCATCATCACTGATGCCCGAGACTAAACGGACAAACTACTCAAACCCAATCAAATGGCCGAATACAAGGTCAACACTCTCAAATCAATAGCCTTTTTCATAAGATATGCTATGCTTGGTACTACATGGTGAGTTATTGCCAAGGAAATATATCTAGCTAAAGTACTGGACCAGGTCACTTGTGACTGAACACAGTAAGTCAAGAAAAGATGAGGTTTCTCAGATACCTACTTCATCCGTAGAGGTGAGAAGGTGAATAGTTTTTACTTTGCATGGCTTCTTAATCAGCATCTCACAAAACCGAAGGAAGTTATACAGCTGAAAGGCATCAGGATGAATTAGCACTAACTCACAGTTTTTCCTCAGTGTCCAGCAAGATCCTGTTCACAGATGCTTCCATCCATCACTGTATTTATTTTTAAAGATTTATTTATTTATTGTGTATATGGTGTTCTGCCTGCACGCCAGAAAAGAGCACCAGATCTCATTACGGGTAGTTGTGAGTCACTATGTGGATGCTGGCAATTGAGCTTAGGGCTCTGAAAAGCAGCCAATGCTCTTAATCTCTTAGTCATCTCTCCAGCCTCCCCATCCATTGTTTAAAATGATGATGCTCTATCGGCCCAGAACCTACACACACGTCCTGAGAACTTTAAATCATCTCTAAACTACCTACGCTACCCAACACAATGTAAACACTACACGTCATCGTTACATTGTCAACATACATTGTGTATGTTCAGTACAGATGGGATTTTTAACAGTATTTTTGATCCTCCATCTAATCCATGGATAGGAAACCCATAAACACAGACAGCTAACTGCACATTTAAAGCTGCATTTCATTATGTTTTAGTACATTCCACTTACCTGATGAGTCTGTCTAATATAAGGGTCTTCTATCCAAACTTCTGTAACTGTCTCATGAAGGTATTCTTTGAAAAGTGACTCATAACTGAAACCAGTGGCATTCTCTTCTATTTTAATTTGCTTGTGATATTTTCCATCTACAAAACATAAGCTACTGTAATGTGACCAGTGACCACTTTTTGAAAATCACACCTTTATTCTTTCGTGTGGGTGCGAGCATGCCATTCATGGCATGTGCAAAGGGCAGAGCACAACTCGTGGGAGTGGCTCTTCCCTTCTACCACGTGGGATTGAACTCAGGTCCGTAGGTTTGCTGGCAGATGGCTTTGCCCATTGAACCGTCTCACTGTGAACACTTTGCTTATACACGGCCACTATGGTGCACAGGTGATTAATCGGGATAAGTTACAATCTTTTAAACTGATTTACTCAGTAGCTATCACATGCCTTCTCTGTATCATCATGCAACTGCAAATGTTTCCTACCCATAGGGAAAGAGACAAAACACTATTCCAAAGGAGATTCCTCTCTTCACAGAGGATAGGCAAAGGGTGCCATTCAGATGTTTTCTTTTTAAAATTACAAAAATAAATTATGTGTATTAATGTCTTGCCTGCCTGCATGCATTTGTGCCTCATACATGCAGTGTCCTCTGAGGTCAGAACAGGGCCTTAGCGTCCCCAGAAGTAGAGTTAAAAATGGTTGTGAGCTGCTGTGTGGGTGCTGGGAACTAAGTCTGGGGGTCCTATGCAAGAGCAGACCGGGCTCCGCTGCGCCATCTCTCCAGCTCATAAGAGGTTACTTGAAAAGTGTTCCTTCGCTGTCTCTGAGGGACTGGGAGAGATTTATGAGACAGGACTGACTGCACACAGGTGTCAGTAAGCCCCTGCCACCGTGGGCAGAACACAGGATGTACTCGGTTGTATCTGCTTTCTTTGCAGACTTGCCATTTCATATCTTGCAATCAGACGACTAAAGTGAGTGTTAAAACATTTAACGGTACAGTGGAGTTCAGAGTCATGCTTAGCACTTTAAGAGTTCCTTTAAGGTTCTGTTTTCAGACAGGATCAAATGTATCCCAGCCTGGCCACAAACTCCTTACATAGCTAAGAGTGACCCTGAATTCCTTATCGTTTTGCCTCTACCTCCCAAATGCTGGGACTATGGGTGTGTTACCACCATAGCCTGGTTGCATTTTTTTGTTTGTTTGTTTTAAGGGTTTTTGTTAGTTCGTTTGTTTGTCTGCTTGCTTTGGGTGCTGCGGATTGAATATAGGGCCTTGTGTATGCTATGCATGCTACGATATCTTTTAAGCAGACTTTTAATGGTTCATGCTATGAGGACTGAAATTCTTATGAGACTGTAAAATGGAAAATGAAATGCATCTCCTGCATTCTGGAGACAGATGGAGGTGGATTTCTATGAGTTCAAGGCCAGCCTGGTCTACAAAGAGAGTTCCAGTCTAGCCAGAGTTACATAGTAAGACCCCGTCTGAAAAACAAACAAACAAAAAACACAGCAACGAATGAAACCAAATGAAAACAACCAAAAGCCAAAAGAACAACAACAAAAAAAAGTGGCGGCTTTTTGAGCAGTCAAAAAAAAAAAAAAAGTCTGGATTATAGCTATAGTTTAGCAGTAGAATATTCACCTACAACCATAAGACACTGAGTTTAATCCCCAGGACTACCAAAAACAAAACAAAACAAAAGCCTAAACATTTGCAGAGATAACACACAAACCATGCATCTAAGCCAAACTAGTCACATAGGCTAATCTAACTGTTCACTACTCAACCAAGATAAGCTGGGTGTAATTAGTAGGGAACCCTAGGAAGAGGTGGGGAGGCTGTAGTAAGGACAGACAGGAAGAAGAGCCGAGGCCTGGGGATACCAGCATCTCTGGCTGTAAAAACACCAGTGTGCTTCAGGTGAGGTGGCCACAGTGACTCACACAGAGGCTCATGAGCTAGGAACTTATAATAGAGCCAGAGGAATACCTACCTCACCTCTTAATCTTCAGGAATGTATAACTCGTGAAATGCTTTGATTCACAGCAACGTTTGAGAAGCCCCTGGAGTTTCTTTAGCTATTCTAATGATTTTTCATCTTTTCATAAAAGAAAATACAAACACAGGATCCACATTCGGTATTCTTCTGCAGTATTCTTAAACTGAGGTTCACCCATATGCTTCATAGCGATCTGCAAATGTCTTAAAAATGGCCAAGCTTTTGTCAGGTATTCAAAGGACGTCCGAATCCCCAGGGCCCAAACTGAAAACCAGACAATGTTAAGAATAACTTCTGGGGCTGGAGAGATGGCTCAGTGGTTGAGAGCACTGACTGCTCTTCCAGAGGACCCAGGTTCATTTCCCAGAACTGCATGGCAGCTCACAGTTGCCTGGAAACAAATGTCTGTAATTCCAGTTCCAGGGAACCAGCACCCATGGCAAAACAACAATGCACATAAAATAAAAAATAAAAAAAGAACCTTGAAACTCATTCTGAATTCTCTTTTTAAAAATAGGAAAGAAAGAAAGAGAGAGGGAGAGAGAGAAGAGAGAGAGAGAGAGAGAGAGAGAGAGAGAGAGAGAGAGAGAGAGAGAGAGAGAGAATTCCTGTATGAGGAGGATGAAAGAGAGAAAATCTGTCCCAGGCACAAGCGGCCACACTGCACAAGCAGGAGCTCTGAACCCAGAGCTCAAGCTGCATCCTGCCTCTGAGCCCCAACCCAGACATGTTCTCAAAAATAACCTTTTACCTTCTTTTTCTTGATCTAAGTATTTCTTTATGTTTTCTGCTCTATCCATGTAGTCAGAGATTTTCCGTCTGAAAGCACATCTCTTACTGGCATCTTTGGTGCCTACAAATTGAGAAAAAGAACAGGGATTTTGTCAAGTTTCCCACAAATTCTCTGCCATTCATCAGTGGGCTCTAATCCAGTGTGCTAGAGTGTCCTTCTGTAGTTCTGAACAGATACACATCTCTTGGATATGACTGAAGTGTACCTCCTCCCTCTGAGGTTCAAGAATGGGAAGCTCAGTCCTGTGTTACAATGTTAAGTAGTGGAGTCTCCAAGTAGTACAGCCTAGTGGGAGGTGACTGAGGTGCTGCCCTTGCAAAGAATTGAGTTCCCCATTGATGGCAGTTATTGCCCATAAAGAGTTGTTACATAAGACTTGGCAAGCAAGCAAGATCTTTCAGCAGGTAAACGTACTTGCCACTAAGTCTGAGCTTCTAAATTCCATCCCTGGGACCCGAATGGTGAGAAATGACTTGCAGGGTGACAGTGAGTGCTCTCACATGCCTCCTACCATTGTGATGTCCCTGTCCCTAGCCTGCTAGGCAGCTGTTAGCTTCCAAGCCCTACAGAGCTTGTCCCACCTTGACTGAAGGCCAGAGAATGAGTTTAACAAGTGTGGCTACACACCCTGACCTAGGGAGTGGTTACTTGGTGTTTCGGACATTAAGATGGCCTATAGAGGTGGATCCACTCCACCCTAACCAAAGGTCAGAGAATTCGAGCCAATTTATGCTCCTACTTTTAAATAGGAGGTTTGACATAGGTTGTGGCTATCTATACAATACTTGGTCTAGGATGTGTTCACTGCATATTCCTGCCGCAAACATATTCCTGTACTTTATCCAGGAAATAATGGCTTGATGTCCCAAGCACTGAAGCAAGTGACTGTTCTGATTGTCCTTTGTGTCATGTTAAAGCAGTCTCTTGCCTTCTTCCCCCCACCCGCCCCCGCTTTAGTATTGGGGTATAAAAACATATGAAAATTATACACAAGCAAATTCAATATTTAGTATCCACTCAAAGTCCCTCCAGATGCTATTCTGTGTTTCTGTCTCTTAGTTCTCTCATATCTCTGTTCCTTTTTCTCAAAAATTCTAATCCTCACACTCTTACCCTAGAACGTATGAGTTTTGTCGAAGCTGGTCTTCGACAGCTCACCGAGCATTGAACACTCAATAGCATTTCTTGCATAAAATTCCAAAGTCCTTCCACAACCCTCCCCAAAAAACATGGTCATGTCTGTCACCCACTATCCTGGTACCAACTTGTGGTTACGGTTTCTACTGCTTCAACAAAACACCATAACCAAAAAGCAAGTTGGGGAGGAAAGGGTTTATTTGGCTTATACTTGTGTGTGTGTGTGTGTGTGTGTGTGTGTGTGTGTGTGTGTGTGTGTGTATAAGCTTTGTAGGCTGTCCTGGAACTCACTCAGTAGACCAGGCTGGTCTCAAGCTCATAGAGATTCACCTGCTTCTGCCTCCCGAGTACTGGGATTAAGGTGTGCACTACCACTGTCAGGCTTGGTTTACACTTCTTATGGCACTATGCATCAATGAGGGAAAGCATGACAGGAACCCAAACAGGGCGAGAACCTGAGGTAATAGCTGATGCAGAGGCCATGAAGGAGTGCTGCTTAGCGGCTTGCTCTTCCTGGCTTGCTCAGCCTGATTTCTTATAGAACCCAGGATCACCAGCCCAGGGATATGATGATTCAAATGGGCTAGGCTCTCCTCCATCAATCACTAATTAAGAAAATGCCCTACAGAGAAATCTTTTTTTTTTTTTTTTTTTTTTTGATTTTTCGAGACAGGGTTTCTCTGTGGCTTTGGAGCCTGTCCTGGAACTAGCTCTTGTAGGCAAGGCTGGCCTGGAACTCACAGAGATCCACCTGCCTCTGCCTCCCGAGTGCTGGGATTAAAGGCGTGTGCCACCACAGCCCAGCTCCTACAGAGAAATCTTAAGGGAGCATTTTCTTAATTGAGGTTCCCTTCTTTCAGATAAATTTAGTTTGTGTGAAGTTGACACAAAACCAGCCACAACACCTGGAGAGAGGACTTGGAGGAGAGGGTTTGCCCAAATAACCATGTTGATATTTGCTAAGTGTGCTGGATAGGTTTATGTCAACTTGACACAAGCTAAAGTCATTTGATAGGAGGGAACCTCAATTAAGAAAATGCTTCCCTAGGCAGGATGGCCCACGCCTTTAATCCCAGCACTTGGCAGGCAAAGGCAGACAAGTCTTTGAGTTTGAGGCCTCCCTGGCCTGCAAAGGGAGTTTTAGGGCAGCCATGGCTACACAGAGAAACCCTGTCTGGGAGGTGGGGGTGAAGAGAAAATGCCTCCATAAATTTGGGCTCTAAGGCATTTCCTTTATTAGTGATTGGTGGGGAAGGGCCCAGCCCACTGTGGGTGGTGCCATGCCTGGGCTGGTGGTCCAGCATGCAGAGCAAGCTGTGAAGAGCAAGCCTGGAAGCAGGAACCCTCCACAGCCTCTGCATTAGCTCCTGCCTTTGGGTCCCTGCTTTGCTTGAGTTCCTATCCCGATTCCCTTCAGTGATGGACTACACAACATGGAAGTGTGAGCCAAAAAAACCCCTCTGCTCCCCAACTTGCTTTTGTCATGGTGTTTCATCATAGTAATAGTAACCCTAAATAGGACAGTCAACCAATCAAAAAAAATTAATTAATAAAAAAGGTTTTAAAAGTTGTATCTCTGTGGATAGATAAAGCTGCTCCCAGAAACGTGAGTTACTAACGGTAAATCCCAGTGCTGGGAGTGGGCTACCTCCCTAGGTGCTGGTCAAGGAGGCCTGTGAGATCCCCAAAACAATATAGGAATTGCCACTGCTTTTGGATGCCCACCAAAACTAGCTGGTAAGACTCTTGCTGAACATACCACATGCCTTGGTCACAGGACAGAGAGACAATCAACCTGGAACCGGGTTCAAAGCTTCCTCGTTGGATAGTTCTCATAGTGGTAGAAGGTGCTACACAAGCTGTTGGGGGAAGATTGTCTTATTCAGTCACACACTGTGTTAGAACCAACCAGCAGGGCCAAATAAGCCCATTGGTGCAGTAGTGGCATGGTGTTATATGTTATGGAACATATGGCAAATGTTATAGGGTACCAGACTTCTTTCTGATTGGATCTGATGTCTGCCTGACAGGAGAGAATTCACATTGGATTAAATGAACAAGATCCTGGAGGTCATAGGTCCTGGGGGCGGGGGAGGGGGGAGCTCCTTCTGTGGTTTTATTACCTTCATCCCCAGGCTAGGGGAACATTCCAGAAGAAAGAGAAGAAGGAATAAGAGCCAGAGGAGGACTCAAGACTTTCTAGCATGTTGCTCTTTAACTCACAGCAGCTTTAATTACCTGTACAAGATCACCACAAACTTGGGTCTGTTAGCACTGTTATGAAAGAGGTAGAGGTTCAAGCACCCCCCCCCACGCATCTTTATATGTGTATATGTGTGTGTGTGTTTATAAATTGTTGATGGGGAGAGACAGTCTATTCAGTGATGTAGTCACTGGCAAGGTGCACATATTTCTGTAAATAAATTTCCACCCTAATGAAACCCATTGGGTCATAGTGGGGGTGGAAAGGAGAGACAGAGAGTAAGGGGCAGAAATATCCTGTTGCAAACTGGCAACAACAAAAATAAGATTCATTCAAACGCAAGACCTAACAAGGCTTATGTCTTCTATTTGTGTTTCTTATGTTTCAGAAGAAGCTCCTTCGTGATAACATCAGTCTATTATAAAGGCCACCACCTCCGTTGTCCAGCAGAATATCAGACTATAGCTCCTAAATTTGAATGCTTCCTAGTAGTTAAAGTTTCGTTTTCTTAAGTTTCACACTGTCCCAAATAGAGCGGAAACCGAAACTAGCTCACCTTTTAGAACCTGCAGGAGCATATCGATCCCCTCCTGGTAACACACCAGAGCCTGCTGGTACCGGGACTCCGCATCCAGCTCCACTGCCCGCTTTAGCACCGCCACCGCAGCGGTGCTGTCGGGATCCTGCCCCAGGCTGGACTTGGCCATCACAGCAAGAACTCCCGGGCTTCGCCAGATCTTCCCACGGCTAATGCCCTACCCCAGGAAGCGCACGCGTGACACCGCTGCGCGTGCGCAGTCTTCTGTGGCGCTTTGTGAATGGGAGTCACTGGGCCAAAACGAAAAATACCATTGCCGGAACCAAAGAGCTGTGCGCCCCGTGACGGCAACGGCGCGGTGTGAGTGTTGCACTGAGTCCGCTTACCTCCGTTCCGCTTCTTCCGGCTGCACCGAGAGGTCGCGGGTGAGTCGGCTTGCTGGAGTTATAGGCGTTGTATGTTTTCACATAGGCTTTCTCTGCAGGTGTTGACTTCCTTTTCCGTTCCGAGCAGGAGGTCCCGGCGACGTAACTAGGTCTGTGTCCAGGACCGGGTTTCTTGGGCTTCTAAAAGCGGTCGGATTGTTACTTTATTCGCGGGTTGCTGGGTCGCGCGTCTCTTTGAGAGCCTCACTCTTGTAGCTCTCGGTCCGAGCCATCCAAACCTGTCTGCTCGGGAATGTCGGTAGCTTTTTCAGTGTTCGTCTGGTTATAACTCTAGGACGCTCGTTGAGCATCAGTGGGAAAAAATTCTAAAGAAAGCAAAACTTAATTTTCAGTTACTGCTACTCAGAATGCAGGGGTTTTTTTTGCTTGTTTGTTTTGTTTACAGTTGCTGTTTACTAAAGACAATTTTTTTTGCAAGCTGCTTTGATTGTCAACTCTCTAGCTCCTTTTGGCTAAGAGGCAGTTAGGACGGCTGCCCACTACTTTTAGGCGCTGAAAATTCAAGGAAGAGAGACAATTGTTAATTTCAGAGCCCTCGGTTGATTGGATGGGGAATTCTATGTTCTACATTTTCAGGAATGTTCACACCCCATTATAGATGTATACCTGTTTCTTTAGAAAGAAAAAAAAACCTAACAACTTAAGAGCTGGTGTAGTTTGGGGTTAAAGAACCGTTTACCTTCAAAGTCATTGTAAAAAGCAACACAGCAAACAGGAAAAACAACAAAACAGAAACCAAGAACAAAACTGAGGCGCTGGGGGTGAGGGAGAAGAAAAATGGTTTGGACAACCTTCAGATTTTTCAGTTTATACACATACATCCACGTGTATAGAAATAGTTTATAGACTTCATGTGCTCCATGGTTTTTCCAGTTTGTTTTTATGTGCATGGGTGTTTTACTTGTCATGTCTGTGCACCATGTGCATACAGTGTCGAAGGAGACCAGAAGATTGTCAGAGCCCCTGAAACTAGAGTTACAAACACTTGTGAGCTGCCATGTGGGTGCTGGGAATCAAATCTGGGTCCTCTGGAAGAGCAGCCAGTGCTCTTAACTGCTGAGCCGTCATCTATCTCTCCAGCCGCATTTTTCTGCAGCAGTACGAAGGGAAGCTGATGTACGGCAGATGGCAGTATAATTGCTCCAAGGTCCCAAAGTTACAAGCCTAATAAGAGTGACCTGCTTTATTATTAAGACATAAAATATTGAAGCTGGAGAGTACTTGCTTTCTATGTGCAAGGTTCTAGGTTCGGTCCCCAGTACCCCACCCCAGAAACAACAACAACAAAAGCAGTTAGTTTTGACGGTGACACTGCTTATATCTGTAAGTTATACTTCAGCAGAAAATCTGGAGTGTAGATGCTGCTTTGAGAGGCACACCTATGACTCGAACAGATACAGAACAAAATATAAAGTCCTTGTCTTCTGGCACTGTCCCGTGTTTTGAATGGAGGCAGCTGCTAAATGATAAACTAGCAAATTACAGTAGACCACAGTATTCTGTAAGGCAAGGGATTAAGAGTGCTAGCAGCAGTGTGGCTGAAGATGTTAACCGGTTTAGTGGAGGTAGACCTTACTCCGTAGAAGATAATGGTGGAACTGAAACAGTGTGATCGAGGTAGACCTTGTTGCTAAGATAAGGTTTGAGCCAAAAACTGAAAAAGAAAGGCTTGTCCGTATCATTCCAGACGTCAGAGGGAAGAAGCACCCTGCTTGGCTGGTTCTGGGTCATGCAGAAAGCCAGCTACTCTGATGAATCGAGAAAGTAGTAGGAGATGGAAGGAGACTATGGGGGAAGATGGGTGGAGATTGGCAGTGATACGCAATGGCTTGGGGTGTGAGTGTTAAGGACTTGGATTTTCATCTTGGTATAAGTGGAGAGACACTGGAGACAGTACTAACTCTTGAGCCCGGGAACTCATGTGTGCCTGGCAAATGATTTTCCTAGTCCCAACTTTTTTTTTTTACTTGTTTGTTTTAATGAATGAACTTTACTTTTAGCCAATTTTAGATTTCCAGAAGCTAGTACAGGGTTCCTATATCTGTGCTCACTTTCCCCTTTTAATATCAAATAATGTGGGGTGTTCATTAGAACTGCTGAAACAAATGATACATTATTAATATTATTTGCTCTAATCAGAGAGATTTTTTGGGTTTTTTAGTTTTGCCTCGTGTCCTTTTATATTCCAGGATGCTACCCATATACCAATGTGGTGTACATTATGCATAAGGAGTGTAGCTCTTGGCTTCCTCTTGACTGGTTTCTCAGGTTTCTAGTTTGTGATGACCTTGATGGGTTTAAGAAGTGAAGTATTTGAAAATGTACTAGTGGAGTGTTTACCGCAGTGTGGAAAGTTAAGATTACTATTGTTATGGTGAAACACCCATGACCAAAAAATGCAAGTTGGGGAGGAAAGGGTTTATTTGGCTTACAGTTCCATAGGCCATCACTGAAGGAAGACATGACAGGAACAGAATAAGCAGGGCTTATTTCGAGTATAAAACTAGTCAGCACACACAGTGAATTTGGGGTGTTTTTTCTCTTAAGTGGGATTACGTATGGACTTGAGGGTGGCGGGCATCTCCTTACCTGTCCTTGTATCAAGCGCAGGTGCTATTAAGGTTTTGTTTTGTGATAGGTTCCTACTATGTAGCTCTGGCTGGAACGCTGTCAACCTTTATCACTGCTGGTGTTACGTATCCCTGATCACCTGGTGGAGGTACAGTTTGTCAGTTTGTTTTCTATGAAGATGATTTTCTCCTTTTCTGTACTACTCTCTGTAGGAGCAAGTATTTGCTGTAGTTCACTGAAGTGATGAATAGTTTTCTCTACCTCCCTGGGGGAAAGGAACCCATAAGAAACAGAATTCTTCTACAGGAAGCGTTGTTTCTCTTTTTCAGTTAGTTTACCCATGTATATTTGTATGAACTTTCCCACGTTTGTTTTTTTGATCCAATTGTAAGCTGATGCTTGTCGCTCCAGTTCTTTCAGTGTGTCTGTCCCTTTAATACATCCCCGTGGATTTGCCTCCTTTCCCATGCTGCGGGGTGCAACAGACCATCAGCTGCTTCTTGAAACCCAGCTGAAAAGTTAAGCAGCACTGGATGAGTTGGATTTGCAGATGATGCTTAACTCGGAAGAAGTGTGAGAAAATAGCTTGGGATTTGATTAGTTCAGCTGCTGAGCAGTTTTCCCACAGTCCAGCTCTTCTCAAGTGATGTCTTAGACTTCCAGCTCTTACTTCATTCACATCACAGAAGGTTATAGACCTCGTGAGCTAGAATCTGGTTGGTAGGTAATACAGCACTTACCCTGTTTGGGGTATAGAGCTGCTATTTCTAATGTTATATAAAATAGATAATTTGTAAGCTAGGTTCTGTTTTCTTTAGAGGGGAAAGCGATACACAAAGTATCTGTTCAAGGCATACATATAATTCATGAATCTCATCTTTCTATTTTCAGTATGCATTAGGCTACACCTCTTTTATGCCTATCTGAATAAATACAACTTTTTGAGGTTACAGAAGCAATGCAGGGGGCTGGAGAGATGGTTCAGAGGTTAAGAGCACTGGCTGCTCTTCCAGAGGTCCTGCGTTCAATTCCTAGCAACCACATGGTGGCTCACAACCATCTGTAATGAGATCTGGTGCCCTCTTCTGGTATGCAGAAAGAACACTGTATACATAATAAATCCTTAACATTAAAAACAGAAGCAATGCAGAAGAATCATTTTTAAAAATACCAAATAGACAAAAAGTGAACTGTTTTTGTGTGCGTGCATTGTGTGTACATGTGTGTGAAGGTCAGAAATGTATACCTTAGACATTTGCCATCTTATTTTTGAGATGGGGTCTTACAACCTGGAGCTTTCCAGTTTCAGTTGGCTGGCTGGCCAGCATGTTTCAGCTACTCCAGCTCTGGGGAGATGGATACAGGCCACCATATCTAGCTTTTCCATAGCTACTGGTTATTTGAATTCAAGTCCTCAAACTTGCACAAAAAGTACCTTAGCAACTGGGCCATCTTTTCAACCCCAAACTCTCATTTTTTTTTTTGTAACAGAAAAGTGTAAGTGATCTAGTGAAAATATACTGAACTGCTAGCTAGAACTGGGTTGAGCACATTGCTTTTTTTTTCTGTTTTGCTTATATGAGACTAGATCTTGCTGTGTAATCCAGGATGACCTGAAGCTCAGACTCTTCCTGCCCCCGGCTCCCCAGGTGTCGGGTTATAGGCATGTGTCCCAGTGTCCATCTGTACACGCTCTCTTAATGGCTAGCTACCCTCGGGTAAATGATAGCTTTCTGGAAATGGTTTTTCTCGTATGTATAGTAAGAGGGTACTTGATTCTGACTTTAAGAGGTGGAATTTCTTCAGTCCTGTCTAGTTTTGTACATTCTGTGATTTCTCCAACCAAGAAAAAAGACCAAATATTCTTTATGTGTGCTGTGAAGAGTTTCAGGTGATAGAAATTCCCATTTCCCAGTTCCATGGAATGGGCATAGACTCTGAACTCACTAGATGGAAATAGGATTGCTTAGTGTATAATGATTACCTGTGGTTTTACCGCTACAGAAGGGTTGTAAATCTGTCCATTTGTAATATGTTTGACTGGTAGTGCGTTTCCTGCTTTTCAGCCTCTGCAGGGAAGAATTACTACACTTATGGCTGGTGTTTTGCGTTCAGTATTTCAGAGGCCTCCAGGCAGACTGCTGGTAAGTCTTCTCTGTGTTTCTCATATAACTCAGGCAGACCTCTAAATCACTGTGTGGCTGAGGATAACCTTGAACTTCTGCCTCCAGCATTCCACCATTGCAGTGCTGGAGATTGAACTCTAGAGCTTTGTGCATGGTAGGCGAGCACTCTGCCTATTGAGCTACATCCTTAGCCTAAAAGTTTGTTTGTTTTTTCTCTCTTTTTGAATATAAAACACACAAATGGCTTGGTGCTGGTGGTGCACGCCTTTAATCCCAGCACTTGGGAGGCAGAGGCAGGTGGATCTCTGTAAATTCAAGACCAGCCTGGTCTTAAAACAGCAAGTCCCCTCCCCCACTTCCCCCAACCCCACTCTCCATCCATTCCTCAGAGAGGGTGAGGCCTCCCATGGGGAGTCAACAAAGTCTGTCACATCACTCGAGGCAGGACCAGGACCCTCCTTCATGTATCTAGGCTGAGCAAGGTATCCCTCCATAGGGAATGGACTCCAAAAAGCCAGTTCATGCACTAGGGATAAATCCTGGTTCCACAGCCAGCAGCCCCACAAGCTGCCCAAGCCACGCAACTGTCACCTACATTCAGAGGGCCCAGCTTGGTCCTATGCAGGTTCCCTAGGTGTCAGACCAGCGTCAGTGAACTTGGATTTCTTTTACATGATTTTGTTGAAGGTAAATTATTGCTTAGCGCCCAGCCTGAGAGTGGGTAAACTGGGATTGCAGATTTAGCTCAGTGGTAGAGCACTTCCCAGCAAGCACAAGGTTCAGTCCTCAGCTCCAGAAAAAAAAAACAAAAAACAAAAAGACCTCCTTCTCCACAAAAATAAGGTAACTGGCACACACACTTTAACTGGTTGTGGTGGTGCACACCTTTAATTATAGCATTTGGGAGGCAGAAACAGGATGATCAGTGTTCAGGGGCAGCCTGGTCTATAGAGGAGTGAGTTCTAGGACAGTTAGGGCTACACAGAGAAACCCTGTCTCCAAACAAATGAACAACAAAGAGTTGGTGAATCATGACCTCCACAGCAAATTTGAGGATCATCACTTATCTTAGAAAAATTATTTTTGAAGCGGCTACTCCCATTTGTAGGAGGAGGCCGCTAGTTAGTTCCTGGCCGCTTAGCCCCAAAATAATCACACAGAAACTGTATTAATTAAATTACTGCTTCGCCCATTAGCTCTAGCTTCTTATTGGCTAACTCTTACATATTAATTTAACCATCTCCATTAATCTGTGTATCACCACGTGACAGTGGCTTACTGGCAAAGTTTCAGCATGCCTGTCTCTGGCGGAGGCTCCATGGCTTCTCCTTGACTCTGCCTCCTTTCTCCCAGCATTCTGTTTAGTTTTCCTCACCTAACTCTATTCCCCTATAGCTTTGCTATAGGCCCAAAGCAGTTCCTTCATTAATCAATGATATTCACAGCATACAGAGGGGAACCCCACATCACCCATTTGTATGCATAGCACCTGTTACTGCATTCGGTATTGAATACCAGTTATTGTATTGGTGGAGGCAGGTCTTGGCAGTAGAGACTGGGTAGCTCCAGAGATGGAAGTATTTGCCTCCACTCTTTGAGAGAAGGAAGTTACCAACTCGTGAACTGGAAGTTGATGTATGTGTGTTTTTTGCTTTATCATCCCTTAGTGCTTAAATGACATGTATTCATGCAGTTAACCATTAGCTAGTATAGATTACAATACATCAGACACTGATAGGTACAGATTTTCACCCTACACAGAGTTCTGAATAACAAGTATTTTCTGCTGCAGACTGTGAAGAAAGGTGTGGAATCTCTCATTGGTACAGATTGGATTCGTCACAAATTTACCAGATCAAGGATTCCAGATAAAGTAAGACCTGTGTCTTTTAAAGAATATTTTCAAGAGTACCTATTTTATAAAATATCACATTTAAAAAATTATTACATTGTGTGTGTGTGCGCGTGTTGTGTCTACGTTTCCTTCTGCACACGTGTGTGCGCACGCCCTGACTGTGTACTGTGTGGCGGTATAGAGAGAGTTCTGTAGAGTCAGCTCTCTCCTGCTGTCATCTGGCTATTGGGGAGTGGAGCTCAGGTCACCAGTTGTCAGGCATGACAGCCAGCGCATTTACCCTGGGCGCAGCTCACAGCCCACTGCGGCTCGTTTGCTTTTGAGGTACTTGTGCATATGGATGTAGTAGCACTTGAAGCACTGTAGGATGGTGACTGTTCTGCCCTGGTCCCGCTGGCATTCATAGGAGCTGGCTCTTGTTATTTCCTGGTCTATGTGTTCCTGATTATGGTTTTCCCTTTGTATGCTGTCCTGAGAAAGCGGTGAGTCCTATTGAGACTATCATGTGTGACTTCCTATGTGAACTATTGCTGATTGACTCTGATCTTTCTTTTTTTTAAGTTTAGATAACACTGACTAAGCCCTCATTAATTTTTGTTTTGTCTTGTTTTCATTTTGTTTGGGTTTTACTTGCTTTCTTGCTCTTTGATTAATTAAACTTTGTTTTGTAAGGTAGTTTAATTATATAGAAGAAAATGGTCAGAAAATCACAAGGCTTCCTCTATGCTTTCTCTTTTCAACATACATTTTCCCCAATTCTTAACATTTTGTATGGATATAGAGCAATTATTAAAATAGACGAAATAATGAAGGCCATCATTTATACTAGGGGGTCACTCTTTATGCTGTGTGTCCTGTGGATTTTGATAAGTATACAGTATCATGTATTCAGTATCCAAGTGTCACATAGAAATCATGCATTGCCCTAAATGTCACTTGTGTGCCACCTGTTAACTTCCACCCATGACTTCTAAACCCTAGCAACCTGTGATCTTTTTACCCACTTTGTGGTTTTTACCTTTCCCTGAATCTCACATACTTAGAGACTCTATGTAAGGTTTTTCCAGATCTTTCCATGGCTTAATCATTTATTCCATCTTATGGCTGGATAGCAGTCCATGCCAAGGGTTTGTATAGTTTGCTTATGTTCTCTCCTGCTGCAGGACATCCTGCTTGCTTCCAGTTTGGGGCAATAGTGAAGCTGTGTGCGCACTTGTGTGCAGCTGTTGGTCTGGCTCTCAGTTTTTGGTGTTTTGTCTACATATTTGAAAGCACAGTTGCATAATAAAGACCAGTTAGCCATAGCTTTATGTTTTCCCCTCTACTGGATATTTATTTTTAGATTTTTAAATTGTATTTTATGTGTGTTAGTGCTCTGGCTGCCTGTATGTGTGTGCACCTTATGAGTGCCTGGTGCCGGGAAGGTCAGAAGACCTCAGCAGATCCTGGAACTAGAGTTAGTATGGCAGTGAGTGTCATAGGGATGCTGAGAACCGAACCTGGTCCTCTGTGAAAGCAGCAGTGCTCCTGACTGCTGAGCCACCTCTCCAGCACCGCCCCTTAATTTTTTTTTTTTTTTTTGATATGATAAAGTATAAAGGACAGGATTTACTACTTGCCCTCAGTTTCTGGTTGTGAGTTTTTCAGCTCTCAGGAGATTTGTTCACACTGGCTGCCCTGATTGGGTGCTGGAGCCTGCACTGTTCTTCACGTTCTTGCTGTCTAAATCCTTTCGCATCATCTAGGGCTCTTGCTTCGTTCAGAGTTAAAAACCAAACCAAAACCTTTACCTGTGTGGTATTTTTCTTTTCTCCGTCCCTCCTCTCCAGACAGGGTTTCTCTGTGTAGCTTTGGCTGTGCTGGAGCTCACTCTGTAGACCAGCTATCTACCTACCTCTGCCTCCCAAGTGCCACCACCGCCCAGCTGCTATTTTTCTTGAAGTATGTGATTCTTAAACTTCATCTGAACTCTTCAGTTTGAGGTTGAGCATTACATAAAGATTAGGGATGAGATCTTTATTCAGTTTTGTTTGTATGTTGGTGTGTGTTCATTTCTGAGAGAAGGAATAGGAAATGTATAAAATTGTAGGTTGGAAGAGTTACTGTTTATACTTCTCCCTCCCTAGGTGTTTCAGCCTAAACCTGAAGATCATGAAAAATATGGTGGGGACCCCGAGCACCCTCATAAACTACACATTGTTACAAGAATAAAAAGTACAAAAAGGCGCCCATACTGGGAAAAGGATACAATCAAGATGCTTGGACTGCAGAAGGTATGCAGTGGTCCTTATCGTCACACCAGTCTCATTGTGCTCTGTCTCATGGTGCTAAACTCACACTACATGTAGTTGTTATTTCTTATGTTTAATGTGCTACTTAGCGTGACCTACTACTTATAAGTTACCTTAGGAAGGATATGCCTTCACTTTAATGTTTCCCCGAAGTGGTACCACTGCCTGTGAAATTGATCTGTGCTATTGTTCCTCTTGTTCATAGGCACACACCCCTCAAATTCACAAGAACATCCCTTCAGTGAATGCAAAGTTGAAAGTAGTTAAACACTTGATACGTATCCAGCCCCTGAAGCTGCCACAAGGACTTCCCACAGAAGAGACCATGTCTAGCACGTGCCTCAAGAGCACTGGGGAATTGGTGGTACAGTGGCATCTGAAGCCTGTGGAGCAGGAAGCAAAGTCTGGATGCCACACAGCTGCAGATTGCAAACCGCAGTTAGGAAACGTTTCTCATTAAAGTGTTTATCAACAGTCGTTTCCACTGACGGAAGCTGTCGTGATTCTTCCTCAACATACAGACTTTAGGAGTTCCGATGTTACTTGTTTAAATTCTCTCCCTTTTGTCCCCTAAAAACTTTACTCCACAGTGGGCAAGAATGGCATTGTCTGAACATCTAACTTTAGGCCCCTAATGCTTTAACTATCGTTATCTCTTTATAGAAACTGCCTTCTTCCTTGATTGCTTTCTCATTGAATCTACAAATGTTGGAGTCAGTCCTGTGTTGCTGTAACAAAATACCCAAGCTGGGTAGCCTATCAAGCAAGGGGGTTTTCTTTGGTCCTAAGCACTGAAAAGTCCGAGCCTTCTGCAGGATTGTAGCAGGGTAGGCGACATCGCCCAGTTGGTTTTTGTTTTTTAATTCTATTATTCATTTTCATATAAATTACCATTCTAAAACATTGAAATAGAAACACCACATGGCAGTCTTTGTTAAGTGCCCTGTTACGTCATTGAAGAGTGTTAATATACCCTTGGGAAGGACTGAGGGATAGGAGAATTACAAAACAACAACGGAAGAAAAGAAAACACTACTGCTCCTCTGCACTTCCAATACAAAGTAAAAGGAAGGGGTCGTACTTTACATGAATACAAGTATAGCTGTGATTTAGAACATTATCTATCTCTTTAAGTTGCTGTTTACAACTGGTTTGCAGTAGCAATAAATTTTCCCCCTTTCTACATCCATAACTTTGAACCAATATTATTAGCAGCAATCTCAAAGAACAACTGTTACTATTACACAAAACTCTCATAATGTATTATGAGTTTACTTCAAAATATGCTCAGAAAGAATGGGAAACTCACCTGTTTTCCCTGACAGCAGAGTGAGTAGAATCCTTCCCTAGACCCTTTGGATGCAGGATGAATGCACCTTACCTCCCAGCTGTAAACCCCCTGCTGTAACACATGGCCACAGCAATCATGTCGAAATTCTCAGGAAGGCATTGCACTTCACAAAATCCAGATAGATCCGATTCGTCTATTTTTTATAATAGTTATCAAAAAAAATAAGTTTTACAATTTCATGAGCTTCGCTTATTCAAATTTCTTGTGTGTGTGTGTGTGTGTGTGTGTGTGTGTGTGTGTGTGTGTAGTATCATGGTGTAAGATACAAAGGGACGTCTTTTGATTTTATTTGCCTCTGTTCCAGACCAGTTTTTTAGAGGGTCTCAGGGACATATTATAGAGAGCAACTTCAGAGTGGAGACAGCATTGGTCATGACATACAGATACTACTTACTTCTCAAAATAGAAACTGTGTAAGGAGAAATAGATACAAAGAATTCAGGAGGAATAACATTCACCCACAAGTCTGTAGTCACATGAATGTGGAGTTCTGGTTGTCAGGAGAAGGGAAAATGCTTTTTTTGTTGTTTGTTTGTTTTAATCTCAGTGGCTTCTGGGAGGGAAGATGCTTTTGTAGCAGGGAGAGAATCTCACGAAAGGAAACCATAGGTTAATGTTTAATGTGTTCAGAGTTAGTACTTCTTAGATGCATTACAGTTTTTATGTTAGTGGTAGAAGAGATCACAAGCAAGATCGGAAGCAAGAGCCAGATGGGGTGCACACACCCTTATTCCCAACACTTAGAAGGCAGAGCCAAATGAACCTCTTAGGAGTTCAAGGCAGCCTGGTCTACATACTGAGTTCTATGCCAACCAAGACTATGTAGTGGGACCCTGTCTCAAAACAAAAGCCAAAAGACCAGTTTTGGTTTTCTGTAATGGTTTCCATTTGCTGCAAAGAGATGCTTCTTTGATTTTGAGTGAGAGCTACCCTTGCCTGTGTGGGTAGGACACATTTTAGACTGCAGATAGAAATGGTTGTGGTCTACTGACGTGGTAGTTGAAGGTTCTCTGAGACCCATGACCTCACTAGCCATGTGTGGTTGGTTAGATCTCTAGTACCAGGCACAACTTCCCTCCAGCGAGGAGTTCAACTGACTATGGGACCAACTCTAGTCAATACATGCACAGTACAACTCCTGCACAAAAGGTTCGGGGGACGTCTTGGAAGTGGGAGTAGAAAGAGTGTAAGAGCCCAAAAACCACAAGTTTGCTATGAGATTTTATCTCTTAGAGATGATGAGGAAGCCAGGCGGTGGTGGCACACACCATTAGTCCCTGCACTTGGGAGGCAGAGACAGCCGGATCTCTGTGTGTTCAAGGGCATCCTGGTCTACAGAGCGAGTTCCAGCACAGGCTCCAAAGTTAGAGAAACCCTGTCTCTAAAAACCAATAAAGAGGAAGAAGAAATAAAGCTACACCCACAATGCCTCAACAGTATATGACTGTCTCAACAATACCAATAGACAGGCTAACACGAAAGGGGGATTCTCATGGATGGAACAGCAATTAATGACTGCTGAAATGGAGAGTAATTATTCCCCCAAAACCTGTCCCCTGATTGGTTATCCAGTACAAAGTTGTCAGCCCTAAAACCATATACACAGAATCAATGCCAAGTAGACTCAGCAGGTTATGTGTAAACATTTATGCCTTTATTTCTCTGTATATAATGTATATGTAACATAATAAAAAGGCGATCAATTTGAGAGGAAAAAACTGGAAGGATGTGGGGGGAGGGAAACGATGTCATGTCTTAACTAAAAAAGACTGAATGAGCAAAAGAGGAAGCAAGGGAGTGAAGGGAGGAGGCACACTCGCGTTGTGACAGCCTGCTCTCAACGATGGACGTTAATCCCTTCTGCCTGTGATGGTTCCAAGATCCAGTCACTTTCTACTAAGTCAACCTCATAAACATCCTACTACATGGCACACAGACATTTGGTGGAACAAACCGTACTTACACCATAGTAGGTTCTTCAAGTGAGTTCCAAAGCTGGCTGAAAGAACAAAGATGCCAACAGAGGCAGGAAACAGGGCATGGCTAGAGCAGCACTCTGTGACTCTGTGCCTGGGATGTAGATGGGTTCATCTCATCTCTAAAGTACAGAAGTTGATATGGGATGTCCTTCTGTATATGCGTTGCTTTTATTTGTTCTGGAATTACAGGTCTAATTTAGCTAGAACTGTATTATTGCACTCTGCCAAGATAAACCATTCATTTCTGTGTAAATTTTTCCTGTTGGAACAAGGGTATACATGAAGTAAAGGTGGTTTAGCAGTTATTCAGCAGGCCGTTCTGTTTCGCGTATTAAAATGGGTGGTGTTTGCACTTGTAAGAATCTTCTGTCAGTAGTTCAGATTGCTTTTTAAAGAAAGAGAAGAGAGGAAAAGAAATAGCTCAGTAAAGTCTTATCCTGGGACCTGGGTTTGCTCCCGAGAAACGTTTAAAAAAAATTAATCATGCCAGGGCTCCCTCGTTAATCCCAGTGCTGAGAAGGGACAATCCATAGCTTAGCCTACTAACCAAGTCCCAGGCCAGTGAAAGACCTGGGTGCATGAGAAATGGCAAATAAGGTTGTCCTCTGGCCTTCATGTGCATATGCACCAGTAGATACATACACATAAAGAATGGGGAGATGACTCAGGGCTTAAGAACACTGGCTGCTCTTCCAAAAGACCCAGGTTCAATTCTCAGTACCCACATGGCTATTCACAACTGTCTGTAACTCCAGTTCCAGAGGATCTGGCATTCTCACATAGACATACATGCAGGCAAAACCCCATTGTATGTGCGTACATAATAAATATAATAGAAAGAAATCTCAGATTTTTTAAAAGATTTGTTTAATATATGTGTATGTGTGTTTATTTGTTCCACATGGCCTCTTATGCCTACCCTAACCCAATGTGCCCTCATCTTAAATTCCTACATATGCAAAGACCCTATTTTTAAGAAACATTTGGTAACGTGTATGTGTGTGGGGATATGTGAGTGCAGGTATGTGAGGAGACCAGAGATGGCGTCAGATGCTCTGGGTTTGGGGTTACAGGTGATTGTGAGTCACCTATTGGGGGCACTGAGCACCAAGTGTGTGGCCTCTGGGAGAACAGCATGAACTCTGAATTGCTGAGCTGTCTCTCCAGCCCAGGAGAATCCTCTCATTTTCTTGCTCAGATACCTGGGAAAGTAGGAAGTGGTAAGAATGCTGGGGGAGATTCAGTAGTGAGACGCCTGTAGCAACTCGTTATTAGAAAACCTGCACTCGCATGGCCCCGTATTTTCCTTTGCCCCTGTAGGGTTCAGCTCAGGGCACACTAGTGTTGCATGTTTATTTGTTAGTGTCCAGTCACAGATCTTAATGCTAAATACTGTGTCAAGGCCAAAGTGTCACTTGGACAACAGGCATGAAACTGGATTTTACTTATGAATAAGCCCAAAGGCAATTGCAATTTTAATTCTACGATTATTGAATGACTGGTAATATTTATAGCCTGGAGGAAATAGGAGCCCAAAGGCTACTTTAAAATGTCTAGTTGGAGGCCTACCTGAATACTGCAAGAAAACATGTTCCTGCCTACAGTGGGTTTGAGAGCATCTGTATACATAGGAACCACTTTGTGTCCTCCCCCTGGTGTTAATGTTAATATGGAGATCAAGAGACGCTACATTGATGTTTTGGGGTTTTGTTTTGTTTGGTTGGTTTTTTGGGTTTTTTTTGTTTTTTTTTGTTTTTTTTTTTGTCTAAAATGTCACATTTGGAGTAATATTAAATTCAATAGCCCACACCTGGAAGAGTTGTTGAGTTGAATATTTAGAAATAAAAATGTCTAGAGAAGAAACAGTCCAGGGCATAGGAAGTGGCTCTCTGTTGTTGCACAAGCAAAGCTGCTTTTTAAAGCACTTACTACCCCGTGGTTTCTCTGAGTCAGGAGTACACTGATAGCATAGCTGGGTAGACTTCTCAGAGCGCTGGTTCTCAGCTTTCCTAGTGCTGCAACCCTTAAATACAGTTCCTCATGTCACAGTGACCCCAACTATAAAATTATTTTCATTGCTACTTCCTAACTGTAATTTTGCTACTGTTATGAATTGTAATATAAAATCTGTGTTTTCTGATGGTCTTAGGCAACCCCTGTGGAAGGGTTTTTCCACCTTCAAGGGTGTCATGACCCACAGGTCGAGAACCACTGGCTTAGAGTCTCACAAAGCTGCAATAAATAGCTCCTACTGCTGTCAGGTTCTCAGCATTAAGATTGAACAGGGCCCTGCTTCCAGTCTCTGAGATTATTGGCAGAATTTGCTTCTGTGTGATTGTAGAACTGATGGAAACCCACCTCTTCAAAACCAGCACTGGGGGAGGGGGACTAGCAAGATGGATATTATTAAAGCATGTAAAGCAGTCCTGTACAGTTCATCATCTTGATCATGTTCTACTGGCCAGAAGCAAACCACAGGTCTTGTCCCCTATCAAGGAAGAGGGGGGTTACATACATGACTTGGAGGTGGGAGCTATGGCTCCTCACAGTCTACCATTTGAAACAAGTCCATCCGTTGAGCACTGGCTGGCATGTTCTTGTGTCAATTCCAAGTCTAAATGTTGCAGTCCGTGCTTTGATATATGGTAAGGGGCAGTATACCTCAAGGGTTGTGTGGGTGATAAGCTCTTCAGATTGAGGTTCCTCTGCTTCACATGGTTGGTCTCAAGACCTTGTAAGGACTGGTTCCTTCATCCTGACTTTATGTCTCTAAGGATTACTTCATTTGGATTTATCTCCTTTGGTCTACATTTGTCTGGCCAGAGGATTGGTCTGGCCTCTAGACCAAAATGGTCTGAGCATTTCCAAATATGGAAATAAAGATATGCCTTTAATCCCAGCATATGGAAGGAAGAGGCAGACAGATCTCTTTGAGTTCAAGGGCGGCCTGGTCTACAGATCGAGTTCCAAAACAGCCAGGGCTACACAGAGAAAGAAACCCTATCTTGAAAAACAAAACAGAGTCCCTAAATAAAAAAGGTTCCCCTTAAAATGGCATCCAGCAAACTGAGAACTGATCCGTGCATTATTTCTGTCTACTTTTACTTTTGTCTACTTTTGTTTTGGTTTTCTTTGAAATTATTAAAATAGTAGTCTTGGCCACTAAGTAATTCTTCATATTCTCATTGCTAGCTTCCTTGTATGAAAAAATTGTTAGTCGATAGAGGTAATTATACTAAGTGCAGTGATTACAGAGAAATGCAGATGAGTATGGTTCTGTGTTCATACGATAGATATGATCAGGTATTATAGTACATACCTGTAATCCTAATGCTGGTGAGATTGAGGCAAAAGATTTATGAGTCTGAGGCCAGCCTGGGCTGCACAGCAAGGCTGTTTCTCAGAAGCACTTATATCAGATGGTGCCTCAAAGAAAATCCAAACAAACTTTATCAAAACAACACATGGTAGGGGATGTAGGAGCGAGAGCTGCTGACCTCATAGCAGTTGAGAATGAATGGAAGGCAAAAAAGAGGGGCTGGGGCTTGATATCAGCTCCCAGGGTGAGTCCTCGGTGGCTAGAAAACCTCTTGAAAATGCTGTCTCCTCCTGTTGATGCCAGGTTGGGGTCAAGCCTTTAACATGTGGGCTTTGGGGGAAGCACTCTAGATCCAAATGACAGCAACTCCATTCACCCCCATTGGAGAAGACTTTTAAAGCGAAAGTTCAACTTTCCAACAGAAAACCCGACCCATGATCCTTATCTCCAAGAGGAGCACAGGCAGCAAAGCTGAAAAGACTGAGATGGGGGAAGACACAAGAAAATTTAATGGTGCTGTATTTGGGGATTAACATCTTAAATTTCCGAAAATTCGCTATTGTGCTACATAGATGGTGACTGAGATAGTTCGAGTGTGTCTAATCAGCCATTCTAGTAGATTCTGCCACAGCCCGGCACGGAAACCAGGAGGCATAATAGACTTGTGTTATTCGGTCAGAGATGCAAACAGGAACACTGGAACCATGCTCCCTGCCTTCTGGAGCAGACGCTGTCAGTACCTCTGTGTCCCCTAGCCTCTCAATGGAATTCTCGCTTGATCTGACTGCTTGTGCCGGAAACTCTTGCTCTTGGAAGTTTGGACAAGTGCCCTATATCTGTGCTTATGTAGAAGCCATACCCTCCCCAGCCAGGAAGACACACCACCCAGCGGCTTTTAGAGACTCCAGTCCTGCGCCAGTGCAGTTAGTTAATTCTGAGGTGAATATTCCATACACTTACACATGGCTTTCTTGCAAGGTTGAGTCCCACTGCGCACTAGGGTGGTTGACTTGGTGACACGTTTTGCTATTTTCTCATCCCTTATCACTGAACCACTTTCTAACTGGTTTCTGTGTCCCCCTCCCCCACATAAACTATTTGCACCCACATCTTTGTCACAGGTCTGGTCCTGAGGGAACCAAACCAAGACGCCTTTAATATCTAGTCCTCTATAGGACATATCTCAGTGTGTCGGTCAGAACAAGAACCCCGGGGACACAGATTCAAGGTGTAAGCCAGTGTGCTACTTCCAGTTTTATTAATTACTGGAAGCTTATCTGGCTTACACAGTAGCTGTCTTTGCAATAGTGATATCAAAGGGGCTGATGTTGAATGAAATCAACGTTTCCAGGGGAAAGTCCAAAAGAAATCATGCAGGGAGGAGAACAAAGATATTCAACAGCTGGGAAAGCTTTGGCTTTGTCGATACTAAGATATGACTACACAGCAGGTATGATGACCCACACTTGTAAGACCAGAACTTGAAAAGCCGAGGCGAGAGGATCTATGAGTTTGAGGGCAGCTTGGGATATAGAGTGAGACCTTGTCTCAAAAACAGCGATTCCTGGTTCTAATTTTGGGTGGACTGGGTGGACTTTGGGCAGAAATGGTTTACCTGACTTTTTCCAAAGTGACCAAAGGAAGGATGATAAAATTTTGGTTCCTTCTCAGAAAGAGGAGGGACAGGCAGAAAATGTCCAACAACAACAACAACAACAACAACAACAAAACTGTCAGACAGTGGTGGCGCATGCCTTTAATCACAACACTCGGGAGGCAGAGACAGGCAGATCTCTGTGAGTTCAAGGTCAGCCTGGTCTACAGAGGGAGTTCCAGGACAGGCTCCAAAGCTACAGAGAAAAACCCTGTCTTAGAGAGAGAGAGAGAGAGAGAGAGAGAGAGAGAGAGAGAGAGAGAGAGAGAGAGAGAGAGAGAGAGAGAGGGAGGGAGAGAAAGAGAGGGAGGGAGGGAGGGAGGGAGGGAGAGAGAGAGAGAGAGAGAGAGAGAGAGAAAACAAAAGATCTAGAAGTCATTTGGCAGGGATACCAAAGCTTCATAACCCAACAAATTATTGTGTCTTCTCTTGTAGGGGCAATCAAAATCCACAGCCAGCAGCCTTCATCTCCTCTCCATCTATTGCCCTCTGAGACAGACACATCTCATGATCAGAGCCCTAGCAATTGGGACAAAAACTGGGAAACAGACAAAGGCTTCTTATTAGTAATTCTGGTAGGCAGAGTAGAGGTTCAAATCATAGTCTAAAATGAAGCCTGGCCAGAACATGCACTTGCCATGTGCCATGATGTTCATATTGACAACAATGAAATTGTACGTATATCTATGACTATTTCTTAGGAACCATAAGGTTCTTTTCTTTCTTCTTTGTGATAAAGATAGAACCTGGAGCCTTGCATATGCTAGGCAAGAGCTCAACCAACTGAACTATATCCCCACCTCTCTTCCTTCTTTCCTTCCTTTCTTTTGCTTGCTTTTATTAAAAGGTTTGGCAATGAACTTTCTTTCATAATTCTAACTATCTCTTTGTTCCTAATGAGTGCAATGGGCTAATAGTAAACTTTAAAAGAGGGGCCAGTTGAGTTCCACATCAATGTGCCTGTGCCTAGAAGCCATGTCTTTTATAGAATTTGGCTCGGGCAATAAGATCATCAACTAAATCAGCTTCTATGTCTGCAGGAGTAACAATGGTTTCCAGTCCTGACTTAAAAGCAGCCAGACCACCTGAAATGAAACACACAGGTTTAGATTCCAATATTAGAATAGTAGAAATAAGACATGCGCTCCCAGGACGTGAACTCACCACCCTCCAGGCAAATATTCCAGAGCAACAAGGTTTCTGTTTCTCTTTACATAGCTCAGATCTGATAGAACTAATGCAAGATTGTAACATTTTCTCATCTAGTCGACAATTCACTTCTTCACTCATTCATATGTTTGTTTTCTCATTATTATTATCTGTACAGTGTTCTGCCTGCGTGTATGCCTGCAAGTCAGAAGAGGGCACCAGATCTCATTACCATGTGGTTGTTGGAAATTGAACCCAGGTCGTCCGAAAGAGCAGCCAGTGCTTTTAACCACTGAGCCATTTTTCCAGGCCCCTCATTCATAATTGTACTTTATGCTCATATTTTCCTTCCTACCTTCAAGGACCTTGAGATAGAAAATTCTTTGCTCAGAGTTCAGACTGTTAAAGTGTGGAAAGAGAGAATAATGTGAATATACAAATCATGAGCCTGTAAGAGAAACTGAGGAGTTGGTGTGGCTGGATGGATAGAAAGAAAAAGCAAATGAGTCCAAGAAAAAAATCATTTTTTTTCTGACTGTGATGACTGGCTATAGCAGTGTCTCCAAATAAATAAATAAATACATACATAAAATAAAAGCAAAAGGAACATATGGTGGTGGGGCTAGTCAGTTAATTTCATCTGGGAGCTGCCAAACTTGGGGGGCTCTGAGTTCAGCCAAACAGAAATTTTCACTTAGACTTCTTGGGGGTAATTGAAGCTCTGACATTTCTCAGAGTAAAAGTTTATTCAAGCAATTTGGAGAATAGTTAATAGTGTTGGGTTGGGGGAAAAACTATGAGAAGGTAAACACTTTTTAACTATTGTGTTAATGCTTAAAGTGTCATTCAGTGGCTTAATAGTTGGCCAGAAGGACAATAAGAAACCCAACATCTTTTAGGAGGGCTAAGGATGTGAAGTCATGCATGGCTCAGAGGATGCTAAGGCATTCTTTAAGACAGGGGCTTCCTCCTAGTCAACCCAGTGGGGATGCTTCTGGGGGCACATTTGTGTTTAGGAGTCTCATGTACTGCTCATTTAGATAAAGCTCTAGACATAGAGCCTACCTTTGAGGTGCTGAGCTGAATTCCATGTGGGAAATTTTCTCTGGATTGCCTTAATCTTCTCTGCTAGGATCCCAACAGACTGTAGAAGGTGTTCTTTGCTGTCCCAGGAGCCAATAGGATGGTGCATTTTATCAAGCTGGAAAATTCAAACAGTTGTATTGGTAATATGGGCAAGGTGGCACACTTTCTGGTGCTCCTAGGTCTCCCTCTTTGGATTTAAGTTCAAATGCTGGCTTCAGCATCTTTGATCCCCCCCCCCCCCCCCACACACACACTTTGTATTCAAATTCAAACACTGGCTTCAGCATCTTTGATTCCCCCCCCACCCCCACTTTGTATTCAAATTCAAATGCTGGCTTCAGCATCTTTGATCCCCCCCCCCCACACACACTTTGTATTCAAATTCAAACGCTGGCTTCAGCATCTTTCCTTTGATCCACAAAAGGCTATATGCTCTAATGTATTGTCTTTCACAGGCGGAAGTCAAAGAAATACCAGTTTGGGAGATGCTCACTGGGGGATTTCTGATATGCAAAAGGAAGGAGGAGGAGGGTGAGAAGGAAAAAAATGTTTCAAAATGAATAATAATTAATATCCAACCCCTAGATATTCACAATGAAAATAATTATGTAACTAATTCAAATAAAACATTGTTTCTAGACAGGCTTGGAGATAGAGGTAACTGAGGGGGCAGAGGCAGGAGGGCGACCACAAGCTCCAGGCCAGCATGGGCTACTAAGCGGTTCAGCTTGGCCAGAGTTACAGAGTGAGTTGCTGCCTGCTTCAAAACAAACAAAAGACCTGGAAAGAAATATCTAAATAATGAGGCTTCCCTTCCTCCAGTTAATCCAAAGGAACAAAGGTAGCTGAAGAGGGGCTCAATTATAGTATTTCAATTTACGTTCATGAATTTTACTACTTTGGGAGCCCCGAGAAGACATCATCATCATCATCATCATCATCATCATCATTATTATTAGGGTTAATAGTAACCTTTATAAACTTTTCACAATTGAAGGATAGTTCATGTGGTTTATAATATCTATAGACATAGGTATAGTTGATACGTTGTAGTTATGAGACACAGGAAACATTTTAAAGAAATGCTAGTTCTTGCATGAAATACCACAGATATGTCGCAGAGCAAACTGTACCAAATTCCCAGACACTCGGGTGTTCAGGTCCTGGAATGGACTGTGAGTTTGGGCTGAACTTCTTCTAGGAGATACAGAGTTGGGCTGATGGAAACTCTCTGGTTATCTACCTGCATCAAACCAAATTTCTGTCCCCTATGGTCCCAGCCATTCTGCAGGACAACTCCACCATGGCTTTCTCTGGAGATGATGGCTGCGATGATAGCTGGGTCGATGCAGTATCTCTGTCCCACTTCCTTGATGAGGATACGGTAAGGCTTGATGGCTTTCAAGTCCATCTCGGCAAACATTTCGGAACCGTGGACCCCTATGTCAATAGAAAAGAAACTATTTCCTCTACTCCAGAAAAGGACAGGTTCTCAGAGTTTACTAATTCAGCCTCAGCTTCTGACCACACCTACAGCTCAGGACGATCATTCTAAGACCGTTCTAAGATCAGTCGGACCTCTAATTGCAGAAACCCAGGCAGGTCCACTAACTCCTGTTGGAGTCGCTGCGCTCCTCCCTCTGCTTCCTGCCAAGATGGCGCACCAACTAGGAGTCAGTGGAGCCACGTTCTACTCCGTCAGGCTCTGCGACCAGCCAGTTCTGTGCCGGAGGATGTGACTCCTTGCTGAGCCTCTGGTCCGTGCGTTGAAAACATGGGTTTATATGTGGCCTTGCGTGGGGAAGATTTTGGAATGGAATTGCAAAGGAGGGATGTGTCAAGAGCAAGAGACTCTGCTTGCCTTTAGGATACTCATGCTGCAGCACGAACTGAACACAACAAAGCCAGAACTGAGCCTTTTATTTAAGGAATGGTTTTGCGATATTAAAATCAACACACCTTGACATTCGGAAAAAATCAGGAAGAAAACAAAAAGTGGTTAGGTTGGCTAAGGCGCTTTTGTTTTGTTTGTTTGTTTGTTTGTTTTTGTTTTTAGACAGGGTTTTCCTGGTTGGCCTAGCACTCAAAATATAGAGTACAGCCTCAGATCCATTTCCTTCTGCCCTGGGAGAGTTGGGATTAAAGGTGTGCACCACCATATCCAGCGTACTTTTTTAACTTTTAATTTTGATTCATGATTGTTATTGTAATGTCGGCCCCTTTTCAAAACTAATTACCTCCTAAGGAAAACTCTGTAAATGATAGTGGGAATGGTGGACAGGACCCTGCTCTATTTGTACTTACCACAGTTCATCAGATTATTTATGTCACAGGGGGCCCCAAAAGTCTCCATAGTCGTGATGTCTCCATAGCAACCATGGTAAAGTCGGGCATGCAGATGAGGGTTCATGGAATGAGTGAGGGGGTGTGAGCCCCTGGAAGTGCCTGGAAAGCAAAATGATGATCTATGTGAGAAAATACTGCTGGACTTGGCACACACACACACACACACACACACACACACACGCGCGTGTGTATGCGCCACATACATACACACACACAGCTATGCAACAGTAGAGACCATAATTTATTCCTCCTCAACTCCTTTTCTACCAATAATTCATCAGTCAGTCAAGGCAAAAATTTGATTCCAAACTTTGTTTTAACTTCTAGGCGTTATTCCAGAACACCATGGAAATACATGTGAAAATCAGTGCATATATATATATATATATATATATATATATATATATATATCCCCATCAGAAAGAAAGTGGCCACAGGATTTTTCTCCCCAGTGCCTCTCACAAGTGAAGTACATTCTCTAGCTAGCCCAACACAAGATTTAGTGAAAGTTTTACTTCTGATATAAATACTTCTGGGGTATAAAAAGCTAAGCCAAAAACAAAACAAAACAAAAAACAACCAAGAAAGGTACTCTGAGAAGTTGCATAGACTTTCATTTTGTGTCATGTTAGTATAAGGTGAGGATCTGAATCCGTTTAAATAAGTGATTTATTTAGCTAATAATAAATAGTAAATAGACAAATAATAAAAATAAAATTATAAAATAAATAATAAGTAATAAAATAAATCATAAATTAATAATAAATAATCTGAACCATTAGAAATAAATGATTTAAGTTACTATAACAACTTATATCAAACCTATGTCTGTTTTCTACTGTGCCATTGTGACCTAATTAGGTTTGTTCAGGTCCCTCTGCTGAAGGAAATCTGACATTATTTTCCACATTGTTGTGAGTTTTTTCACATTGTTCCAAGGCTCATTAGCTTATTTTGTATTTTTAGCAATTTTTAAATCTTATTTTTATTTATTTTTATTTTTTGAGATTACATGATTTTCTCATTTAATCTACCTTTCCTTCCTCCAAACAAACAACAACTTCTAAGATAACTGCATTGCCTCGCTCAAGCCAACAACTTTTTTTTTTTCGAGACAGGGTTTCTCTGTAGTTTTTGGTGCCTGTCCTGGAACTAGCTCTTGTAGACCAGGCTGGCCTCAAACTTACAGAGATCCGCCTGCCTCTGCCTGCCAAGTGCTGGGATTAAAGGCGTGTGCCACCACTACCCCTCAGGTGACTTTCCGTGGGCTTGTGCTAACAGCAACACACAGGTCTTTTTAAAATTGGTCATCCTTCCCTTGTACACAGATCATACGGTGGCTCATAATTCACTGGCTATACAACTCTGCAATTAAAAATGAGTAAAAACTTTAAAAACATGTTGCTTTGCTTTTGACCAAAAGTAGCTGCAAATTATTGCTCTTGGGTTGGGCTCCTGTTTCCAAATTTAGAAGGAAAGACTTTCAAAGAACTGTCTTCTCAGTCAGTCATGACAACTGAACTCCGCTTACAATTGCTCTTCATTTTTCTTAAACTACTATTTCCATGTTTTCTTTCCTTATAGCTGTCCGTCTGTCTATCCATCTATCTTTTGCGGAGACATATTCTCACTCTGTAGCCCAGGCTAGCCTGCAATTCACTATGAAGCCTGGGCTAATTTCAAACTGTGGCACTTCTTTCGCATTAGCCTCCCGAGTGCTAGGATTACAGATAAGAGACACCACACCTGATTCATCTCTTTTATCCAAGGTCCCTTTCTGTCCCACTAACCTGCTCCAGGACCAGGGTTCAAGTCCCAGCACCCGCACAGTGGTTCATAGCCATCTATAATTACAGTTTTGGGGTGTCCGGTGCCCTCTTCTGTCCTGCACAGGCATGCACATGGTGCACAGGCACATACAGGCAGGCAAATCACCCATATACATATAGTAAAATAATTGCAAAAGTTTAAATAAATCTTCTGTTCTGGCCTTACCAACCGGCTCACTTTATCACAAATACTTCATCTTGACACAGGGCTTTTACTAAGTCATTGCTTCCATCCAGCAGCCTCTTCCCTTCTCATAGGGATCACCATGCATCCCTCACTCTTTCCATGGCCTCCCCCAAGGCTTTCAGGTCTGAACTTCCTCGATAGATGTGAACTTTTCATTCTCAACTCACACACTAATGGATTTTCCATCTCCATATACTCATCTAATAATGCTCAACCCACTACCTGGCGTCGAGAATTTTCTTTTCATGTGCCATACTCCTCTTCATAAGAAACCCAGCCAAGTAGGTGCATTGTCAGAGAATACATAGAACAATTAGTATTTAATTATTTTAAATTTGCACTAATATCTCTTTTGTGTGCTTAGCGAACAGAAAACACTCCTAAGGATAAGCTGTTGGCCTGGGCTAGGGAGGTGGCTCAGTTGCTGTGTTTATTGGGCTAGCTTGACAGCCAGCCTAGCCAAATCATAAACTCCAGGTTTAGTGAGAGGCCTGACCTGATCTCAAAAAACAAAAAGTGGAAAACACTTGATCTCAATTTTAACTTCTCCCTCTGTGTGTGCAAGCATACACGCATGCACACATGCAAACACGTGCACATGTGTACACTCACACACACACACACACACACACCTGTACACATATTTATATGCATACATCAGTGGACACACACACAAAGAAAAGCAAAGACAAGAATTAAGCAGTTGGTTAATGGCCAAGCAGGTCCAGGAAAGCCCACTCTTCCATTGCACATAACCATTGTTCTTTCTGACTATATTAGAAAACAGACACCCTGGAATAGGGAAAAATGCCAATCAGTTACTTACCAATGAGGGCAACCAGTCCCCAGAACACTGCCAAGGGTAGCATAGTGGCGACTCTTATCCTTTGGGACCTGTTCTGTTTTGAAGTAGAAACAGATTACTCTTAAAACATGAAGGTTTCTTAATAGGAAGTTCCTCTGATGTAAAAAGTAAATAAAAAAGCTTGACATCATTTCCAGTTCAATGCCCATTTTCCAGTCCTGCAGCAGCATCCCTGCAGCCGCAAGCCCGTACGTCGTTAGAGTACTCCCAGGTCATTTCAGTCCAGTGCCATGCAGATATCACATCTTACGTACGTCACCCCACATACACTTAGCAGAGGTTTGCTGCATTCCGTCTCCTCCCAAACAGGTTCTTCCCTTGGTTCCGTTTATAAAGCTTCTTCTACATTTTGCAAGAAACAAGAAAACCAGCGCTTACCTCCTTTGCAACTCCCCAGAGAAAACTCTACTGTCTTTGAAGAAGCCTTTCGTGGCAGTACCCTGCAGGTTAAGGTTTCACAAAGTGGTGGCCTTTACTGTAATATGTCCTATAGCACAGTCATAACAGTTGGAGAACCCATCAGGCAGTGGCTCGCTGCACCTCTGGCTTCATTCAGCTAAGCAGAGCTCAGTGTGACTTCACCACCAAGAAGGAAGCTTTTAAGCACGGGCACTTAGACTCACCTGCCTCGTCTGCTTTTGTCCTGTACCAATGATTGGTAGAGGAGTTTTATATATGATTTAAAGGCCTCCCTTTAAACCATCGGCCTCATTAGACCTGATTATAGTTGTACTTTGGATTTAAGTGGCTCCTTCCACAAAAGGACTTCAAAGTGTTTATTGACCACGATGAATTGATGGATCTAATGAACCCCCAGGTTGTACTGGAGGCATCTATTTGGTGGACCATTTCTGGATACCTAGAATGACATTAGGCAGGCGTCTTCTAAATTTGAGAATAAGATGCTGATAATTGGCCTAGAAAGGAGAAATAAACAGGAAATGCTAGCTTGTTTCTGAATGGATAATTCACCTGAAATGCTGATTTCCACATTCTTGTGTCACAGGATTTCCACACAAAGATGTCACACAATCTTGTACCATGGTGTCCCTCGACTGTGATGGATGAAACTTGGCTTCTGACTCCAAACTCACCTCTAACAGGGTAGCTACCTGCTACAGAAGAGCAGCATAAAGGCAGGGAGTAGCAACCTGGGTGCTCATTTGTCCCCACTGTTTTCTCTGTGTGCTCATGCGTGTGTGTGTAGGGGTCACAGGTCAATATCAGATAGCTTCCTCTTTTAATCTCCACATTTTTCTTTGAGACAGGGTCTCTCACTAACCTGTCACTAATTAGGCAAGAATAGCTGGCCAGCAATTCTTATATACTCTTATATTCTTATACTTATATTCTTATAAATACTTTTAAGTATATATACTTACATTTATATTCTTATACTCTTATATTCTTTAATTCTTAAAAACTCTTTTCTCTGTCTTCCAAACACTAGCAGTACAAATGCATGGCGCTGTGCCCAGAATCTTGCATGGGTGCTGAGAATCTGAACCCGGGGATTCTTGTTTGCATGCTCAGCACTTGGTGACTGAACCATCTCTTTAGCTCTATCATTCCCAAACTTTCTAAAGGAGTAGGAGAAAAGGGTTTTGCTGGTGGTAAATATATCTTCAAAGAGACAGTATCATTTTTTTCACGTGTATAAGAGATGAAAACACACACAGGAAATGGAAAGAACCTTATACCAGGCAAAGCATTTTGCAGACTTGAGGAAGAAGTCCAGCCTGGATCCCTCCGTACACCAGAGAGGTTTCAAAGACTACCCACAATCCTTCCATCCACCAGAAGATGGAAGACAAAGGCGCTGAGCTAAACAACACTCCAGTTTCCTAGGAAGACGGCAGAGCCTAGAAGAAGTTGCCTACATGAAACTGATCTGTGTGTCTCAGGACACCCACTTCTGTCCTGTATGCTTTCCTGCAAAGCAGGGGCATTCAGGATGGCGAGGTTGGGATGCTCTGAGCTGATGGGTGATCCCTGATTCCTGTTGTGAGTCTCAGGGAAATGACTCAGAGAGGGCCTCCTCTATCTCCACTGTCAACCCCACAGCCAGGGCTGTTCGTTCATTAATAAGGGGTTTTGCATAAGACTAGTTGCCTTAAGGCAGCCTTTAGAAACATGGAGGTTATTACTGGCAACAATGGCATCTTTCAGGTCACACTAAGGTATTGTGTTTGTGGCCTGCCCAACTGCTGGCCGCGGATGATTTGGGCTACGTATGGGAGGCTTCCTGGATAAACATGAGAAAACTCAGGAAAGAAGTAAAAAGGGAAGGAGAAAGACTATAAGGGTGAAACCTGGTGGAGGCTCCTGCTGTCCCTAGATGCTCCTAGAAATGACCGACAGTCACAATGCTGTTGACCGTGAGCATGCCCTCTTCCTCTTCCCACTTTCAGAAGTGAGGCTGAGTCTTTCTAGGCATGAGAATCTGCAACTTCAACTACTGCTTTCAGCGAGAATCATTCTTTGTTCAAACTATGGAGGGCGGGTGGTGGAAGGAAATTTATCTTGCCATCTTCAAATGCCAGACTCCTTTGTACTTATAGTATCGTATCCTCCAATAGGGGTGGGTATTGTTATTTTAGAAATAAGAAAACCGAGACTCAGAAAAGCTAAGCAACTTACCAAAGCTGGCACAATAACTATGGGGCAGAGTTGGGATCAGAACCCAGGTTCATGAGACTCTGTAACCAATGTTTCCACAAGAGCAGAGAGATCGCTCTAAACCAAACTCTCTGCAGAGCAACGGTTACAGCAGATGCAAAGCAGCTTGCACCCAAAGCCTCACCTGTGGTCTGAGTCAATAACACCAGCCCCAAAGACTCACACCATTATCTCTGTGGTGGTGCCGTGACTTCTAAGGCACAGATAACGTGAGTGAACTGAATCCACAGTGTTTCATTGTCTCTGTAATGACACAGTTAAAATGTATTGAACTTGAGCAGTTCAATAGGCTTGAAAGAATGCTCCCAAAGGCATTGCAGAGGTGGCTGTACTCATAGAGACTTTAATGCCTACAACCTACTGACCCAGTGGATGGCTAAATTTGAATACCTGAGGATTTTGTTGATGTTGTTGTTTGAGATAGGGCTTCTTTGTGTAATAGCTCTGGCTGTCCTGGAACTCACTCTGTAGACCAGGCAGGCTGGCCTTTAACTCACAGGGATCCACCTGCCCCTGCTCTTCCCTACACCAGTGCTGGGATTAAAGGATGTGCTACACCCTCCTGGCCTGAGGATCTTGACAATATCTTGACATTTAAAAAGAAACCCACCAAAAGGTTTCCATCACTTTTCAAGGACAGTAAGAGCAACTATTTCCAGAAGGATTTCGAGGGGACCTGGGCACCTGACACAATCTCCACCAGCCCCAGATAGGAATGGAAAATACACAAACAACATCCTTGCTCTGCAAACAAACGGCCTGTGCCTAAGACCCTTTGGTGGAGCAATCTCTGGAAGCCTCTGCTGAGTCTTGATATATTTGCATGCTGGTCTTAGAAGTGGGGATTCCAGTAGCCCCGGCATCTAACTACCTTCAGACATAGATGAGGAACACACATGCAGTTTCCACAAAACTGTCTCATCAGAACAGCAAGAAGAGCCTGGTCCAGGCCTCTCAGCTGTGTTACACAGTAGTTTCTGGTCCAGGCATAGTTTTCTTCTGCGTCTGGAGAAAAAAGTCTGGACAAGAGCAGATGCCCAATGAGCAAAACTCTGCAGGCCAAACCCACTCTGCATACCAAAGAGGGATTCCAAACAAGAGCTATCTAGCAAGGGATACAGACTAGGTCTATGATTCAGTTTTTGTCATTGTTCATGGAAACATGGGCTACATCTTACTTCTCACCCAAACCTGAGGGACAGTTAAGCCACATGTGTTTTGAGGTGGCTTTCAAAGTGAATTTCCTCCTCTGTCTTGCAATTGATCAATAGTGGAGTCTTTTATAACATGGAAGCCCAAGATTTAAATTGAAGACCCCCACTTTTTTTCTATTTTTATATGGAGAAGGATGTTATAGAGCAGTGGTTCTCACTCTATGGGCCACAGCCCCCTTGGGGGGCTCGAATGACCCTTTTACAGGGGGTCAGTCACTTAAGGCCATTTGAAATATCAATATATTCACATTACAATTCAAAACAGTATCAAAATTACAGTTATGAAGTAACAACAAAACTGTATTAAAGGATCACAGCATTTGGAAGGTATAGGGAGAGGAACTATTTGATAACTTGATTGTTGGTCTCAGCCTTCAATCCAGATCTCCCTGGCTGGCTGTCTAGCATTGCCTCTGGAAGTGTTTAACCTGGCATGGCTGGGCCGCGGTGGTGCATGCCTTTAATCCCAGCGTTTGGGAGGCAGAGGCAGGCAGATCTGTGTGAGTTTGAGGCCAGCCTGGTCTACAGAGTGAGTTCCAGGACAGCCAAGGCTACACAGAAACCCTGTCTCAAAAACAACAACAACAATAACAACAACAACAATAAAGAGTTACCTGAGAATTTTCTACAACAGTGGAGGCACTGACAAACACATTGCATTGAAGCTAAAGTATTTTTCATCAGAGCTGTCAGTCTTGGTTGCTACTGCTCCTAATTTGAAGCCAGGTGGTGGCGGGATACAGCCTGAGGGAGTCATCACAGCGCCAAGGATCCATTGTGGTGGTGCAGATGTAAAAGTCAGCACATCTGGAATTCTACAGAGTGATACCTTTTCTTCTTTTGCTCTTCTAGCCTCCTAGCCTCGAGTCCTATGTTCTCTAAGGTTTGTTGGATGGTTCCATATCACTAATGGCCAATAGACTTGAAGTGACATTTTAAGGTAAAATTGAAATTTCTTTAAATTGGGATATGTAGTGCCTTGAGTTTTGTTTTTTCTGAGTGGAGAAATGAATCAATTCATCTGGTGACCCTGAAACTGGAGAATGAAGAAAATACACATCCCTAAAAAGGTCATTATTTTTGTAATAAATGCAAACATTTGAAAAATCTACACCTTTATTATGGAGAAGAATGTGAAATCGGTATGGATGTCTAAGAAAAAAATAACATCATATTCAAAAGTAGCTCTTTCAGCTTTGCCTTGAGGCTCAGCTCCTAGTGCCCCCGGAGTGGCTCTTACAAGTGGAGAGCTGCAATGGAAAAGCTTAGAGTCTATGGTCAGACCACCTTGAACATGTCCAATATCATCTGATCTCAGAACTAAGTATGTTCAGGCCTAGTTAATGCTGGTACTAGCCTAGTTAGTATGAGATTAAGAAGTACAGCTACTCCAGGCTAGTGAAGTCACAGATCTTGAAGGAGACCCGGCAACCACCACTTTACCAAGCCGATATAATCTCTAATTACTCTATAAATATTTGCCTCACTCCCCATCAAGGAAACTTCTCTTTGCGATACACAAAGGCCATTACAGAAAACCACAGCCAATGCAGAGCTGTGGAGCCCAGTCCTGATAGATACATCTCCAGAACACTCCCACACCTAAGGCTCAGGGAACATTGTGGAAGAGGGGGGTGGAAAGGTTACAAGAGCCAGAAAGAAGGTGATGGAGTTTACTGGGAGATTGTCTCCTAGTAACATCAGAAGCTATGCCCATAAAGTCTTCACCCATGACTTCATAAACACGAGCTGAACAAGGAACAAGGACAACAACAATAGACATACAAAAGTCGGTAAGGGAAAGACTGGGGCCTCAACCCTTAACAAAAAACCACAGGCAACAAAGGAACGCTGAGTGTAGGGGAAATAACGTTCTCCAGGGAAGAAAACACCAACTGGTTTTCCGATACCAAATGGTCAACCCTGAAAAAATACATACAAGTAACATTATTCAGACTGAGTAGATTATATTTAGGATTATACATGTATATACATCATATATGCATGTGACAAAAGTAACAACAAAAGGCTATGAATTTGGAAGAGAGTATGGAGGGACGTATGGGAGGGTTTAGAAGTTCAGTTGGTCTTGCACCCCTCCATGGTGGCACATGCCTGTAACTCTGACATCTAACAAGTCAACGTAGAAGGATCAGACATTCAAGAACATCTTTGGCTACAAAGAAAGTCTGAGGCCAAGGTGGGCTACATTAGACCCAGAAACAAACAAATCAAACCAAAAAGCATTGCCCTAACTAGAAGCTTATAAGCAATGGTTGAAGCAGGGTCACAATTCATGCTCCAGGGAGCATGTTGGGAGAGCTTCCTTTGTGTCCTGGGTTAGCCTAGGTTGGTACCCTTCAGGGCTGAATGAAGTTCAGCATCTAAAATGTCCATCATCCACTGTCCTTCATCCCCACCCAGGAGTCTCCATCGCTGTTTGTGTCATGTTGAACCCCGGCCACAGGCCTCCCTTCTCAGAAAGAACAGCCAACGATGATGACCACGGGTGCCTCCCCGAACCTCCCTGAGCCTTCATTTTCTTCCTCTGTAAAATGCAGATGATAATGATGCCTCCGGACTTTGTTTTGAAGATAAAAATAAATTATACACACGGAAACATGTTATAAAGCACGGTGCCTCCTACACATGCCAGTTATTATGATGAGTTGTTCTCAGGCTTAGCTTCTTGTTGATTTATTCATTTGTTTGTTGATTTATCCATGGGCTCAGGAAAAAGAATTAAGGGTTGATTCACGAGGCAGGCAAAACCTCCCTTTAGAATAAAAGGAAATAGAGCAGGACACATTGTTGGGACTCCGCAGCCTGCCTGGTGGGACTGGAGGAAGGACAGTAGCAGAAACTGTCATCTGGGCAACGACAGTTGCTCAGCTTGGACGCTGATGGGAGCGTGCTGTCCAAGACACATGACAGAAGGCAAGGCAGAAGGGGAACTCGTCCATGAAAACCTCACCAGGAAATTCCATCTAAACCCTGGGAATGCCAGTTTCAAACTGCTGATTGCTTTTGAAATATGATTTGTCTCAGATAAGATTTTTTTTAGATTTATTTATTTATTAAGCATACAATGTACTGCTGGCAAGGAAGGCACCAAGTCTCATTACAGATGGTTGTGAGCCACGATGTGGTTGCTGGGAATTGAACCTGGGACCTCTGGAAGAGCAGCCAGTGCTCTTACCCTCTAAGCCATCTCTCCAGCCCCTCAGATAAGATTTTACATGAAAGGCGAGGTACTGTATCATCTGGAGAAATGGGTTTACATCGTGGTTTTACTCATCTATCAATAAAATACCAAGCCAACATTTCAGAAAGAAAATATACAAAGATTTAAAAAAGCTGTAGAAAAAGTAATATATACATACACACACAAACACACGTGTGTGTACAGATATATGCACATAAATATTATACACACACACACACACACACACACACACACACACATATATATATATATATATATATATATATATATATATGCCACACAAACAGGGAAATAAAAATTTAGTTACCTCACATATTGGTAAAAATGTAGAGAATTCTCACAAACTATTGGGTGAAATGTATAAACATCTGGCTGCTTTGGAGAACTGTTTAGATGTTTCTAATAAAGGTAAAAATGCCAATGCCAGACACAGCTTTCTCCTGAGAGATAGGGGGTGCTTATTCTGAGTCAAATATAAGAGACTATGACCCGGGAACATGGATTCAGAATCCCCAGAGTGACATGCCCCACTGAAGAAGTGATTCCGTGTCTTCTCTGGTCACAGAACAAAAGACAATCATCAATCACTGAATTTCTCAAATACATTCTTGGGACAGTCCAGCAGACGGCAGGCAGGCAGGCAGGGAAGTTGCTACTGGTCCTACACGCTATGACAGTCTTCACTCTGGGCGTGGTGGAAGCTAGTGGTCTTCTAAATTAGAACACTTTCAAAGATCATCTAGTAACTGCAAGGATACTAGGTCAGATGGAGATGGTAGGCAGTAATGGCTACGTGAGGGACTAAATCAATCCAAGATAATTTTGGCTCTCAGCATTCCAGCGTCCCACAATCACCAAAGTTCTAATCAGTCCGTCTTGGAGGAGTCTTTGAAGACAATAAAGGCTATTTTCCCCAGTACTTACACGAACAGTTTTTTCCTGCCAGTAAAGTAAACCGCTCATGCAAAACACAGCTCTCATCTCAAAAGATCTATGATTTTATTCTGGAACAAGTATGAGTGTCCATGGCTCGAGAACACAGATTGCGGCTGCCCTGAGTACCATATTCTACCACGGAAGTGCTGACATGAACTTTTGCAGTCATAGAACAAAAGGAAGTATAAATCAATGCATTTCCCAAGTATATTCACGGGGCAGAGGACCAGCAGGTTATAGCAAAGCGAGGAAGACTCTACTGTAGTTTCCAGATGTCATCTGAGGACATTTGTAGCTTTGGGGTCAGAGGAAGCTAGCGCTCTGCTAAATGAATACACTGCGAAGGCTTTCCTGATAATTGAAAGGATGCTAAACTGGATGCAGAAGGTGGACAGTAAAGGAATGTTAAAGGGACTAAAGATATCTCAAGATAATTTGCACTTTGGATTTGCAACGCTCTTACTCTCCACAACCGCACAGATCTAGTAAATAAGTCAGCCTTTGCTCTGAACAGGCCGAAGAATGATCTACAATAGCCATACTTTCAATTTTTAAATGAGCAAGTTTATTAAATATATAGGAAGTCCAAAATGCATACCAAAATAGGTAGGTAAATAGAGCAGCTAACCAAACACCATCAAAGTAGGAATTCAAACATTCAGGGCTAATGACTGCAGCGATCCATTTGAAAGAGCAAACAGAAGGTAACATTGGGGTTTATAAACATCCAGCAGAAACAGATTGGGAAGCCTCATTGAGGTGGTCAGCTGGATTTCCCAACTGAGAGAGTTTTGGGGGGAACAGAGTGTCCCTGTGGATAATGCCACTAAATAAAAGAACAAATAACAGCAGAAAAATAGACAACACCATTACATTGGGTGCTGATGCTCATCCAGCAAGAACTGAATGGGATTGCTGGAACTGCTGAATGGTCCATCCTGGGCGGTGAATCCTCTCCCTCCTCCCCATAGATGAGCCTCCCAAGGCTAACATGGCTTCCCCTTGCCTTTTTATATCACAGGACAAAGAATCATAGTGCCTATTGGAAAGAGTTTGCTTTCCAGATGCTTCTAGGAGCACCATGTTTTTCATTCCCTAAGCTTCTTGTTCTTCCTTTCCCTGTTACAGAACACAGGTGGGGTGGAGATGGGGATGAGGGCACAGACTGATCCAGGAAAGGATATTTTGGAGCACACTTGACATTAATGAGTTTGGGTCTGCCTAGGCAATAGTGGAGAGGGTGCCTTAACTGGCATTGTCTTGTATTCAGATTGATGATTATCTTAAACATCACCATAGATCCAGCAACAGATGGAAACAGAACAGAGTCCCACATTGGAGCACTGGACTGAGCTCACAAGGTCAAATTGAAGAGTGGAAGGAGTGAGAATATGAGCAAAGAGGTCAAGACCATGAGGGGTTCATCCACTAAAGCAGTTTACCTGAGCTAATGGGAGCTCACCAACTCCAGCAGGTCTGGGAAGGAACAAGCATAGGACCAAGCTAGTTACTCTGAATGTGGTTGACAGTTGTATGGCTGGGGCAGACTGAGGGATCACTGACAGTGGCACTGGGATTCATCTCTGCTGCATGTACTGGCTTTTTGGGATCCTATTCTCTTTGGATGTATACCTTGCTCAGCCTGGATGTAGGGGGGAGGACCTTGGACCTTCCACAGGGCAGGGTGCCTTGCTCTCTCTTATGATTGGAAAAGGTGGGGTAGGAGGGTGTGTGGAGGGCATGGGAGGAGGACAGGGTGTCAGAATTTGGATTGGTATTTTTTTAAAAAATCTAATAAAAAATGTTTGGGTCTGAAGTGGAAGACAACTTCCTTCCAAAGCTAACTCCTTAGCAAGTTCAAACAGCATATAACAGCTTACTAAATATAATATAATATAATATAATATAATATAATATAATAATCACAGCCTTGTAGAATGTTTAACATTAAGTGTTACTTTTTTCTTGGAATTTCAGTTCACGCCTGTAATGCAGGAATTTCACTCTTAGCCATTTATCCAAGAGGAATGAAAAAAAAAAGGTCTTCCAAAAGGCTGACAAAAGATTGTTTATGCCATGGTGTAGGAGGTTCTTCTGTTTATGTATTGCTTTCATTGACTAATGAATAAAGTAACTGATTTGGGCCTGATAGGGCAGAACTTAGGTAGGCGGAGAAGACAGAACTGAATGCTGGGAAGAAGGGCAGAGTGAGAGCCGCCATGGAGCTGCCAGAGACAGACATGCCGAATCTTTCCCTCTTAGGTTTTATGTAGAGTGAGTTGGCCATGTTGGGCTACCAATTGTTGTGAGGAGAGAGCCCTTTGTTTGTCCTGGCCACCTGGCTAGGTTACACCCAAAATAACCATACAGAAATTGTATTAATCAAATCACTGCTTGGCCCATTAGCTCTAGCCTCTTATTGGCTAACTCACATCTTGATTTAACCCATTTCTATTAATCTGTATATCACCATGTAGCAATGGCTTACCGGGAAAGAGTCCCTTAAGTTTTTAAAAAGCTCTTAACATTTTAAGAAGTGCTCCTGGACAGTAAAAAAATTACAGATTCACAATAGGACGGATTCAGACATAAACAACCTTTAAATGGGTCACAGTGTTGAATAAATGTACATAGGCTTGGGAGAGAAAAAAAGAGTATAGAGAGTCATAAAATAAAGTTAATGCTCTGAAAAAAGGGTAGTCTTTAAAGAGACAGAATAAAGTAATAGAATAAAAACAAGCCACATAAAAATGGAAAATTCACAGAGGTCTGGATTATGTTTATTATTGTGTTATTTTTAAATTTTTTGACTATGAAAGAGCTAAGTACAAAAAGACATTTCATTGAATGGACTGCTAAGCTAAACCAGCATGTATATTATAAAGGTATCTTGACTTCAGAATTTGGGTCTAAGGATATGGTGCTTTGGAAAAGAGGTTCTTCTTTTGCTTTCACAGAAGATGAGAACCTGTGGATTACTTCTACACCAATATGGTTTCATGGACCAAGGCCTCCTAAACGGTTTCTGTAAACACCCTCAAAAATTTACTTTGCTCAACTGTTGGAGTGGAAGGAGTGAGAATATGAGCAGAGAGGTCAAGACCATGAGGAGTTCATCCACTGAAGCCATGTTCTTAACCCCTGGGGTATCTTTTCAGCTCCTTGGCATCTTTTCTTATTGTGTATGTAAGTTTAACCTTCTGTGAATTCCCTTTTATACTGTATCAATATTCTTTTTAAACATTTTCATTTTTTATTTGTAGGGGTGAGAATGTGAGCCATGGCATACGGTGGGGTCAGAGGACAATTTTGTGGAGTTAATTCTCCTTCGACCCTGTCCTGGATTTCAGTGATCAAATTTTGACCTCCCTGTTTGCATCACTGGGCACAAGTACCTTTACCCTACTGAGCTATTGTGTTCTGATGGCCTTTGGGAGAGCCTGCTTTAAAGCCACCTCTAGGGTATGCAAAAGAAATCCACAAATGCGGTGAGGGCTAGACTTTTTCTATATGAAAATAAGAAAGAAACATACATTTTATGATGGTAATCTTCTCTTTTACTTAATCTTTAAAAAATCTCTCTTTCTTGAAAATCTCTCTACACAGCTACCTCTCTTTATATACAGCTATGTAACACTTCTCTCTCTATCTCTCATACTTCTCTTCCTCCAGCAAAACCTCTGGACAAATATGAATCACAGTTTCAGGGTCACACAGCACTTCCTGTGTGATAAGAACAGAGCCATACTGATCACACAATTTCTCTGAGGCTAGGGATGTCACACTGATTGGCCAATGAGCAACACTTGGCCATGCACATAGCTCTAAGTGGTCAGGGTTCCCAGACATTCAGAATTTTTTTTGCTTTGGATTCTTTATATAGGATGTATCTAGTGACAATATTTTCAGAATAGTCTATTATTCTTTTATTCAAACAATTTATATCACAATGTTTAAAGCCTTCATAAAGTACATCAACTTAGATATGGTTCATGACTGAGATTCGTATTATCCATAGAAATTCAGGATTTAAACAATAAACAGTTAGTTGACTGAACCATGAGGTTAAGAGTATGTGCAGAAACTCCATTATTGCAGGGGTAATGTCTACCAAAGTTGCTTCATGCCTGAGCTTGATTCAGCAATAAACACATAGGAACGTGTTCATGTATATTCATCTCCAGGGGCAACCAATTTGCTTTGAATTTGTTCTGAACTCTAGAATTAACTGTCTTTGTCCTAGTATTATTTCTATTCATCAAAATTAGATAGTCAAGCAGAAATCATCTTCCTGACCATCCACAGCTATGTGTGTGCCCGATAGATGGAATACATACATGAGATAAACACACAAGCAGTGGGAATACACCAATGGCTGTTTTTAGGGAAGGAAGGCAGTGGCACATGGGAAAAATTACAGTCAGAAACAAGCAGATTTAGTCAGTGATGCCATGATCTTTTCCAAGTGGGGCTCCCCATCAGAGAGTTATTCATCTGATGGGTCAACCTGTTGAATATGAGTTTTCACCTGCTGTATACTCCCATGACCTCTGGAAATCTTGCGGGCCTGAAAAATATGATTTATTAATATATTACAGTCCACATGTCAGAAAAGATGGGAAAGGAAGAAGGAAGACAACAGGAGGAAAAGGATAAAAAGACAAAGGAATTTCATAGCAAAAGATAAAATATTAAAACATAGTAATTCCCAAGTAACCTGCAAAAACACTTCATTTAACTGTCAGAAAGAAATGTTGTTTTAAGATTATTTATAACTTTAAAAAATTCTGTTTGTTCTGTAAAGTTTGGCCAAGCCTGACCCTACCAACTTGGTAACCACAGCTAGCATAGGGCTTCCCTGGGCCCAAAGAGCATCTTCCAGAATTCTGCCCCCTTTGGTGGATGGGAATGTGGAATAGCCAATCACAACTGTTCATACTTCTCAGGTTTAAATTGGAGGCTGAAAGGCTGGACTCTGAGTTTTGATGGAGTTGAATCATCTAGAGGGGAAACCGCTTTGTATCCTCTTTCATGACCCATGTGGCCCTTTGCCTTCTTCGTCACCTACTATCACTCTCTTGGTCTCCTTTCTGAATTTAGACTATACCCATCCTTCCACAATTCATTTCCAAATTTGCTTCCATCTAAGTGGTGTCTAAGCATTACACAAAAGTTAAAACTAAAATCCACCATTTCCTCCTCAAGTATGAGAAAGCTGTCCTTCTGGGTGTTCAGGAATGAAAAATTGAAAGAGTAAACCAATGACAAAAGGAGCAAAAAAGACAGCCAGTATTTAGCCTATGCCCTGCCTGGTTAGCCAGAGCCCAGGGAACAACAGAACCCCTTTAAAAAGGCTCTACATAAGAGAGGCCATGGAGACACCAGGGTTTGAACTCTAACAAGTTCACATTTTTCAGTGAAGAAGTGTGTGTGTGTGTGTGTGTGTGTGTGTGTGTGTGTGTGGTGTCTCCTATACTTCCAATAAAACCTACATGGTCAGAATTCTGAGCCATTTTAGCTGACAGAACAATTAGCAGAGAAAAAATTAAATGAGCAAAGAAGCTCTGAAGAGATTAGCCTCCTGGCCTCATTCAGCTCAGTTTAAGCCATTTTAAAAGGGATATTGCCAGCTCTTCAGCAAATCTATGGATCCTGATGTTAGAATTACCAAGTGAGAGAGAGATGCCCCATAATACTCTCACCCTTATTGTACCCCACTGAGCAAATCCTTTTTTATTGCTCTTACATCTTTCAAAATGTTCTACTGCCAAAGCTAGTTTGTCTGGCTTTGAGTAAATGTTTAAGGTCAAGCCTCCATCAGAGCTGGGTCTGTCATAGTCATCCTCAGGTTTGACCTGAACTACCTAATGTGTTACTCAGATCTGAAACATATCCCCAAGGAGCTGGAGAGATGACTCACTGGTTGCTCTTGAAGAAGAAGCTGAGTCTGGGTCCCAGCACCATATGGCAGTTCACAGCTGTCTTTAACTCTAGTTCCAGGGGATCTGGTACTGTCTCCCGACCTCCACAAGGACCAGGCCTGCATGTGGTGCATATACATACATGCAGGCAAAACACCCAGGCACTTAAAAAGAAAGCCTCTCCCTAAAGTATTCCTATGAGCCTCAAACCTCGGAAGATGCACTCCTCCCTGTAACTTTTGGCATCATCATCACCATCTCTCTTGATTCTCTACTGCCTTATATGTGCATCTAGGGGAAAAGCTAAGATAAATCCTCTGCCTCCATGACACAGTGGGTTTTTCCTTCCTGCATTCTTCACTTAGGATACCGTTCCTTTATCCCAGACCTGGGATGCTATTCTGTGCTCTATCCCCATTGCCAGTTTTGCCAGTTTTTTTTTTTTAATATCACTGTTTGGATAGACATAGTGAAGGCTTGCCCTCTTACCCATCTAGTAAAATTCCTTATTCTTCCCTGTATTTTCAGCCCTTCCCTCCTTCGGCAGCTAATCACATTTGTTTCTTCTAGAATTCAGCAGACGTCCTAGTTGGACACCCGGGGTAACAGCTCCAGATGGGTTTCAACTCCTTTCTTCTTTCAGTTCTAGTTGGTGATTTCAGCCCTCGCTTATGTATGGTATAATTGGTATCTTTCAGATTGCCGGCCCTCGGGCTACAGAAGCACTTATCTTAGATATCGTCCATTACCATCAACACCTATCTCTAAATGATGTCATGGTCTGTCCTTTTTGACCTCTTGCAATAGCCACTTCCTCTTCCCAAACTTAAGTCTTATGGCCCTACAACCTATAGCACATCAGTACTGCCAATTAGGGCCCTCTGGGGCTCCTGCCTTCCTAGGCCAAAGTAGCTTCAAAAGACAGATTTTCCTCCCTTATACTCAATTTGACCTTACTTGAGGAAATGCAGAGACAAAATTTGACAGAAGTCAAAACAAAATTCCTATACTTTCTTCAGCCTCAAACATTTGGAGCTGGACTCACATCTTATATATATATATATATATATATATATATATATATATATATATATATTACACATGCCATAAGAGGGCACCAGATCTTATTACAGATGGCTGTGAGCCACCATGTGCTTGCTGGGAATTGAACTCAGGACCTCTGGAAGAGCAGCCAGTGCTCTTAACCTCTGAGCCATCTCTCCAGGCCTGGACTCCTGTTTTATGTAGACATTTGGATCTTATCCCCTGATGACCCCTAATGCCTTACACAAAAATGGCCAAGTCTCAAGAAAAACACCTGTATTAAAAATTTTACTACTTACCCAAGACAATGAAATGTCCATTTGTCCCATCAGATAGGAGCCCACAGGAGTTTCAAGAAAATAAGTTCAAATAACCACTTCCTCCAGCACTATGGATTTGACATGTAAAATGAGAAAAGATAGGTTTTTTTGTTTTTGTTTTTCAAGACAAGGTTCCTCTGTAGCTTTAGAGCCTGTCCTGGAACTAGCTCTTGTAGACCTGAGTTCGAGGCCAGCCTGGTCTACAAGAGCTAGTTCCAGGACAGGCTCCAAAGCTACAGAGAAAACCTGCCTCGGAAAAAAAAAAAAAAGTTCTATGAATGTTGTATAAACAGAAAAAGTGAGCAAAATCTGAAGCATTCAGAGATGAAATGTAAATTTTTCAAACATATGAAAAGATGCTCATCCTCATTCATAACATACAGTCACCCACAGATACAGAAACACACATAAATGCACACATCTCCACACAGACACACACCCCCAATGACAAATATACACAAGCACACAGGGGTGTGTAAATGCACAAAGACACAAACACTCAGAGTAACACACATGTAATGCACACATAAACACAAATGCACACATACAAACACGTGTATACACAACACGTCTTAATTAGTTTTGTCCTTTCTATTTTCTTTTTTATGAAATGGGGTCTCACCTGGCTTGCTTGAAATGACTATGTCGCCAGGCCCAGAACTCAGAGATCCACTTACCTCTGACTTTCGAGTGCTAGGATTAATGGCATTTGCCACCACACTGACTTAGTTAGATTTCTATTACTGTGATAAAACACTAACTGAAAAAGTTTAGGGGGAAAAGTGTTTAATTGTCTAACACACCCAGGTCATAGTCCTACAGGGCAGTCAAGGTAGAAACTCAAGCAAGGCAGGAGTGGAGACCCTGAAGGAACGCTGTTTACTCGCTTGATCACTTGATTTTTTTTTTTAATTAAAAATAAATTTTAGTGTTTTTAAATATGTATAGATCTTTTATATGCGTGTAAGTCTATTTACCACCTGCATGCCTGATGCTCATGGAGACCAGAAAAGACATGGGATCCCCTGGAACTGGAATTACTGGTAGTTGTAAGCCGCTACATAGGTGCTGGAAACCATTGTGAGCCATGTGACCTGGTGAAAAGGTGTCAGAAAAAAAAAAAAAAAACAAAACAGGAACAAAGGAATGACTGGAAAGATGGGTCAGCGGCTGAGAGTGTCCACTTAAGCAGAGAACCAGGGTTCTGTTCCAACTACAGAGAGCTCATAAACACTTGTAACTCCAACCCCACGAGAGCTGATTACCCTTTGGACTTCTACAGGCAACTGCACACACACCACACACACACACACACAGAGAGAGAGAGAGAGAGAGAGAGAGAGAGAGAGAGAGAGAGAGAGAGAGAGAGAGAGAGAGAGAGAGAGAGAGAGAGAGAAACAAACTTTGAAAACAAAAGGACAGAAAGAGTAGAAAAAGCTCTGGAGAGTCACAAAAGGAATGACAGAGCCTGAAACCAGCTTCTCCATACACAGCTGCTCCCCCCCCACCCCCACCATGGAGGAAGCAGAAGTCTCATCCAAGGAGTATTCCAGACAACTCCAGGCAATCCAACACGCAGGAGAAGCCCACAGCCATCGACGACAAACTTCCTGTTCAGCTGTGGATCTCCTGAGACAGTGGCTTCTCTGGCAGGACAGGGCAGCAATGAAGAAGGGTTTCCTCAGCCCAGAGCAGTGGTCTCGACCTGTGGGCCAACCCCTTTGCCAAACCTCGATCTCCAAAATATTCACATCCTGATTCATAGCAGTAGCATAGTTACAGTTACAAAGTAACAACAAAAAATAATGCTATGGTTGGTGGTCGCCACACGTGAGGAACTGTATTGAAGGGTCACAGCATTAGGAAGGGTGAGAACCACTGGGCTTGTGGGTTAGAAGCATAGAGAACAGGAATCTAAGCTACTCTGGAGGCCTGAGAACAGGATCAAGTCATGGAGCCCGAGTTCAACTTAGTGCTACTTCAGGGTGAGGACTCCTTGCCAACAGCTGTGGAGAAAAGGAGGGACCGACGCTAAAAAGCTGGAAAAACACAGATAGTAGGAGCTGGGTCCAGACAATGTGTGTGTAAGGAAAGACAGACACACCCTCTGCGGCAGGAGAGCCCGCTAGCCCTGAGGCTGAAGTCAATCAATCTCTGCGGTCACTAGTCCTCAGTCCCTCCCCTCCAGCAGGTGAGTCACACTGCAAAGCTACCTGTGCCCAGCAGAGGCCCCTGCACACCAAGGAAAGCTGATGTAGCTGAGAAGAGCTCCAGTGGTCAGCAGCTGATGTCCAAAACAGGCCCAGCAGCAGCACGAACCACAGGGAAGACCAAACAGAGCTCACTAGCTCACCCCACATATGCTTGGACTGACTCTGGTTTACAAGGACCCGGAAAGAAGTCAGGCCAACAGGCTGCCATCTCTCTGTTTTCTTTGCCCCCTCGTGTGGCTTTTCTTTTTGCAATTCTTTTTAGTGACATTTCTATTTTATTGTATTTTTTTTTAAGTTTCCTGTTTTTCTAGTTTATTCCTTTTTCTGTATTTTACTAATCTGTCCACACATTTATTTCCTTACTGGGCACTGTTTCCCAACCCTTTATCCCTTCCACTTTAAGTAATAATTTGAATTTTTAAACATAATTTCTTAATTGATTCTTTGAGATTTTGCTCATTTCTCAGTCCCTCCGTACCTGCCCTTCACCCCTGCAGCACCCCCCCACCAAAGGAAAATTAAAAACAAAACAACAACAGCAAAAAAAAAAAAAACAAAACAAACAGCCCAACAACAACAAAACCTACTTTGCTGAATAGCAGCATGGCCCTTGGACCACAGGGTGTGGCCAAACTCTGGACATCCACGTGGCCTTTGGTGGCGACCTGGGTCTCGGACTTCAACATAGACCCTTGCTGTAGTAAGGTTACCGACCCAGACGTGGCCCTCAGCTGCAGCTCTGGCCCAGACCTCATCATGGCACCAGGTGGCAGCACAGGCCACTGAGATCTGTATGGCCCAGGCTGCAGCACGACCCTCAGATACCAACATAGCCTCAGGGGGGCTGACCTGACCCCAGGTATCCACACCAACTTCAATGACAACTGAAGCCATGGACATCAACACAGACCCTGGCTACTGCACGGCCATGGACCCAGGCATGGCTCTTGGCAGCAGCTTAGGCCTGGATGTCATCATGGCCCCAAATGGAAATGTAGGCCACCCAGATCAGCATGGTCCGCCTGTGGTAGCAGGGTCTTCGGAAACCAACATGACCACAAATGCAGCCCGGACCTTGGGCATCTTTGTAGCCTTTGATGGTAACATGGGCTACACAGACCCCAGCAGCCTAGGCCCCACCGTCACCATGGGGTTGGGAGAAGCAAGCAGGCTGCCTAGATCATCCTGCCCCTCACCACTTTCCCTTCCTCTGTTCTGCCTCTTTCCACAGCACATGAACTGGTCTACTTCTCTTTCTCTTCCACTTCCCCACCACACATTTGTTCATCATAATGGCATCCTCCCACCCAGCAGGGCAAGGTCTTAGGCAGGCCTGTGAATATCTTTAGCCAGCCCAGGCCTTGAGGACCCAGGCTGGCCAGTGGGTGGCTTCAGCCCACCTGAGCTGAGTTCAATAGTTTTATTTTAGTTCACTGTTTTTCTAAAAATAATAGTAATATTTTTACTTTTTCTTTTTGGTTTCTCTGTGTGTCTTTGGCTGTCCTGGAACTCACTCTGTAGACCAGGCTGACCTCAGACTTACAGAGATTCACCTGCCTGAGGCCATCAGATCCTTTGGAGTGGCCGTTACAGGTGACTGTGAGCCACCCAGTGTGGGTGCTGAGATACAATGGGATACGAACTCCAGTTCTTTGCAAGAGCAGCAAGTGCTCTTAACTACTAATGCATCTCTATAGCCTTTTAATTCTTTTTTAAAAATGTATCTAATTTTGGTTCTGAATGTTCTCATTATTTGGAAATCTTTTTTTGGCCTTATTATAATTTTTATAGTATCTTGTTCTTTTCCTGAACATTCTTCTCCACTTTTCTTCTTCTATTTCTCTTAATTACTCTTTCTTCTCTTCTATTCACCCATCCCTGCCTGCTCTCTTTATCTCATTAACTTAATATTTCTACATTTATTATAGATACATATTTTTATTTTTGAGATGGAGTTTTATATAGCCCAGGTTAGATTTGAGCTTGCTATGTAACTAAGACTGGTTTTGAGCTCCTGATTCTCTTGCCTCAGTCTCCCGAATGCTGGGATGGCAGATGTGAACCACAGCACCTGTCTCCTAGATACATTTTACCTTCATAGCACACTCTGCATTATTTTTCCATTTGTGCTTTATAGTCATTAGTGATGTAGTAATAAGATCATCAGATATCCCTGAGCCCACGACTCACCTATTCCCCTTTTTTCCCCGAGACCCCTAGACAAATGTCAGCCAAGTAGGATCTTGGACCCTGGAAATCCCCTCACCCCAACCTCTACTATGATTAAAAAAAAAAAACCCTACCCTGACTAGGTTTGGCATTCTCAGCTCTCAATTTCTGAGTCAGACAGACTGAGTTCCAAGCTCAAGTTTGAATAAAGGTTCTTTGCTTTTACATAAGCATACAGACTCAGTGATGGTTTTTTGGGGACCCTGCGATCTAGGCATAGCATTAATGAAATGAAGAGGCAGTTCTCAAAGAAAGAAACACAAACACTTGGAAAAATGCCCAACATCCTTGGCTATCAAGTGAAATGCAAACAGCAATGGAGGACAGTAACCTTTGCCATTGTTTGACACTTCCTAAGTGAATGGCTGGCAAACAGAAGATGTTCAATAGCATTTATTGATCACTGTATAACTGATACCCCATTTTCCACATTGTTTTTGACTCCATTTTACCATCTTCAATGTCCCCACTTCAGCAGCATGAAGTTGCTGATATGCTTTTCTTGGATGAGAAATACAATCTACATGCCATATACACGTGCTAGGTCCGTTACTGAGCACACACTCCCATGGAGCGAGCCATAGCCGGATGCCGGGAGAACCTTATTTATCTTAGCGTTTCGCCTGCAGGCTCGTAGCTGGAGTTTCACATTCTATTTTCCTTATATCAGTGCAATGCACGTCTACAAAGGGGAAGATGCATTCATTTGGTCTTCTCTATTGTGCTCTTGGTTGGGAGTCTATGAGCAGGACTTGAGCTTTGGGCATAGGACTTTGAGTAGAGAGTGTGGAGACAAAGAAGGAAGGCCAGGGTTGGAGGGTATCAAGGGCCCCAGAGATCGTGATGGGGGATCATGGGGCTGCTAACACAGAATAAGAGCACTTCATACTCACCATGAGCAAGCCCTGTGTTTGTGCCTTGTCTGCAAGTTTGACAGGGCTTCTTTGCTTTTGCCTGGGCTGCTGACTCCAACTAAAGAGGGGGCAGAGGCTCTGGTGCCTCATCTATTACTTAACACTTAGAAACTGCTTCAAAGATTATTTGGGGGCCGACCAAACGTGCTTGACATGTGATGACTGCTACGGAACAACACTGGAGTGCTGGTACTGTTGAGTTGGCACATAGGGAACACTACTGTTACGATTTTAAACACTCGAATTTGCTAGCTTAACAATACAGGACATGGTCAGTGTCCTTGAGGGACTCTGCTACAGCCTTGCTGTGGATGACTGGGGTCACATCAGTTTTGTCTCTGCTAAAATACCTGACAAATAACACAACGGAGGAAAGGTTTATCTTTGATTTATGGTTCCACAGAGTTTGGATAAGGTTTGTTGGAGTACCCTACATTTAAGGTTGCAGTTCACCATGTCCAGATGGCTCCCTGAGACTAGGAAGAGGCTGCTTGTTTGTCCTGGCTGCTCGGACCCGAAATAATCACACAGAAACTGTATTATTTAAGTCACTGCTTGGCCCATTAGCTCTAGCTTCTTATTGGCTAACTCTTACATATTAATTTAACCCATTTCTATTAATCCATGTATTGCCACGTGGCTGTGGCTTACTGGCTAAAGTTCGGACCAGGCGTCTGTCTCTGGTGACTCCATGGTGTCTCTCAGACTCCGCCCTTCTTTCTCCCAGCATTCATTTTAGATTTCCCCTCCAACCTCTATTCTACCCTGTCAGGCCAAGCCAGTTTTCTTTATTCATTAATGGTTATCACAGCATACAGATGGAAATCCCATGTCAATTGAGTTTGGCATAATATAGATTATTGGAGGATTCCCTTTGCAGCAGGGCTCCCTCTTTCCTTTATTTGGATAATGTCTCTAGGCCTAGATGCCTGACCTTATTGGGAAGCTGTCACTGAGCTTGGATGCCTGACTTATCTTAAATACGACCTTTGACACAGTTGCCTGCAAATGCTAACCCCTTCTCACCATCCATCCAATAATTAGGTATTGTGCTCCAGCTGTACGGTAGAACTGCAAATTAGGTGATGCCCCAGCCACTGTCCCCATCCTACATGTTCCCCTTACTCTGGAATAAAGCTGAGCTGTCTCACTGAAGCTGACTTCTGGAAGTCTATTTCCATCATACTCAGAGCTGTCTAAATGCTGCTCGCTGCTCGCTGTGTCTACTCCCTTCTCCCTTGCTGACAATCCCTGAGGAGGAAGGAGACCCACAAAGGTTGGTAGAGTTCATTGTTTTAAGGCCTATGGCAAAGATGATACATCATGATGGTAAGAAATGGAAGCTTCTGGAAAGGAGAGAGAAACAGACAGACAATGGAGGGGGGAAAGGGAAGGGTTTACAGGAGCCGTAAAGTTCAGGCCTTTAATACTTCCTTTCAGGGTTCAATTAAAGAAGCCACAGTAAGTGATGGGGGCTAAAAATCTGAGGGTTAAAAAGTCTACTCACAACGGGTTCCATCTATCCATATTTCTTTCTTCTTCTTCTTCTTCTTTCTCAGTTCTATCAGTTCTCCCTTGCTCTCTCTTGTTTTTTCTTGTCCTACCCATTACAAACGTTCCCAGTCATATGTATCCTTAAAACCAGCAATTCCCCAGCCCTAGAAGGTTCCAGAACCAGAATTCTTTTGTCTAATAAAAAGTCAAATAAGGGTTTTCACACACACACACACACACACACACACACACACACACACACCCATGACTGTCAGTTCAAAGGTAGCTAGTGCACATCTGGTGAACTCCTTAGTGGAGAAACTTAGTTAAGAAAGGAATTAAATCATCAAGAAATTCTAGAGGGGAAGGTTAGTGCACGGCACTATGTTTTTATGTGGTAGTAAAGAGTGAAAAGGTTTATTTTCAGTAAAATTATGAATAGGGCACGGAGAGATGAGAGGAGAGAGGGGTCTAAGAGGCCAGAAGTGAGCCAAGTGACCAATAGCATTGTCTGAGTTAGGGTTTCTATTGCTGTGAAGAGACACCACAGCAACTCTCATAAAGGGAAACATTTAAATGGGGTTGGGGGCTGGCTTACAGTTTCAGAGGTTCAGTCCGTTATCATCATGGTGGGGCATGGCAGTGTGTTCAGGCAGACATGGTGCTGGAGAAATAGTTGAGAACTCTACATCTTGTAGGCAACAGGAAGTGGACTGTCTCACTGGGCATGGGTTGACCATATATGAGACCTCAAAGCTCTCCTCTACAGCGACACACTTCTTCTAACAAGTACAATTTTATCCTAACCTATTCTAACAAGGTCACACTTCTTAATAGTGTCACTCCGTTTGGGGGCCATTTTCTTTCAAACCACCACAAGCACCAAAGAGAGCACATAGCCAAAGTTCAAGGGCTGGAGAGGTTTAGGGTTAGGGGGTGAAGTATGCCAGCCAGAGTGACTCGGTAACAGATACCTGCATTGCTGAGAACCCTGAAGCTGGTGTCCCTTTGATATTTTAAATAGGTGCCTCCGTTAGCCATTTGTCGGGAGTCTGAGACCTAATGCTTAGAGGACAGCAAGATGGCTTTAGAGCCAAGATTCTGCTGCACAGTTGTTAGCAAGTGACTTTCCCCAAGCTATTTTACCTGCTATATGTGACTGGCCACTGTTAGAACATGGGCCTCCACCTGTGGGCTAGATCCTACAGCTCTATTCATGACAGGTTCTGTAGCTGGCTTCTCTTCCCTTGTCATGTTATCCTGAAGTAAACTGAGTGAAGGGGGACTTCTCACCATCCCTAAAAGGCTATAAACAGTTAGCCCAGGGGATTTCCAGGGGTAGACTCTGCCAGGGCTGCAATCTAGAGAGGCTCTTCTCATGGCTCATCTCTCATAGCGGCTGCTCTCCCCGTCTCTCTCTGATTCTCATTTGTAATGAAGCTCCCCTCCAGGATTTAAAGCAGTGGTTCTCAACCTTCCTAACACTGTAACCCTTTAATACAGTTCCTCATGTTGTGGTAACCCTCAACCATAAAATTATTTTGTTGCTACTTCATAACAGTGGTTTTGCTACTGTTATTAATTGTGATGTGAGTATCTGCTAAGCATGATATCTGGCGTGTGCACTGAAGGGATTGTGACCCAGAGGTTGAGGACCACTGTTTTAAAAGAAAGCCCCTCTTTCCCTTTAAGGCCCTAATGTGTTTAGATTTTCCATAGATTGTATTCTTTTGTTTGTTTAATATGCTCCTTTTCACCTGAAGTCCCAACCATGGTCTCAAGACCTTCCAACTCTAATAAACCTCATTGCAGGGAATTGGATCAGCTTCCTTTTCAAACCGACCTTCATTATCTACATTATCTACATTATCTTAGTCACTACCACTTTACCCTAAAAAAAATGGAAGTTTTTCAGTTAAATGTTTAGTTAAGAAAGTAATGGCAGAGCAGCCAAATAAAATAGAAGCTCAGTTAAGTTGGAATTTTAGATAGTGAATAATTTAGTATAAATTTTCTTACAAATATAGTATGAAAATTATACTAGAAGTATCATTTATTGGGGCTAGGATGTTGGCTCAGTGGATAAGAGCACTTGATGTTCTTCCAGAGGACCCAGGTTCAATTCCCAGCACTGACAAGGTGGCTCACAAGCACCTGTAGCTCCAGTTCCAGAGGATTTGATGCTCTCTTCTGGCCTCCACAGCTGTTGCGTGCATGTGGTTCATAGACCTACACGTAGGCAAAACAGCCACATACAAAGAGGAAAAATAAATAAAAAATCTTGCTGGGTGATGGTGGCACATTTCTTTAATCCCAGCACTTGGAAGGCAGTTCTCTGAGTTCGAGGCCAGCATGGTCTATAGAGTGAGTTCCAGGACAGCCAAGGCTACACAGGAAAATCCTGTCTCAAAAAAAAATCTTTAAAAATTAAAAAAATATTATTTATCATTGAGGCTGAAGTAGAGATATCTCAGTGGTAGAGATACATGAGGCTCTGGGTTCAATCCCCAACACTGCCCCAAACTCAAAGCCTAGGTGTTATTGACATGTAACCTGGGTTTCCTGAGCTTTTATTTGCTGAACTTGGCAATTGGATTCCTTGGGACACAGGACTCATCTCACAGATAACCATATTAGCGCTAACATCTGGGGAAATGTTTATTTTGGGGCTGTTTTTATTATTTATTTATTTAGGTTTTTCAAGACAAGGTTTCTCAGTAGCTATGGACCCAGTCCTGGAACTCGCTCTACAGACCAGGCTGGTCTTGAACTCACAGACCTCTGCCTGCCTCTGCCTCCCAAGTGGTACTAAAGGTGTGTGCCGCCACCGCCCAGTGGGAAATGTTTATAAAAAGACACAGTCTATAATACAGGTAATGGCATTTCCTTTAATATGATTTATGGTATTTTGACAACTTTCAAATCCAACTCAGATTTGAGGTTGCAGTCTCCACCCGCAAGCCTAATTGGTGGAACAGGTGAGCTTCATACATGGTAGTAGAACTTGAGCTTCATCAGAGGTGCTAGAAGCCGTGGTTCTTGAAGTATTTGGCTCTCGCAAGGACATCATTGCAGAAGTCACAGTTTAGATCCTGGTTGCTTCGGACAAAGTTGGGACCCTTACTGTAGGCACAGAGTCCACCTGAAATTCATGTGACAGGTTAATCCTCACTCAGCAGAAAGGACACTCTGCAGAAAGGTCAGATTCCCTCTCCCAAATGCCCTCAGCAGGCAACTGTAGCCTGGAGAACCTGGTTTTTTATTAAGAGATAAACATTTCTCTCTTAATTCCAGGCTGTGAAACAACTGACCAACAATAGAACACGTACCTCTCAGGTACTGGTCAGGGCTCCAGCTTGGAAACCTAGCCTGGACTTCTTTGATCTTAGATGCCAGAATCTCAGTTTTCTGGGAAACCCAGGAATCACTCTTCCAAGATGTGGGAGGGTAGAAGTTTGGGTCCTAGAAGGAGAGAGGCAGAGGGAGAGCCTGATGAGCACTCTCAGCTGAAGGAGCTACACATTCATCACCCTTCTGCTCCCCTTCCATTCCCCATCTTCCCCGAGATGAAGTGGAGATGCTCCATACATCTAGGAGAATTGCTGCCCCAAACACTTAAGGCAAATGTTGTCAAGGACATGAAAAAATTGGAGTCCTGTGCACTGTTGATGGGAAAGCAAAATGGTGTCACTACCATGAACAAAAAAATAAGCTATAGAATTTAGACTAAGGAGGGGCAAGCAATCATTTCTCTGTTGCCCCAGTGTAACAGAGAGGTCAAGTCAGAGGTCAAGATGGTTAATGCCTATAGAATCCAGTGCGATGCCCTTCCTCCATGCTACAATCCAACTCCGAATGAAGCAGGAAGAAAGGCTTCAGGTGATCACCTCTTTGCAGGTGATCAGAAGGTCTGAAGGGAATTCTAAACTTTCCGGATGCCATAGGTCACTGTGTTCACAGAGATATGGGATTGAGGAGAAACGAATTTAGGGGATTCTTATTTCATATCAAAAGAGATGGGCTGCCGGGCGGTGGTGGCGCATGCCTTTAATCCCAGCACTCGGGAGGCAGAGGCAGGAGGATCTCTGTGAGTTCGAGGCCAGCCTGGTCTACAAGAGCTAGTTCCAGGCCAGGCTCTAAAAAAAGCTGCAGAGAAACCCTGTCTCGAAAAACAAAAAAAAAAAAAAAAAAAAAAAAAAAAAAAAGAAACAAAAGAAACAAAAGAGATGGGCTGATCCTTCCGCCAAGGAATAGATTTTACAAAAGAGAAAAACAAACAAAAATGGGAAGTAGATGGCATCATTCCTAATGCCACAAGACATCACTGGTCTGCGTTCTCCCTTTGCCAAGGTAACTTAACTACAGGGACTGCTCTGTGTGTCCCATTTCCTCATTGGTAGCTCCCTGTTCCCATTTAATCAGATTATTGAATGTGTTTATAAATCAAAATGAGAAAAGAAAAGGTATCAGAGGATACTCTTTTTGTTGTTGTTGTTGTTGTTGTTGTTGCTTTTCAAGACACGGTTTGTCTGTGCAGCACTCGCTGTAGACAAGGCTTGTCTCAAACTCACAGAGATCCACCTATCTCTGCCTCCTGAGTGCTGTGATTAAAGGCGTGTGCCACCACCACCCGGCCAGAAGATACTTCCTAATTGAAGTTCATTAGGAGTAGTGAAGAGAAGCCAATTCAAAGGTCTTTAAGTAGTAAATCTTCCTAAAAGCTTGAAAATGACACAATGCACACAGGTTTCTCAACAATAGTCTAAGAAGCAACCAGGAAACTCCATCCTCATCTTCACCCTGGTCTCTGATAGCGGCTCAGCCCCCCAAAACTCTGATGAGTAATATTGGATTGAATCAGTACAAGAATAAAACTCAACCCTCAGAACTAAGAGCTATATAGAAAGAAGATAAGGAGAGAATTTAATATTGTTGAGAACCCACCAGACGTAACTACTTTTTACATCATTCCCTTGACTCCTTATAATTCTATTGGAATGGTATTTGGGAGCTGGCGTAGAGATCAGTGGTAGAGCACCTGCTTAGAACACACATATTTGAGCTCCCCGCACTGCCAAGAACAAAATGGAATTTTAATGTAGGGCAACAGGTCCGGTAAAATGACCCATCCAAGGTCACGCACAAAGACTACAGAGCACAGATGCACTCTGTGATCTTTCTTATGAACTAGCATCTCAGTGGGAACTCAAAGTCGTGTATCCTGGGTGGTGCATACTGGCAATAAAGCAATATTCACGTCGAAGAGAAATTGTGACTCCAAATATAGTGGAAATGGTTGCTGTAGCTCTCACAGACCCCAGGCTGTTCTATGTCCCTGTGCCATCTGCAGTGAAACCATAATCATGTTTTCTGGAGCTGGGTCACAAAGCAGAAGGGCTACATTCTCTCTCTTTCTGTGTCTCTGTGTGTATGTTTGTGTGTCTGTGTCTGTGTGTGCATATTCACATGGAGTGCATGAGGGGTGTGTGCATGCATGTATGCATGCCCGTGTCAGAGATCAACGCTGAGTGTATTCTTCATTTTCTTACTGAACATGGAGCTCACTGACTTGTCTGGCTGGCTAGTGAGCTCCAGGAATCCACCTGCCTCCACCTTGAGATTACAGGCATGCACCACCATGGCTGGCTTTCTGAATGGGTGGTGGCAATCTGAATTTGTCTTCATGTCTTCCCAGGGAGCCATTTCCTCAGCATCAAGTCACCTTGACTGATGGAGCATTACCTGTATCACCCCAATTCCGTTGCCCATGTTGCCCATGTCGACCACAAAATTGCCACCCTGAGACTCCCTTGACAGAACACCAGCGATCACTGCAGGATCCATACAGTATTTCCGGCCAACGATTCTCATCGTGGGCTGATATCTCAGAAGATGCGGCCTGTCTATTTCAGCCAGCCTTTCAGAGGCACGGACTCCTGGAACACACACAGAAGGAAGTCTGTGGCTGAGGGTGACTTAGGCTTAGACTTGGGTCTGTGACTGAAAATCCCAAATTTAAACCCCTAGTAGCCAGTTCCTGACCTCATAGCTCAAACCTTTTCTGCGAAACAAATCAAGACCCCATGTACTCATCTCCTGATGTTAGAGATCTCTGTGGTCACCAGTGCCATGAGCCAAGCTCTGTCCCTCCCATGACAATTCTGTGGGCACAGACACCACACTGGTCTAATCCAAAGAGCCCCAGCAAAGGTTTCTCAATGAACTGCGTCATACCACTGCAACAAGTCACTGTGTGAAGGAGAAAGACCCCTAACCCTTCAGTAAGGGACTTTAGGCATGTCCCCCTGGACAATTTTGCTCACAACCGCCCAACTTTCTACTCCTATTTGGTGCCAAGAAATCATATAAGTTAAACTATTAATAAGAAAACGATACCAATTTACATGGGATAGCCTCAGTTCTAGTCTCTTCTGCAATCCGAGAAGCACTCGCACCCCATGAGATGGAGTTTGCAAAAAACTCTGTAAAAATGGCTATCCCAGCTTCAGGAGGGAGTTGAAAAACTCCACGACTCTTTTAAGAAGTAGAGCCAGGCCTCTCACGAGGGCTTTGAACCCCATGTGGAGTGCTCTCCTTTCATTCCTTCCTTTGGGCAGGACCGTGAGAAACAGTAGGAGTCAAGAGGTAAGCGTAGACATAGAGAGAGTTAACTACCGCAGTAAGGCAGGCCATAGCGTTTTCCAATCACACACGATGCTCCTGGGGTGTTCAGGGTTCGGATGTTTCCGTAGCATCCCCAATTGCTGCTTTCAGAGGAGCCTGCAGATTGAGAAAAATTCAGCCTGGGGTACTGAGCTAGAAGGCTGTGGATGAATTACATCAATAAAAACAATGGCAATAAAATCCGCGAAAGCTAGAGCACTGATCTACATGTAACCCCTTGAAATGTAAATAGTAGTGTCACAACGCTGCTTTGATTTTAAATTCCCACCCCCTCTCCTGCAAACATGAGGAACCCTTGGAGCAGCTCCTTCTTGGAAAAGCTCAAGGGTGTCTCACAGCTCGATGACCTGGTGAGGTAATCACATTTGCATGTACTAAGACATGTATTTTAAAGCTAGCGTCATCTTGGCATCTCCATCCAGACCCCAAGTAAAGGTATGGACTGGGTTGGCTTTAGCTTCTCCCAGAGCATTCTGGGCAGGAGGCAAAGGTTGTAAATAGAGTGTGCAGACCAGTCAGTCATAGGACCAGGTTTCTATATGAGGTATCCCCTTTCTGTATCTTTCTTTTCTGTTTTGTATTTCTCTCCCAAAGATATATGCTATCCTAGTCACCACTGAATGGAAGGCATTGGTTTAATTAATTACTCGACCAATTAATTGATGTTTTTTTGAAACAGAATCCATGCAGTCCAGATTGGACACTGTGCAGTCAAGGATTATGTTGAACTTCTGGTTTTCCTGTCCCAACCTCCCAAGTACTGGGATTACAAGTGTTCAATGACCAGATAAGTCCAGGATCCCCCTTGTCTTGGTCTCCCAGTGTAATCCAAGTCACTGTGCCTTTATTTTTACATAGGTGGACATCAAACTAAGACCCTCATACTTGCCTACCGTGCACTTTTAGCAGTGGAGTTATTTCCCTAGCATGGAGACAGTACTTTCAGAGTATAGTTTATTCTCTGACTAAAGTAAGTCATATCATTCACTCAACGATTGCCAGATCTTGGGAATTCTGCCTATGAGTCCTGCATGATTATATAAATGCATCTTAAGATTCTATGTTTTTATATGTATGTGTGCACATGCATGAGTTTATGCACACTGCATGCAAGCAGGAACCCGAGGAGGTCAGAAGAGGGTATTGGATCCTCTGGAACTGGAGTTACAGTGTTTGTGAGCTGCCATGCAGGTGCCAGGAACTAAACCCAGGTCCTCTGCAGGAGTAATAAGTGCTCTCAGCTGCCAAGCCATCTCCAGGGTCTATCACCAGGGTCTGTTTTCATTACAGCTCCATGGAGCTGACATCTGAAAATACTCAAGCTTTGGAGTAGATGCTTTTACTTCATAGATGTGAATGAGTTTATCTGAGAGAAATGCTATTTCTCTCAGTGGAAAGGTCTAGTGATTTGCAAATACATTCAAAGTAAAAATTTAAGCAGGTATCCTTATTAATGTCTTAGCCAGTGCATTTCTGCCTTTATGGTTGCTGACAAATGTCCTTCATGTGGCAGTTGACGGTGTCATTCATTGCTCTGTTCCTTACTGACCTTTCCCTAACCTCACAGCTCCTTATATTCTCAATACACTGCACCTTGAAGGAGCTTTCAAATATTGGCTGAATGAATTAGCACATATAAAACAAATGGTAAATAAACATTTCAAATAAAAAGCAAATGCTTTCACTTCTTGCTCTAACTGCAATCAGTGTTAGAACCAAAGCTGAAATCACAGTCTGTGACTCTACGCCCATCAGCGCCGCCACATCTGGATTCTCCTAGAGCTGCTTTTCTCCTCGAATTATGTTAGTCATATGACAGCCACCTCAGTCTATCCTTGGAAATATATAGTCCCTAAACAAATTCAGCATTATGGTGTTCGATGAGTGATCTCTATCGCCATGTTGATGGAGAGTCACAGTCACCACGAAGCAAATCCCTCGTGTCTGTGAGGGATTATCTAGGTTAATTGAGCTGGGAAGACCTACTAAATGTAGGCGGAACCATTTCATGATCTGCTGTCCTGGACTGAATGGAAAGGAGAAAAAGAGCTTTAGTCCTTCTCTCCTTACATTGCTGTTGTAGAGTATTCTGTCCCAGCAATGAGTAAAGTAACTAAGACAGTTTAAGAGATTTTATAGAGGCCATGAGCAGTTACAAGGGTGAATAGTAAAGCCTGGTTTCCAGCAATGTTGTTTCCAGTGTCCGGGAATTATAGGGAATCCCCATCTTTTTATGGGACTCTTGGGGCAGGTTTCTCAGTGGTTATTCCTAACTCTGGGATTTATCAGACATCTTAGAAGAAGGAAAAATAATGCTTTCACTTTACTTATACAAATGGAAGTTATAGCATTACCGTCTTATGATTTTTTTCTATCTATTTCTAAGTTTGTGAAAAATGAAACACACTCACCAGTCAAGGCCAGGAGGCCCAGAAGCAGCCACAGTGGAGACATGTTGAGTAGCTGGTTCCACGACACCTGAAATGCTTTTCAAATCAAAATTGGTTTAAAGGTATGAAATGTCAATCATTGTCCTAACAGCACACTGTGTCTCTGGGGAGTGTTCTATTCAATGGAATGAGTTCCCCACATCCAATGTGGAAAATGGATAATCTGAATCATAATGGGGAAGTAAAATCACAAAGGTGCACCCTTTAACCTTTTAATTAGACCATGGGAATGCCGAGATACTTTGTGTCTCAGCACTGAGAAACACAATGACCCGACTTGGGATGCTGAAAAGCAATTTACATTAAGCAAATATGACATGAAAAGTAGAATTTTTTATTGGCTTTTTAAAATTGCTTTTGCTGAGCTATATGTATTTCTCTGCTCCCCTCCTTCCTTCCCCATCCCCTTTGACCCTCTCTCATGATCCTCACACTCTCAATTTAACTCATGAGATATTGTCTTTTTCTACTTCCCATATAGATTAGATCCATGTATGTCTCTCTTAGGGTCCTCTTTGTTGTCTAAGTTCTCTGGGGTTGTGAATTGTGGGCTGGTTTTCCTTTGGAAAAGCAGAATTTTGTATTGATGGTTTCCATGAATTGGGCACTCTTCTCTTTAGGTTGGAGATAAGGACACCCCTTATTCAATGCCTTGGAATTGACCCTAATTCTTTACTTTGGATGAAGGAAGGAGAAGAAAGACTTGTTCTATTGCTCTGAGGCCCGTTCTGGGGAACCCCAGATGCCCTGGGGCCCCTGGAACTGTGTTCCTCATTCTCTTTTGGTAGCACTCCTAGGTCAGAACCCAGGAAGGGTAGATAAACAAGGTCCCAGAAAGCAGGTCAAGGGCTGGGCCCCAGGGTTGGAATCATGAAGTGCTCACTCAACTGGAGAACTGGTAGCAAAGACCATCAAGCATGGACTGCCATGATGACTTTCTTCCTCACCCCAACCAGTTCTTCCAGAAACTTCCATGACACCATGTACAAGCATTCGTGGTTCTCTCTGATTACCACACTACACAAATGTCACGAACCCCACCCAATACAGGTATATAGGTGCTTCCCATCATTTCCCCTGGTCAACAGAGTCTCTCTCTCTCTCTCTCTCTCTCTCTCTCTCTCTCTCTCTCTCTCTCATGGATTCTTCCAAACACCCAGGATTAGATGTCCCCAGATGGAGAGGCATTCAGGAAGTGACTTGATTTCCATCTTTACAAACTGAGAGAGCACGTGGCCCTACAACCAAGCCATGCTTTCTCTTATCTTTTCTACAGTATTGAAATGGTCTGTCTGATTTCCCTTGGCTGGGTAGAAAATGTCATGTTCAGGGACCAGAAATGTTCGGGAACCTGGAATATCAGCTGCCCTTGCAGGAGCATTCAGATTTCTTCCCTCAACAGAAACCATGTACTCAGCATTTCTGGTCTCAGGAATGCATGGGGCTGGAGAGATGGCTCAGAGGTTAAGAGCACTGACTGCTCTTCCAGAGGTCCTGAGTTCAATTCCCAGCAACCACATGGTGGCTCACAGCCATCTATAATGAGATCTGGTGCCCTCTTCTGACATGTAAGCATACATGGAAGGAATATTGTATACATAATAAATAAATAAATTTTTTTAAAAAAGAAAAGAGAATGTGTGTGCGGGAGGACAGGGAATCTCCTGAAAGAACTGGAGAAAGGGCTTAGCTACAAAAAGAATATTCATAGTCTCACAAAAACACGCCCCTTCTCCTAGTTTCCTTCTGTTGCTGTGATAAATGCCATGACTGAAATCAATCCGGAGGAAAAAGGGTGTGTTTCGTCTTACAGTTTAAAGTCCATCATCAGGGGAAAGTGGGCTAGGAACTCAAACAGGGCAGAAGGCCAGAATGGCATAAACTTGAAGTAGAAACCATGCAGGCACATTGCTTATTGGCTTGCTCTCAAGTTCACACTCAGCTCGCTATCTTTCTTGCACATCCCAGGACCATCTGCCTAGGATGGCAGTGCCCACAGCGGGCTGGGCCTCCCACATGGATCATTAGTCAGGAAAGTGCCCCGGCCCCAGACATGTCCTTAGGCCAGTCTGCTTGATTCAGTCTCCCACATCTTTTTCAGCTGAAGCTTCCTCTTCCTAGGTGTGTTAAGCAGATATCTTAAGGGCTTTATGGGAAGGTCCTTTAGAAAAACAGCCCTTCTCATGCTCAAAGGCTGACCCTGGAGCATTTCAATGGATTTTGCTGATTTTCCAGGAAAGGAAGATACTTCTTGTTGGAAACCCAAGAGGAAAGATAGAGCTTCCATTGCAATAGGAGAGTTACCCCATTTTCCAAGCACGGAACTAGGTATCTGCATTGAGCATGCACCAGTTACTTAACAACACAAAGGCACTTCCTGGCGCCCAATGCAGTCAGAGACGCAAAGCCATTATTTTTAGTTGTTCAGAGCAAAAAACGACAGTGCACTTCTTGTGTGGATAAACAAGGCAGCCCATTCATAAACAGCGTGCAGACTGACTCAGACTTCATGGCCCAGTTTGTCCAGGTGTCAAGAAGTACTGTATATTTAAAAGCTGAAACATCCCAGGGTGTGCTCAAGGAGTGTCCATTTGTTACAGATGACTCCTTTGCTAGTAGCCCGACCACTCCCCACACTCAAAGTAATTTTGAAAATGTCAGTCAAGGTAAGTACGATGCCCTGGTATCAGTCACAATATCTACTATGACAATGTCCTCTCGATATAAAGAGCTAAAAAGGAAAGGCATCAGGGGAGCGTCAGGCCACCCTTGGAATGACAACCAGAGCACTCATCAGGGGCTAGCTGACATTCCTCACGGCCTCTGTCAGGACATCTTCTTCTACCTGTCTTTTCCCCACTGAGCATTCTGTAATTCCCAAAGCATTGTATTGGCTTGTGATGGATAAAGACCATTTCTTCCTCAGCTCTGAATAATTGGGGACCGGAAGTAGAAATAAGGATCTTTGACATTTAGAGCCCTTCGCCAGGAAGTTCCAATCCTTTTCTATCAATGCCGTGGATATTCACCTTAACCTTGAAAGATAGCAAGCCACATCCTTGGGGCCCTCCAGCTAGCCTGGAAATGTGCTGTATCAGAACCCTTGTGTTCGAGAGATGAGCGTGGCCCTGCCTCATCATGACCCATTTCATTCTGGAAGAATTGAGACCTGCAGCCACATAGACATGGTCTCTTATATGACATGCTTGGTTGTTGCCCTTGCTTTGTTGCTAACCCACCTTTCCATCCACCTTCTCCAGATGGGTGGATGGGCCATCCCAGAAGCATCCTTTCTCACTCTTCCCCCTTCCAGTGTTCTGCTCTTCTCCTCATTTCTAACCATTGGTAAAGACCCACGGCCTTGCCTCAGTGGTCTGCCTCAATGGTCCTTACATTCAAATGACAATAACAATGACAGTCGTAAACATAAAATGCTTCTGCCACCGGGGTTGCATTCCTAGAGAAATAAAATCTATTTTTTTAGAGCACAATATAAGGTGGCAACATTACAGATCTTTGTTTGCTTGTGTTTTGAGATCAGGTTTCATAGCCTGGCCTAGACTTGCCATATAGCCCATGCTTGCTTCACATCTACAGGGTTCTACCTCTGCCTACTGAGGACAGAGGTTACAGCTGTGAGCGTCTATGTCCAGCTTGATTTTATAGGGTCTTGCCTTGTAACCCAGGCTGACCTGGGTGGGACTGGACCACCTCTTGCTTTGCCTTCCCTGGTGCTGGGATTGCAGGTGCGTGCCCATGCATGTTTTAACCTGTTCGTGTTCACAGACTATTTTGCCAGGGTCTATGCTCACATGCGCTTGCTAAGCTTGGATTATGAGCTGTAAACACCAGCCAGGAAACCTCAGAAGGTCTGAGAAAGTCTCTTCTATCCTTGCCGGCAGATCCATAAATGCTTCTTTTACAGTGGAGACTGTCTGAAAGGGCATCTTCTGCTTGTGTGCCTCTGGTCTTGCTTGTTCTCATTTTGTCAGAGTTAATAAAAAAAGGTGGGAAGACCATCGTCCTTGCATGAGTTTAGGACTATCCCCTTGAACAAATTTCTAATGAAAAAGATCCTGGTTTCCTCCATCATAGACTCTTAGCCTATGTCCGTCTTTTAACTCTGATATCCAAGACTTAAACTGTTAGACTAACAGCTCTCAACCGTGCATCACGACCCCTTTTGGGGTCATCAAATGACCCTTTCCCAGGGGTCGCCTAAGTTGATCAGGAAACACAGATGTTTATATTACAATTATAACAGTAGCAAAAATTACAGTTATGAAGTAGTAATGAAAATAATTTTATGGCTGGGGATCACCACAACATGAGGAACTGTATTAAAGGGTCACAGCATTAGGAAAGTTGAGAACCACTGTGTCAGATACATTGACCTTAGCTATTTCACAGTTTCCAGAAAAAGCAGGACCATGCCAACCCTCCACATACTTGTGATGTCTGGGCCAATGTTTCATCAGCAAGACTGAGCATGAAGGGAGAGAGGCTTACCACATGGCAAGGTACCAACACTTTAGTCCTTTGGTTTTAAAAGAACAAAAGAGACATTCTACTTGATCTATTGTCAGCAGAGAGAAGACAGACACACGGTTCTGCAATTTCACCAGCAGACACATAAGTCTACAATCTCACTCTCAGTTGCCCAAGGAGGTCCTTTAATCTTTTAGGGATCTCAACTCAGGCAAACCCAGGATTCATGGCTGTGACATAGACAAGAATTTTAGGACTAAGCAGCATGGCATAGAGTTGCTGATTTTACTGGAAATATTTTAACATAGGCTCTAAGCAAACGTGTTAGGGGAGAGAAGCACTCCAGAAGAAAATAAGACATAACTAAGTGTGGATATTGGCTTCCCACAAGAGAATAGCATAAATTAAGACACACGTGGATTGTGGTGGTGCATGCCTTTAATCCCAGCACTCGGGAGGCAGAGGCAGGCAGGTCTCTGTGAGTTCAAGGCCAGCCTGGTCTACAGAAGCGAGTTCAAGGACAGTAAAGGCTCCACAGAGAAATCCTGTCTAGAAAAACAAAACAGAAAACAAAACAGAATTAAGACATATCCAGGTATGGATATGGGTTCCTCCAGGAAGAGTTGCCAGCAAGTGTCTTAGGGTTAGCCATATATGCCATTTTGATGGTTCTCAACTTATAAGTCAGAAGGCAGTTAGCAATCCCCCTTTTCTCTTCTGATAAATGAGATTATAAGGCAGCTCTGGAGATGCCTTGAATGGAATTATAATCTGATGAGGTGAAACCAGGAACTACTAGGATCACCCAAGGCATTCAGTACACCTTTCCCTATAAGTGGGTTTCTGGCGAGATTTCTAGAAAATCGTGGGTTTAGAGTTGGTCATGGAGCAAAGCCATTGGTTGTGCTGGAGTTCCTGCTTCTCTGCTGATGAGAGAGCTCTACCAGGCCCCAAAGTGAGGGGCTCCTTTTCCTATCATTGGCCCATAATTTTCGCCATTTTTCTATACGGCCCCACTATTATTGTTAGTGTTTAAATGAACATACATGTCTGTCCTCCTGTTCTTGTGCATGTGCACACATCCAAAGAAGCCCTGCACATGCATGGAAAGAAATACACATCTGTATAACGATTGTAATGAGTAGGAAAGAATTATCCTATCATTTCACGTTTCTAAAACTTGGGTTTTTCTTGCAAGGTCCTTAGGTTTCATTTGATTCAGTCTATTTACTCAGAATCAGAGACACAATCATTATCAATCAATTAACATATCCTGGAGTTTTCATTCTAAATAAGCTCGGAACAAGTCCAGGGATGTTTCGCACTCACCTGCCTTCAGTCAGCTCTTCTTCCTGGAGTTGGCGAGCACACGGCGCTTTATATAGGGTCTCTTCTTGCTTCCTCTTTTGAAAGGTGTTGACCTCATCTTATTATAAGATTTACAGCTAAATCTCATAAATTATAGTAATAATTACAAATACTTTGAACTCATATAAGGATTTGTTCAAGAATGTCCTGGCATTCTGCACACATCAACCAATTAGTTCTTTTACCACACCTCAGAGGACAAATCCTAATTGCAGGTTCCTGATGGCCCATTCAGGTCCAACATCTGTCTTTATTCACACCCATTTATTGGTATGGTGTCAGGTAAGGAAGCAAGAAAAGAAGGGATGGAAAAAGAGACAGATGAGGGACATGAAGGAAGGAGAAGACAGAAGAGGAAGAGAAGCTGGAAGGAGGAAGAAAGGAAGGAAGGGATGAAGGGAGAGAGGGAGGGAGGGAAGGAAGAAGTAAGGGAGGGAAGGAAGAGGGAGAAGATTTGAATTTTCATGAACTTCTAGTCTGTGCTAGAGCTTCTTGCTAAGGAGTTTACAACTCAGTGCCCCCAGCTCAGATTTTGAGGACTCCCTGTCCATGTCTGAGACAATTGAGGTCTAAGCTCAAATGCCAGGAAGAGAGGTGGGCCACAGGAGGCGGAGAGATTGAAGAGAAGAATATGAGGAAATGTGGGTAAATAGGATGTCCTTTATCTACCAGCACACAGGCTGTGAAGCAGACGCACCAGCAAACACCTAGACACATATCAACATGTGGTCAAACACATAGGCATATATCAACATGTAGTCTAGCACACAGGCACATACCAATTTATAGTCTAGCACACAGGCACATATAAACATGTAGTCTAGCACACAGGCACATATAAGCATGTAGTCTAGTGCACAACTACACATCAATGTATAGTCTAGTACACAGGCACACACCAACATGTAGTCTAGCATATCTAGCACAGAGGCACATATCATCATGTAGTCTAGCACACAGGCCTACAGATCGACGAAAATAGGCAGACTGGTGAAGGTAAAGGAGATCTCTAATCTCAAGGCCATTTCTTTTTCTTTTATTTTGTTTTGGTGTTTCAAGATAGAGTTTGTTTGTGTAACAGTCCTGGCTGTACTGGAACTCACTCTGTAGACCAGGCTGGCCTCAGACTCACAGAGATCCACCTGCCTCTGCCTCCCAAGTTTTGTGCACCACCACACCCAGCTCAGGCCATTTTTATACAGATTCACACAAAACTGGCATTCTCCCAGAAATAGTTACACTACAGGCTATATTACTGTTTACTCTGGGCTCCCCCGACATCTAGTGTCAGCCTTTTCTTTTTCTAACTCAAGCCTCCCCATATTCAGTGTTAGCCATCTTGGTCCATGTATCCGTATCATTGCCATGGTTTCTAAACACAAATTGGCAATTATAGCCCTGTTCCCTATAGTCTACCTGCTTTAGACAGCTGCTTTATTAGAGCAGGCCCATAGGGGTATCATCTGGGCCCATAATCCACAGTAACAGTAAAGAGGACTTTTAAAATGATCTGTGGGATCTCAGAAGCTCACATTTCCCAGGCCTTCATTCTATTGCTGTGATAAAAAAAAAACAAAAAACCTACTCTGACCAGGGCTAGAGAGATGGCTCAGCGGTTAAGAGCACTGCCTGATCTTCCAAAGATCCTGAGTTCAACTCCCAGCAATCACAAGGTGGCTCACAACCATCTATAATGAGGTCTGGTGCCCTCTTGCAGGCAGAATACTGAGAATACTGTATACATAACAAATCAATAAATCTAAAAAAAAAAAAACCACTCTGACCAAGAGCTGAACAAAAAAGATAGAAGATGGAGCAGAAACGAAAACAGAAACTGCAGAGGGACAGTAGCTATTGGCTAGATCTCTGACCTGTCCCCCAATCTATGCTCAGCGACCTTTCTTAGGTACCCCACCTGACCACAGTGGGCTAGGTCCTGGGCCCTCTCACTGTAAATATCAATCAAGATAATCCCCATAGATATAGCCACAAGCCGATCTCATGTGGATAATCCCTCAACTGAGATTCTCTCAGATTACTCTAGGCTATGTCAGGTCAACAGACAAGCTATTGGGGACAGGTGGCAAGGTTACATACTGGGGCACTATGAGAAAAGTTATAGACATGAACACCCAGGCATTCCTAAATCTTAAATCTGAGAAGGAAGTATGAGAATCCATGGTTCTGCCTTGCTATTGACAAACTTGGGGCCAAAAACGGGGAGGGAGGGAATCACGTACTTCACTGAAACCCTGCCTTCCCAAATTGAACCTAGGGCCTTTTCTCTATTTTGTTCAGAAGCATCAACCACGACACACAAGCAATTAAAGTTTTTATTACAGTGTGGGGAAATTTAGGAATTCCCTGGCCCCATCTACAAAGTCACCACATCATCCTCACCAAGGGCATACTGGCGTCCTGGAAACGTGTCCTGGTCAGCAGCCAGCATGTTGCCTGGCAACAGTGCCACAGAAATGATGCCCATCTGTATCCTCAGGTTTGTTCAGCTCTTGGCTAGTTCTTTGTGTAGAACCCTCCTTTCAAAGATCTAGTTTACGGTAAGAACTTCTGTCCCTAGACAAAGGGATGTGTCTACTGTGTGAAAGTGGGTGTAGAAAAGAAGACGTAGCTGGACTTAGTGACCTGCACTGTAGTCCCTGTTACTGGAAAGGAGACAGTGGGAGTTTGGCTTGGACCCAGATGTTCAAAGGCAGCCTGGGAACATTCTGAGGCCTTATCTCAAAAGTGAATGAGAGGGAGAGGGGGCAGAGTAGAGTGGAGGAGCAGAGAGGAGAGGACAGAGAGGAGAGGTGAGGAGAGAGAAGAAAAGGCAAGGTAAGGTGGAAAAGGAATGGATAGATGTGGTAGCACATGGGAAGGGAAGGTGAGGGGAGGGGTGAAGTGGGGAGGGCAAAGAAGGGAAGGGGAGGAAAGGGGAGGAAAGGAAGGGGAGAAAAAGAAATGGCTCCACGTGCTAGCACATACCTATAATCCCAACACTTGGGAGGGAGAAGTAAGAGGATTCCACGTTTTGGCTAACATGAGCTACACATCAAGAAACTACCTTAAACATAGCTTGAAAGAAGCATGCTGCACCTGGACTTGGGTGAGAAAGCTAGAAACAGCCCCCGATAGTCTCCGTCTCAGCCCAGAACCAGATTGGGTTGCGGGGGGTGAGCTCCCACCCACCTTCTTGGTGTTTGTCTTACTTCATGAACCCAGGATCTTCAGTGAGAGTTTGTGTCTCAGAGGGATTGGGTTTTCTTCCTCTCGCCTTAGCTAGGTTCTGCACTTGCCAACAGCCTCCCACGATAAACACAAAGTTTTCCAGAAAATTACTTTGAGGAATTCCCAAAACAGAATTGTCCTACCTATCACAACTAACAAATAAACAAAGATCAAAAAAAAAAAAATCTTCCTGAAGGAGCTTTGCTGTTCTGTCTCTCCAAAGCATCAGAAAGTGTCTGCTCCTACTCATTCATGTTTTCTCCTCTGTAGTACCTCCATGGCCTCCTCCTCACAGCCTCCTCCCAACCCTTGGTGTTGCTATGACTCTAGTAAAGGAACACACACCACACAGGTCTTCTGTATGCAGATCGAAAGCATCTATTGCCTATGCTGTCTTCAACAAATAAACAGATACATTCATTTCTCTTTGGGGGGTTAGGTACAGGGTTTCTCTATGTAGCTCTAGCTAGCCTGGCATTCACCATGTGGAACAGGCCGGGCCTCAAACTCCCAGAGGTCCTCCTGCCTCTGCATCCCAAGTGCTGGGATCAAGAGCCGGTGTTACCACACCCAGCAATAGCCCTCTGTTACTGTGCATTTTCTCCTCTAAGGTGATGGGTGAGGAAAATGCATTCCTGGGAATGCAAGGGCTGAGCTTGGGACTTGGATTTGGCCACCATCAGATGCTCCCTCTACCATGGATGCCTAGAGGCATTTGGCTCTTACATTCTGGAAAATCCCTGTTAGCCAGGTGACTCCTGGACTCTTCCATCGTTAGTCTTCTGCTGCTCTCTGACCCTCCATCTAACTGAGTAGAATTGTCACCCAACTCTAAGAGAAATTCCTTTTTAAGAACGCTGTTTCTCCACCATGACTTCCAATTCCTTGCCCGCTATATCTGGGTTCCTTAATCCCAAGACTCCCAGTGAGGGGGTGGACACTCTGGACAGCCTGCCAGTGGTCTGCAGAAAAACAGCAGTCGTATCCAGTGTTTACAGAGGTCTCAGGCTGCTAGCTGAATGTGGGATGGACAAGAGAGAGGAAACTAGCTGCAGGCCTTACAGGAGGTCGGGTGACATGGACTGGGGAAATAAGACACCGAGCAGACAGGCATTCATTTTAGCAGTGGAATTGACGGGATTTAGAGCTGTGGGACTAAGGCTGGTTCGGTGGCATATGCCTTTAATCCCAGCACTTAGAGGTAGGTGCAGACAGATCTCTGAGAGTTTGAGGCCAGCATGGTCTACATAGTGAGACCCTGCCTTACAGATAGATAGATAGATAGATAGATAGATAGATAGATAGATAGATAGATAGATGATAGATAGATGATAGATAGATAGATAGATAGATAGATAGATAGATAGATAGATAGATAGATAATTTAAAGAGGGGTAGGACTAGATGCCAGGGATGAAAGGAAGAGGCCAGGAACACATGAAAGAATGGTGCCTATTCCGGAATTTTGTAGGTAGAGCAGATCTGTGGAAGATTAAGGAATGAACTTTAAAGACTGGAGCTTTGCGGCATGTTTTGGTCTCTAGGATCGCCCTCTATTTTGAAGCTCCCTGCAATATATATACTCTTGTGAGTGCCGCAGGAGTAGCTGCATGATCTTGACTACTTGGTCCTGGCTTCACCCATCAAGAATAAGATAATGATCTGAGCCATAGAGACAGCACAGTGAGGAGTTGAGGAACTGACATATGGGTCTTACATCTACAGGCGGTGGTGAACAGAGATTAGCAACCTGTGGCCCCCAGGCTCCTATCCGTTTTGTAAGTAAAATTTCACTGTACTTCTGCCAGGGCTGTTTGCATTGCCTGTGTTTGATGTCTGCTTTGATGCCACAGCAGTGCAACTAAGTTACAGCAGATCGACTGCCCTCCAGCCTATCTGGAGTTTTAAGAGGAAGCCTGCAGCCCACGATCTAGCATCTCCAGTTGACCTGAAGAACAGTAAAAATAAAGAAGAGACTAGAGAGAAAGCTGCTCGTGGTAAAGAGAGGACAATCTTGACAGCATTCAAAACCAAAAACCTTCGTGGCCTGGAAGTCCAACCATATCCTCATCCTCATGCTCCATTGAGATAAATCAATTGCCTTCTACTAAATTTCTATTAGGGCAATGTTATTTGAAATTAAAGGACATACTTATTTACTCTTTTTGCTTGTTTGTTTTTTTGTTTGTTTGTTTTTGGTTTTTTTGTTTTTGTTTTTCGAGACAGGGTTTCTTATTAGCTATGGCGTCAGTCCTGGAACTCGCTCTGTAGACCAGGCTGACCTCGAACTCACAGAGATCCGCCTGCCTCTGCCTCCCGAATGCTGGGATTAAAGGCATGCGCCACCACCAACTGGCTATTTACTCTTATTTATTATCTGTTTTTTACTTACCCATTATTAACCTATACTTCATTTACTCATTCAGAAATTTCATGGATGGCTTACTTTGTATCAGGAGTGATGCCGGAGATGGGTGATAGAGCAGGGAACAAGACAGTTGTGGTCCATGGTTGTGTAAAGCTAACACGCCAATATAATGAATTAGGTTTGCAGATTTGTGAGAGACATCTAAGTAAGGATATTACTCTGGCAGTCACAGCTCAGAAATGAGGTTTAGACTAGAAACTATATATTTGAAAGTTATTGCTATGTAAAGGGATTTAAAGCCAGGGAAACAGAACGCATTGCCTAGGGATGTCAAGTGAGAAGTAAAGTGTGTTGTAACCAGCCCCTGGAGAATTCCAGCATTTCAGGTATTGCTAAAGGATTTAGTGAAGGATATTGAATAAGGGAGAACACGAAGGAGAAATCCCAGAGTATGAAATCAAGCAAGTCAACCTAAGAGACTGAAGGAGTAAAATGTGTATTTGTCAAGTGCTGATGAGCAGGGACGGCATTGAAAAGAGACCTTTGTATTCAGCGATGGGGAGGTCACTCTTGGTCAAGCAAGAACAAGTCTGAAACAGGAACATCCGGACTTGTTTTGTTACAAGAAACAGAACATTACTTACTCGACTTCAACACTAAGGAAGATTTCTTGGGCTGGCAAGTTGTCTTCTGACCCCTCTGTGTTCGCTGTGTCGTGTGCCTGTACTAACACATACATACACACACCAAATAAATAATTCAAAAGATTTCTTAACTCAGCCAACAGGAAGTCAGAGGTAGGGTGAGCTTCAGGAACAATTTGGCTCCCTAATTCAACAATGTCATCAGGGACCTGGAATCTTGTCTCTCCACTGCTTTCTTGAATGTCAGCTTCATGCCAAGGTGCTCCCTTCCCCAACTCACCACCCGGGAAAGCTATCTATCAGTGACTTCTGGGTTCACACCTCCTCATTTCAATCTAAAAGAGAAAGAAATGATTGTTTCAGAAATTCTCAGAAAAAAAAAATGAGTATGTATATCTCCCACAGGGAGTCAGCAAACCCCTTCTCATGGCAGACTGGCTCCAATTGAATCAGATATCCCTCCCTTATTGGCTACAAACAACCAATATAACTAACTAGGGAATGTGATATTGTGATCAGATGAGACCGGGGTGTACAGCCTAGACAAGAAAAGAGTCTACAATGAAATCAGAACCCCCCCCCCAAATATCTGCGCTGTATGTCAAGTGCTTTTGGACAATCCAAAGAAGCAGCAGGAACACATGGGAGAAGGTGAAATCCTCAAAGGGGGAAAAGTACCTTTGAGGAGCCATGGTTGGCTGAGAAGCAGACGGGTGGATGGTAACAGAGACAGGAGAGGCAAGCATTTTAGCGTTTATTTTTATGAGATCATCATCTCTGAGCACTAAAAGAAGGAACCCGCCCATCAGCCAAGGTTAAAACACACCAAGGACCCAAGTACAAGAGCAAATTGTCTGTGAACAGGAGAAAGTTGAGAGAGGTGGCTTTTCCTGGGAAAGGGGGCAGAGCACTGAATCTGAAATCTGAGGGGTTGGGTGGCTATGGGCGGTTTCATGTATTTGAAATAGAGAGATGCTCTTGTCTCAGGGGACTCCACGAGAATTAAACAAGGGAATGTCTGTAAACAACTCAATGATATTTTCTTTTATAACGCTTCCTTTACACACTCTCTTTTTTCTCCCAACTCAGATCAACTTCATTAACTTCTTTTAAGCCAGTGGCAGCAAATGGGTAAAAGTTTGGTGGGGTGTTGGGGTTGCTGGGACACAGCAAGCAAGGAACAGGAACAGAAGAGGGGAGGTGATTTGCAAAACATTTGTCATTCAATAAGCTCCAGATTCCTTACTGGTAAAATAAAAAAAAAAAATCAACAAAGTTCTTAGAGGTGGCAATTAAAGCCATCCTGCTGACAGGGACACTGACTATCTAGAAAAGAACGCTGTGGGTGGCGTCCTTCCCAGATAAAGGAAGGGCCAAGGTGTCATTATTCGACAGTCATTTCTAGCTTTACTAGCTGCGGAGCCGTTCTGACCACAGATGCCAGGAAGAAAATTGAAGGCTAGGAACCAGGAAGGAGAAACGGAGACTTCATCATCAGCACCGCCTCTGGACACCACAAACTCGCTTCGCCTTTTGGGGGAAACCACTGAACTTCTTGTTTGTTTGTTTGTTTGTTTGTTTGTTTTGATGAAACAAGAACAAGCCACTAATTATACAAAGCAAGTGGAAGCAGAGACCACTCCTACACAGCACACCAGACTGAGCTGAAGAGCTCTCGGGGAACAGTACTTTGAGTGTAATAGGGTCTTCCACTGTTGTGGCTTTGGGGTGTGTTGTTGCTATGAATACTTTTTCAAGATTTATTTTTATTTTTAGTTGTTTGTTCGCATGCATGTTCGTGTGTGGGTACGCGTCTGAGTGCAAGCAGAGGTCAGGAGGCAACAGATCCCCTGGTGTCAGAGTTACAGGCTACACGGGTGGTTCTGGAAACTGAGCTTGGGTCTTTGCAAGAGCCACCTCCAGCCCTCAGTAGGCTTTCTTGAGATACGCAGTTGACTGCTCTGTAGGAAGCTTCAGCAGCTCCAGCCCTGTGTGGCCTTTTGTGTTAGACACGTCCCAGTCCAGGAATGTTCCTGGTGGCATTTTTACAAGCTGCTGCTTGGAACAGAAGTAGTGGTGTGTGTTCTAGTAACATCTCCTGGGAGGGCAGTGTGCCCTATCTCTTTGCCCGCCCCTGAGGCAGTTTCTAGACACAGGTTTGGGGTCCAGTTCACAGTTTACGGCTTGGACCAGGTTCCGTTGGGCATGGTGTATACTCACAGACAGTCTGGGGGCTCTCCTGCTCTCATACCTTAGAAAGATCTGTCAGCGTTTTCTGAGAACAAAGGAAGGAATCATTCTGACATAATATACATGTTTATTCTTTGGACCTATTGGAAGGGACTTGATGGCTACATGGCCTTACCACGATTCTTTGAAACATCAGGAATGATACAGTCTACAGTTTCCCCACACCTCAAATACAGAAGTTATGGATTGGTTTTATGTATGTGCATGTGTATGTAATGTGTGTGTGTACATGTAGTGTGCGTGTGTGTGTAGTGTGGGTGTATAACACAAATAATAAAAACCCAGAGACAGATACTGGGATTCAACCTGAAGAAAAGCAAAGCAGCCAAGCCACTAGACAGTTTTTACCTCTAAGAAATCTTCAGGCTGAAAGAGAAGCGAGTTCCTGTCTCATCACGCCTTATATTCCTCTCTAGTGCTGGGATTAAAGGCGTGCACTACCACCACCTGGCTTCTATAGCTATCTAGTGTGGTTGCTGGGATTAAAGGCCTGTATGGCTGAATAGTGTTTTGCACTGACCTTCGGGCAAGCTTTGTTTATTAAAAATACAAATGAAATATTACTACATGTATGTACGTAGTGCATTTGTGTCTATGTGTGTGTATTGTAGTATGTGTGTCTGGTTGTGTAGTGTGTGTCTATGTATGTAGTGTGTATATAGCGTGTGGTATGTGTGTAGTGTGTATATGAAGTATGTGTGTAGTGGGTGTGTCTGTGTGTGTTTGTGTGTGTGTACATGCACATGGATGCCACTGTGCACACATGTAGATCAGAGGAAAACTAGTAGGAGCCATCTCTCTCCTTCTACCATCTTGGTCCCAGGGGCTCAATTTCAGTCGTTAAACTTGGTAGCAGGAACATTTCCCCGCCGAGGCATCCCACTAGCCCAAATTTATGAATTTTTTTTCTTACTCTTCTTACACAAAAATCTAAATGTGATCAGGGATTCTCATCGAAAAATGCCCCATTTCTTCATTTTCATTAAAATCAATAAAGGAAGCTGTAAACCAAAATCTTTACGCTGAAGCAGGGTGTGTCTCAGTTTTCCACGGGTTACTGGGAAGGTAGTCAGAATTTTGCTACTTTTCTTGTGAGCAGCTTCTAGGAAGGAAACAGAGCAGCTGCTGTGTGCAGGAAAGCCTCCTGACGAGCCCTGCTGCCTCCTTAAAAATCAAACCTTAGCTCATTAACTGGCTGTTCAGTATTTTTTGTTTTGTTTTTACTCCTCTGCTGGGAACATTTTTCTCTATATTTCTATTTTCTTTATGCTTGAGTCAGGGTCTCACTGTGTAGTTCAGGCTATCCTCAAATGCCCCATCTTTCTGCTTCAGCTCCCCAAGTGCAGTGGTTACAAGTCTGAGCTGCACAGTCTGGCTGTATTTCAGAGTCTAGGCAACTTCTCTACAGTGTGCAGATCCATATACTGAGTACTCACACGGGTCCAGGCCTACAGTGACCTGCTGCTGGCTTCTCTCTCATATCTAATGAACTCTCCAAGGGAGATACTTTTCAGTAGTTAAAGAAGCTAAAATCATACGGATTCGAACCTTTCTTTACCTGGAAGCATCGTGGAAAATGCTTATTCATGAAGGCTGGTCTCGTGCTTTGACTTAGATGTCTTCTAGTTTACATGTAGAGAAAGAATAGCAGGTTGAGCAAGTGAATGATCTAACTGATAGTATGTGTATGTCTTCAGTTTCTATCCATTGGCTATCAGCTACGTATATTTCTGTTCTAACAAATGAAAGTAAACGCTGAACCAATAGGATCAAAACATGGTAAAACTAAGACAAATAGGACATGGCAGCACTGTTGCACGCATGTACTGTAGCGGCTGCACACGCAAGGCCTGGCATGAGCTCAAGCCAGCCAAGATCCCAGCCTGGGGAGGGCAGAGTCTCCTGAAGTTCCACACACAGCTGAAGCTATTGGCCCCTGCTGGCTGCCAGGGAAGGAAGAGTCAGTTTTCTTCTGGGATACAGCCCTTGAGAGATTACCCATGCTCTAGTTGATGGTCCTACAGCCACACACATAGCGCAGCACTAAGGAGACTCAATAGGCTTTTTTAAAAAGTTACATGAAGTTGGGAGGGAAGTTGGTGAGAGGGCAGGGAAGGAATTGGAGGGGAGAGAATGGGGGCAGATTTTATCAAAAATACATTGCATGTACGTATGTATGAAAATTTTGAATATTAGAAAGAGATTATAGGGTAGAACAAGGCGAATAGTGAGCAGAGTTTACACTGCCTATGGAAAACAATTGCAGAAAGCAAGTCGACAACTTTATGTCTCCCATGTATTTCCTTCTGTTTATCAATAATGGTTGACTTAGTACCCACCATGTGCCAAGCATGAGCTCATGCAGCAGACATACCTGTCAAATAAGACACGGCTTCTGTCTTCAAGAAATTCAGGGCCAGGTAGTAAATGGGCATTTATAACATTTCCCAATTTTATGTTGGAGTAAGTGGGGTTAAGTCACTGGTTCTCGCTAGAGCCAACGTCAAACCTTCATTGCAGATCATAAAACTCCTTAGGATCTGGCTCGCAACAAGACCTGATGAGGAAACACTCTGTGATATTCTTCCTTGTCCACAGACATGGAAGTGTGAGATATACCGAGCAACCAATAAAGCTGTCGTTGATGCTGTGACTCAGGTGGTTCGTCTAAAATACCTCAGGCGTGGGAACCTGTTCTGGGATTGCCCCATCGTTCCTCACAGTGCTTGCCTGCTTCCCAGGCTACAAAGCACTTTCTCCTCTTCTGTTGTAAGCCCATGATGAGTGTAAGGCGCACAGAGTAAATGCTCGTACAGATGACTAAACTATTATATTCAATAATAGAATGGCTTTTCCAACTTAACAACATGTAGCCAATGGTTGGGTTGGGTAGGGTGGACCTGTTTGCCACATCATACATCCTATAACACCTCAGAAAACATAGAAAGCTCTTTCCCTAAATCTATGGGGGAAACATCATGATTTGGGAACTATTATCAACCAAAGTCATAAAACGTGGTTATTATGTGGGAGCCAGTGTCCTATATAGCTATATGGGGTGATTGTCCTCAAATGATGTGGGGCATTCAATGTGCATAAAAATGCCAACACCCAGTGGAGTCAGGACAAGGCTGGGAGTTGCTTCAAGAGTGCCGGGAGCATGGATACCACACACTGATTTTTTTGTTTTATTTTGTTTGCTTTTAAATCTATAATAGTTACCAGTCCCCACATTTAATGTCTGTCTGCTTTGCAATTAGCCAGAAGTTTTGTGTTCTCCTGTAACCTTTAGAAAGGACCAAGTTAGAGTAATTGGGCTGCTTTTCATGTGTTTGCTCAGTAGGGCATCATGGGTGTTTTCCCTATAATTTTGAAGGTTGGGATCTTTGTTGTGTCTGGGCACAGGAAAGGGCAGAAGCAGAATCATCTAAAGATTTTTACCAGTCAAGTTCTCCAGATAAATAGAACCAGTAGCGTATGTGTATGGGAAGAAATCTTTATTCTATTATCATTGAAACATTTAATTTTTGATCTAGTTGTTTCTTCTTTTCTTTCTTTTAAAATTAACTCTTACTGTATTGGCCAGGTTGTCCTTGAACTCATGATCCTCATGCCTTCGACTCCCAGGTAGCTGGAATTTCAGACATGCATTATTCAGATCAGACATTTATTTTAATAATTTGCTCACAATTATGGAGGCTAGCAAGTTTAAAATCTACAAACCAGAGACCATAAAAAGCTAACATTGATGTTCAAGTTTAACACTTCCTGTTGGTAGAACTGCTTCTTGCTCAGTGAAGGACCAAAGAGTCTCTGCTAGTAGGGCCTGAATTTATAAGATGACACTCTTCCCCACATTGTGGGGGGTATGTTTTACACAGATGGAATGTTAATTTTATCGCTAAACACTCTTACAGAAACAACCATAATAATGTTTGACCACAGGTCAGTTTTTGTTGTACAAGACTTTCCTTCAAGTCAAAAAAGCCCCGTCTTCTGGAGTTCAGCCGTGCCTACTTGCAAAAGATTGTCCCAGCTGGGCTTGCTGGCTATTCTCATTCCCTCACAGGAGGCAGGGTGAGGAAGGTCACGGGACCCTCGCCTGAGTGTCCAGCCACTCTAAACCACTTGCCATAAGCAGTTCTCCCCTTATTTCATGTGGCCTTGGAGAGAGGCTAGAGTTCATAAGTCAGGGAAGACCAGTGGAAGGGAGGCTCCATCTATGTGTCTATGAAAAAGGTATTGTCTCTGCTGGGTAAAGGCTTTCTTTGGAGAGGGATCATCTGCATTCCTGTAAGCAGCTCCTAAACCCAGTAAAGTCATAGATCTCCCTGAGTGAATTCTAGTGAAATTGTGCCTTGTGTTCAATAGGACCTTAGGAAAAGGGACGGAGATTGAGTTTATCCTCTCCAGGGAAGGGATTTTAGCAACAGATTTCCATGGCTATGATAAAATAATTGAGATAATCAGCTAAAAGGGGCGTATTTTAGCTCACAGTTTCAGAGGTTTTAGTCTCTGGTTCCTTGGCCCCATCACTCTAGGTCTGTAGTGGAACAGAACATTATGCCAGGGAGAGCATGTTGGAGCAAAGCTGCTAACTTCATGGTAGCCAGAAAGCAAAGAAAACAAGAGGAAGAGGGGATTGGGTACCAGTGTACCCATCAAGGGCAAATTTTCAATGACTTAACTTCTTTCAAATGGATGCCTAAAGTTTCTAACACCTACCAAACCAATCACCATCTCAGGATTCAACCTCCAACGTATGAGGGGTTGCGAGGCATTCCTGATTCAGATTATAGCAGTCATGCATCTGAGCATCATGGCCCTTTCTGTGGGCATGTACAACTAACCATTGCTGGGTCCTAGTGAGGCTTCTCCATTTAGGAGTCTAGAACTTAGCATGCTGTGGGGTGGCTGCTTTTTCCTTTCTGGAGTGACATCTGATGTCATTTAGATTCTGATGTCAAAATCATATACTATGTAGCGTCATCATCATACCCCTTAAACACTCCACAGAGAGGGATGGATTCCTGCTTGAAACATCAAATTTACCATGGTAAATTGTGGTAAAAGTCATTTCCTTGAGCCCAGCTCCATCATAACAGGCTGAAGCTGAGACATGAGTCAGTATGAGACACACAGATATGTTCAGATGAAGACTCTCGGCACAGAGACACTCTTCTGGCCCTTAAAGTTTTCAGTATTGCTTTACTAAACCTATGGCAGAGGCTCTTTGGAAATGATCAAGTCCAGTTCAATGCTGCCCAGTTCACAGTGTTCTGTGGGAACATCTACACTCTATACAGAAGTTCATTCTCAGCGAGGAAGCCAGGAGTAGGAGAAAAAACTCTCCAAGGAGCGTGGCTACATTCTAAATTCTGCCGTCTGCAAGGCTAGTCTGTGGTCCCTCTGCAGAAACAGACAGAGTCCCACTCTCAGTGAATAGGTGGATTGTAGAGGTTGATGACGTCACTGACAGAGAATTGATGAGAAAGTCTGTTACACAAGAGTTTCCTGAGAACAGAGTGGGCACAGGCGTGTATAGACTGGCTAGTGTGGACAGAAAAACTGCCCTGAGCTTTTGCAGTGGCTGAAGCAGGAGTAGAGAAAGTTCTCACATGGGAGCTGGGAGTCTATGAGCTTTGGATTTTTAGTTACTACAAAATGTTTACTAACTGAAAATGAAGACAGTGAGATAACAGAAGTCCCAGAAAAGTAACTTGAATCCCTGCATTTAAAAATTCTTGACTTCTGCTCTGTGGTGGTGGCTCACACCTTTAATCCCAGCATTCAGGAGGCAGAGTTAGATGGATCTCTGTGAGTTCAAGGCCAGCCTGGTCTACACAGAGGAACCCCGTCTTGGAAAACCAAGCATAAAAAGAAGATGTTTGACTTCACGATACTGTAAGCCTGAATAGTAGCCTAGGCCTGGAGAACTAGTAGGCATATGACCATCAGTGGGCATATTTTTGATAGTTAACTAAACTGGCATAGCAGCTTCTAAATACCTGTATGTCTACCATAAACGAAAGGAGATGCCTCTTCTTACAATGGGCAGTGAATGCAGAACCTCATGTCTGCCCAGCATGCAGAGCATAAGCAACGGGTATAAACCCAGCCATAAACAATCACTTAACCACCCTCTGTAAGGCTCAGGGAACATTGTGGGAAAAGGAGCTGGAAGATAACTGTGTTTTTAACTGTGCCCTATGTATGGTCAGAGAAGAGGAAGAGAAAGCAGCTTTAGGGGCTCTACCCTTCACTTTTAACTGTTGGATATTGATAGATTCTTGGAAAAGAAGAATGAATCGTTGTCTTTAGTTGTGCACCCACTGCTGAGCCCACCAGGCTCCAAAGGATCGCTCCAAACTTACAGTCACACAGATGGCCCTTGGTAATATCAGTGGGTCACAAAACAGCAAGAGCATGAGAGAGAGTGTTGTGGGAAAGGGAAGGGAGGAGGGGTAGTAGGGAGATGAGATGAGATTGGTTAGTATGCATAGCATACATGTATAAAATTGTGTATGTGTATATGTTTTGTAATATCGTGTATGTATGAGTGTGTGTGTGTGTGTGTGTGTGTGTGTGTGTGCATGAGCATTGGGGTCTGACTAAAAGTTTTTGGCTTAAAAGAAGATTCAAACAAGCAGATAAATGAAGTAACACAAAGAGAAAGAAAGGGAGAGAGAGAAAAAAACAGAGATATAGAGAGAATATAGATAGGATGTACAGAAACAAGAAAAAGTTCAGGCTATATAATTAAGAGAAGAAAAGAAGTTGCAAAATAGAATGCATGGTGCTGTTTTAAGAAAGACAACTGTCAGCATGTGTCAGTGTGTGTCAGCATGTGTCAGCGTGTGTCAGTGTGTGTCATCACGTGTCAGCGTGTGCCAGCGTGTGTCTGCGTGTGTCAGCATGTGGCAATGTGTGTCAGCATGTATCAGTGTGTGTGGGCATGTGTCAGCGTGTGTGTCTGCATGTGTCAGTGTGTGTCAGTGTGTGTCAGCGTGTGTCAGTGTGTGTCAGCGTGTGTCATTGTGTGTCAGCATGTGCCAGCGTGTGTCCACGTGTGTCAGTATGTCATCAGAAAACAAATTCTGAGGAAATTCACCATATCCCGAGAGATGTTTCCTATGAAACATGAGATTATAGGATAGGACACTTTTACTTTTCATGCTTTACATTATGTAATTATTTTGCATATTCACTGTTTTTGAAAACAGAAAAATAATGATAAAATTAATAGCGAAAGCCACCTCGTTTTTTTTTTCTCACTTTCTCCTAGACACTTAGGACACAGTAATTTGATAATTTAAATTCAGTCAGTCTCAATTTTATTCCCTAATGTCTATGTTCAAAAGTATTTTGTCTCAATAGACCAGAGGTCCAAATCATTGTCAGGGGCTCAGTAACAAGTGTTGCTACGTGGCAATGATCTAGAACTCCCTAGCATTTAAGCACAGCCTGTGGTCACTCAGCCCTTTGTCTTTGGACCGTGGTGTAAAACCATGGTAGCAGGATTGTGTGATAGAGGTGGTTGCTCACCTCAGGTCAGTCAGGGGGCTAGGAAAGGGAGAATGTAGGTCCCCCACAGACCAAACTCCCAATTTAGACCTTCCCTTTTATTAATTTAGTTAGGGGACTACTGCAACTATGCTTGAAGACTGGCTACAAATCACTTCAATGTCAAAAAAGATTTGCTCTACATGATAGCTTTTAAGGTTTGTACTGGAGTGAAGGGCAATGCTGGGAACTGGTCCCAGGGTTACGTGCATGCACTCTAACACTAAGTGAGCTACCAACTATAGGTCATTTGGCTGAATATTAAATTATGGATTCACAAATGATTTCTGTATATTATATATGGCATGCTACTGCCTTTCAGTATGATGTATGGTGTATAAAATTTCAATGCTAACTCAATTTTCTTCCCCTTAAAATGATCTGACGTTTCAAAGCCTCCCTTGCTTACTTTTTTAAGGTCATAGATTTGAAAGAACCCTTCTCAATTTGATTTTTCTAGTGGCTTGATTTCACCAAATACATGGGAGTGCCTTTCTGCTATGTAAATTCAAGTCTTTTATCTCAGTAGAACTTTACTGAGTTACCATTTTGGTATTTGCTCTTCCTTGGCTTTCTTCTCTGGGGACTCATGCAGTACTTCCTTGGTTTCTATGCTTTAAAACGTTTCCTTTTTACAAAAGATTCCCTTAATTTCTTCCTATTGTACCTACCTCTCCTGCTGTTGGACCTTATTTATTCTTAATTTTTTGTTTGTTTTTTGTTTTTCAAGATAGGATTTCTCTGTGTAGCTCTGGCTGTCCTGGAACTCACTCTGCAGACCATGTTGGCCTAAAACTCGCAGAGATACACCTGCCTCTGCGACCCAAGTGCAGGGATTAAAGGTGTGTGCCACTACCTCCAGGTTTCGTTTTTAAAATAAAAAAAATTCTTAATGATGGCCATTTTGAATGAGATGAGGTGAAATCTCTAATTAGTTTTAGTGTGCATTTCCCTGATGACTAAAGATGTTGAAGATTTTTTCAAATACTTTAGCCATTTGTATTTATTCTTGTAAGACTTGTAATTGTAATTATTTATCCTTGTAAGACTTGTAATCGTAATTATCATGAGCCCACTCTTTGCATGGATGATCTTTTTTGTCTTTTTGTGGTTCTTTACATATTCTGTGTATCTCTTGAGTGACATGTATCTGGTTACTATGTTTCTATTCTGTGAGGTTTATTATCTTTGCTTTGACGGAACTCATCTCTTGTGACTTCATTTGCCTAGGACAGTTTCCTATGCTTTTTCCCAAGAAAGTTCTTGACAATACCTATAGCTGGAAGTGTTTCCCTTACGTCTTCCTACAGTGTTTTCAGTTCCAGGACTTTTAATTAATTTTGCATTGATTTTGTGCATAGTGGAAGACATGGGTCTAGTCTCATTCTTCTACAGGCAGATACCCAATTTTTTCTATACTATTTGTTGAAGAGACTTTCCTGCAATATTTATTTATTTATTTATTTTGGTTTTTTTTTTTTTTTTGAGACAGGGTTTCCCTGTAGTTTCTAGAGCCTGTCCTGGAACTAGCTCTTGTAGACCAGGCTGGCCTTGAACTCAGAGATCCGCCTGCCTCTGCCTCCCGAGTGCTGGGATTAAAGGCGTGCGCCACCACCGCCCGGCTTGCAATATTTATTTTTGTCATCTTGTTTAAAATTAGATAGCCAGAGCTGTGTGTATTTACTCCGTTGTTCTACATGTCTGTTTTTGTGCCAGCCCCATGCTGTTTTCATCACCGTGGCTCTGTAGTACAGTTTAGGATTAGTATTATAACCCCTGTAGTACAGCTCTTTCTCCTTAGGATTGCTATGGCTCTTTGGGGCCTTTATGTGCATCCATGCGAGCATTGTAATTTTTCCTTTGTCTGTGAAGAATGTAATTATAGGCCAGGTGGTGGTGGCGCACGCCTTTAATCCCAGCACTCAGAAGTCAGAGGCAGGCGGATTTCTGTGAGTTCAAGATCAGCCTGGTCTACAAGAGCTAGCTCCAGGACAGGCTCCAAATCTACAGAGAAACCCTGTCTCGAAAAACAAAACAAAACAAAGCAACTACAAAAAAACCCCATAATTTTGACACGGATTGCTGATGATTCTATAAACTGTTTCAATAATATTATTTTTATAATATTAATTCTGCCAATCCATGAGCATGAGCGATTCTCCGTCTGTTCATATCTTCACATCCTTTTCCAGTGTCTTAACATTTTGTTGCAGTGGTCTTTTACCTCCTTAGTTTATTTTTGTTGTTGTTTTAAAAGTTTATTGAGCCCGCATTTAGTAATGAACACCACGGGATGTCTGGCAGAAACTCCCTGCCACAACAGTTTATATCGGCAGATATAATGTTCATAGCAATGAGTTGTTGGTCTGGTTCGAGGCCTCGTGTTTCTGGTACACCATCAATACTGGACCCTCTCTGAAACTCCTCTCCTTTATCCCTCGGCTACCCTGAGTCATGGAGATCCTGTGGCTGTGGTTCCACAGGACCCGTCCCTCCACACGCTCCAGTAGGTCCTAGATGGGACAGATGTTGGAGGGGGCCAACCTGTGGGCCTGGGTGGTAGCTGAGTTGGTCAGCCTGGGCCTCCTCCACGCCCCCACCACTCCAGACAAGGGGCAGGGCCAACTCAGCAAGGGCCCTTGGACATCAACACGACTTTAGATGGCAGTCCAGACCACTGGCATCAGAATGGTTTCTGATAGTAACACAGGCCACGGACATCAACGACGATCCCCACAGCAGTAGGACCACTGACTCAGACATGGCCAGGGGTGCAGCTCAGGTCCGGATGTCCCCATGGCCTCAGGTAGGAGCACAGGCTATTCAAATATGTATGGCCAACGTCAGCAGCATGGCCCTCGGACATCAACATGGCCTCAGGTAGCAGCTGAGACCATGGACATCTGCATGGCCTTTGGTGGTGACACAGGCCAAGGACCCGGACATGCCCGTCAGCAGCAGCACTAACCAGAACATCACATGGCCTCAGGTAGCAGCTCAGGCCACTTATATCAGTCTGTTCCACACCACGTCTCCAGTTTCTGTCTGCGCAGTACATGAACCCCGCCCGCTTCTCTCTCTCCCGGTTCTCCACTTATTGGAGTGGCGCCCGGCTGTCGGGGGGACCTCTGGCTGCTGCCTTATGGCTGCCCACACACAGTGGATGGGCTCTTTCTTGTTTTACTTTTCTCCCACCTTTTGGGGAAGATTTTATGAGTGGGTTTTTATACTTACTTCATTCTCTGCGAATGAACATCTGGTAGATAGAAAGGCTGCTGGGTTTTGTATGCTGGCTTTGCACCTTTTTACTTTTCTAAGAGCATTTGCAAGTTCTAAGAGTTTCCCAGTCTCTTTAGCATCAGATCACGTCTTCCAACAAGGGGAACTTCACTCCTTCGTTTCCCATTTGTCTCCCTTTTATTTCTTTTCTTGTCTTATCGCTAGCTAAAATTCAAGCACCATATTGAATAAGTGAGAACAGCCACACTTGTCTCATTCTTGGTTTTAGAGAAAACACTTTCATTTTTTCCCCATTTAGTATAACATTGGTTATGTTTTTCATATACCACTTTTATTATGTTCTTATGTTCCTTCTGTTGCTAGAAAAGATGTTGAACTTTGTCAAAGGCCCTTCTTGTGCTTATGGAAATGATTACATGATTTCTGTCTTCTAGTTTGTTTATGTGTGGGCTAGCAATTTTTAAATTTTCAGCATTTATGTGTACATATGTGAGACAGTGTGAATTTATGCACATCGTATACAAAACGTGCAGGCATCCTCTGAGCTCCAGAACTAGAGTTATAGGTGGTTGTTGTGTAAGCACCTGCTGTGGGTGCTGGGATGCTGGGAGCCAGAGAAGGGTCCTCTGCAAGAGCTGCATACACTCTGAGCCACTGAACCATTTCTTCAGGCCTGTGGGGTACAACACTTGATTTTAATGTTTAAACCACCTTTCAACCCTCAGATGACACCAACATAGTCATGGTCTGTTATCTTAATATGCTCTTGAACATGATTTGCACTTATTTTATGGTGGATTTATTTTTTTCTGCCTTTGTTCATCAAGGAAATGGACTTATAATTTCTTTTCTTGTTGTGTTCTTAATCAGTTTTGGTGTCAGGATGTTGGCATTTTGTTGCTTTTTCCCTCCAGGGTTAGGAAACCTTGTGTGTGTGTGTGTGTGTGTGTGTGTGGTATGTGTGTGTATGTTCCTGTGTGTTGATGTGATATGCATATGCCTGCTTGTGTGGAGGCCAGAAGACAACTTTGGGTTTTGGCCCTTCCTTTTCTACCTTGTTTGAAGAAAGATTTCTTCACCAGTGTGCGCAGGCTAGCTGGAGCACAAGCTTTGGCTGTGTCCTGTCTCTACCCTCTACCCTAGGGGTGCACTGGGATTACTGATCCAGTGCTGTAAGTGATGGAGGACTCTCATTGGTTAATAAAGACACTGCCTTGGCTTTTTGATAGGGCAGGATTTAGATAGGTGGAGTAGACAGAACAAAATGCTGGGCAAGAGGGAAGTTAGTCAGATGCCTCAAGCAGTCGCTATGACTCTCCTCTCTGAGATGGATGCAGGCTAGAATCTTCTCGGTAAGCCATCACTCGTGGTGCTACACACATTACTAAATATGGGTTAGTCAAGATGTTAGCCAAGAAGAGGCTAGATATAATGGGCCAGGCAGTGTTTAAATGAATACAGTTTGTGTGTTGTTATTTCAGGGCATAAGCTAGCCAGGTGGCTGGGAGAGGGGCAGCAGGAACGGGGCATGCAGCTCCTCATCACTACATGTAAGTTCTGGGGATCAAGCTCAGCTTGTCAGGCAGGACAGCATGCACCTTCACCCTTGTGCTAACCTTGATGACCTGAGGTCAACCCTCAGAACTCACATAGTGGAAGGAGAGCACCAACTCCTCCGAGTTTTCCTCTGACCTCCACACATGTGCTGTGAATTGCACATACAAAGTTATAATTCTGGTGGTAATCATGTTGCCTTACCTCCCCCCCCCAATATTTCTGGTGTCTCTGTGATAACATTTGTACACCTTTGGCTTGGTTATCTCTTTTGGCTTTACTTGCAAATCTTAGTAAGCAACCCACTCTTAAGAGTACTACCCAGTATGGAGATAACAAACTATTATGATAACAACAGTACCAAATATAGAAATAAACCTAAGCTCCATTAATATATCACATGTGACCAATAAACAGAATGGGGAAAAGCAACATAGAAGGTTATGAAGTTAACAATTATTTAGGGTAAATGTGTGTAGACAGAGACCGCTTGTTCACTTCCTGGTCACCCAGACGAGATAAGGTTTTGGCGTCTGACTCTTTCAGCAGCTATATGGTGTCTCTCTGACTCTGCCTACACACTCTCTCTCTATCTCAACCAGTTTGGCTATAATCTGCCCTGCTGTAGGCCAAAGCATCTGCTTTATTAACCGATGGTAGTGAAACGTATTCACAGCATACAGAAGAGAATCTCACATCAAATGTGGCAATAGCAAATGAATGAGATAAAGGAAGGAGGCAGGGAAGAGGGGACATAGAGAAGTAATAGTAAATGAATGAAAAGCACAAGAAGAAAAACAGAGAAGAAAGTTGTGGAAGAGAAAAAAAGATTAGAAGAGAAAAAAAATATAATAAAAGCCCAGATTTTGCAATAATGATAAAGTTAAAAAACAAAATTAGACAAATGTTAAGGAGTCCAGAGGGCATGGTGGCAGCATGTTTTGTTTCAGTATTCTGGAGGCACATCTCAGAGTTCGAGGCCAGCCTGGTCTACATAGAATGAACCGGTCCCAATCTTCCCCCTCAGAAGAAGGGAGTACAAAATAAAACCACGAGTTTTTAAAACAACAAACTAAAGAGTATCCCCAGCAAGTCAGAAATCAACATACTGTTGAAAGTCTAGTTGAGAGGAACAAAAGAAACAAGAAAAAAGAATGCCTATTAGTGAAGAAATGCATAATCAAAGCTAGATGATTCCATGAAGAGCTAAAGAACAAAAACATCCCAAAATATTAAAACAAAATATTAAAAAAAATAGGATAAAGAAAAAGAACTGCTTTGAGTATAAAAACAAGTAAATGCAAGGGAAGGCCTGGGGGTCAAAGAAAGGATAAAGAACTAAGGAAGCTTCTTTCTAGGCCAAAGAACTGGAGTGCTCCTTTTTATGGCTAAGCCCTGTTGGGCAAGTGTCTGATCGCCTCAGGACCTGTCTACTTCAGTAGCTTCCCTTCCCTGTGTAGTAGCGTCCTCTACTGGCCACACTCAGCTTTGCAGTCTGTGGGCCACTTTTCCATCCCAGATTCCTTCTTCAGGACTGGGGCTATCTCCCAAGAGGACCGGAGTGTGGGAGCAACCAAGATAACACGGTCTTGGACTCAGTACTTTCACTGTCTTGCTGGAAGGGTGCTGTTGTGCGAGCCTGAGTCTCCAGGCTCTGCAGTGGTACTGCTACCTCGATAGCATCAGGCTCCACCAGCTGATCACAGGCGCTGGGCTACAGAACTCAATTGATGGGATCTGCTCCTGGCAACCAGCGCAGGACTTTGTTCCTGTTCGCTGTACGCGGCTGTCAGCACGGAGCCCTCCCATTCTACACAGCCACCTCCCTGGGTTGTCTGTCATTACTGAACCATGGTTAACTAAACTCAGGCTCGCCGTTGTGTGGTTGTTCTCCATTCTCAGGCTTCAGCGTGGCTCAGTTTCTTCTCAAGGTGGTGCCTGGACTCTGCCAGTCGAGTCACACGGTTAACAGAAATGGGTGTCCCCTCTACCGCAGACCCAACGGCCGCGGGATTCATGGTCTCATCAAAGCCCACAAGTGGGTCTGAGAGCTGTGGGTTTCCCCGAAGGTAGGGCTGCGGGTCTCTTCACCAGGACAGCCTGGCTCACACAACATAATCCCTTACCCCTGAGTCATGCGTGTGCTTGGGTAGACTTTTTTTTAATAAAGATTTATTATGCATACACTCACCAGAAGAGGGCACCGGATCTCATTGTAGATAGTGTGAGTCACAATGTGGTTGCTGGGATTTGAACTCAGGAAGAGCAGCCAGTGCTCTTAACCTCGGAGCCACCTCTCCAGCCCTTGGGTTGACTTCTTTGTAAGGCACTAGATCTTTCCTCCACACTTTCACGCTACCTTTGCGGATTTCCGAATCGCTCCCCATCTCTCTCTTTAGCACACAGACTACTTTTCTTATTCTCACTCTTTGGTGAGAGTCCCAAAGGCAGCTTTGAGTCTACCATCGAGTCTGTTGTCGACTGTCTTGTCTCTGACTTTGCTTGGGTCTGCTCTGTCAGGGCAGCCATTCCCACTTGCTTCCTGACTGTAGCTACAGGATGAAATCACACTGATTAAAAAAAAAAATTGTGCTAGGTGGTGGTGGCACACGCCTTTAATCTCAGCACTGGGTCGGCAGAGGCCAGCCCAGTCTATCAACTTAGTTCCAGGACAGCCAGGACTACATAAAGAAACCCTGTCGAAACAACTCCCCCCCCCCAGATTCTGCTTATTAAGACTTAAATTATGTGTTTATGTCTGTATTTGGGTATATGCATGTGTGAGTATGATCTTAAGATATAATCGTTTTCTTATATTACTGGGCTTTAGTTAGCATTTTTGTGTGCTCAGGAAAATTATTGGTCTGTAATTTTATGATGTTGCATTGCAGTCTGGCTTTGGTGTTAGCTTAATACTAGTCTAAGAGAAGAGTTACTAGCAGGAGATAGTGTTATCCCTTATGTTTCAGGTGTAAAAGTTTGTGAAAATTGATGTCATTCTTTAAAAATGTTTTTGAATTTATGAGTATAGTCATTTAGTGTTGTACTTTTCCATTAGAAATGCTATTTATAGATTAGTTCTGCTCAAATTTAGAAGGTTTCTCTTCATGTATGTGAGTCTGCACTTAAGTGAGCAGGTGCCCAAAGACGCTTGAAGATGGCATTATACCCTTGGAGCTTAAGTTATCACTGACAAGGGTGCTGGGAACTGAACCTGGGTTCTCTGCAAGAGCAGGTGTGTATTCTAAACCACTGAGCCATCTCTTTAGAGCCCTGCTCCTATTTTTTTTTTTTACTTCTTCTATTTCAATTGGTCTTTCTAGGATTCTGTTTTTCTTGTTTATTAGTATAAAGATGTTCATAGTTGGCCATTTCAATTTTTCCTTGAATCTTTTCTGCTATGCCTTTCCTCACCTGCTCAGGACAGGTTTGTTGCCTTCAAAGAACTAGATTTTTATATCTTTTAAAAATAGATTTGCCTTAGTTTGTTTCCTGCCTGAATGTATGTATGTGCACGTGTGCTTGTGCCCACGGAGATCAGAAGGCAGCATCAGATTCACCCAGAACTGAGCTAATGCATGGCTGTGAACCACCATGTGGGGGCTAGGAATCGAACCCAAGTGCTCTTAACTGCTGAGCCATTTCCCAGCCTCTTTATGTCATTTTTAATTTATTAATATGTTTGTCTTACACTTCCCCCTTCTTTCCCACTTTAGATTGCTTCCAAATCCCAAATTACTTTTCAAAATTCAATTTGTATTTACTGCATTATGTGTTACATGATAATTTGTATTTACTGTAGTACGTGTTACAATTTGTATTTACTCTATTACATGTGTTGTTACATGACAATTTTTATTTACTGCATTACGTGTTACCTGACAACTTATATTTACTGCATTATGTGTGTGTTACATGACAATTTGTATTTACTGCATTACGTGTGTTACATGACAATTTGTATTTACTGCATTACGTGTGTTACATGACAATTTGTATTTACTGTATTATGTGTTACATGACAATTTGTATTAACTTTATTGTGTGTGTTACCTGACAATTTGTATTTACTGCACTACGTGTGTTACATGACAATTTGTATCTACTGTATCACGTGTGTGTGTGCTCCAGGACAATCTGCAGGAATTGTTTCTCTCCTTCCAAGTGGGTCCTGGGAATTGACTCGGGTCCTCAAGATTTGTGGCAAGTGCTTCCCTACACTGAGCCATCTCATTAGATGGTGCCACACTATTCTAAAACTGTTGTACTAGCAGCCATCGGAGTTCCATATGCGGCCACTCAAAAACTATTTCTTAACTATTTAACACATCTCAGCATGTAAGCAATGCGGACCCTTTAAATCAGGCAATGTGCTGATGACCTGACTGTCCTGCTGCTTTCAGCAGTCATCATGCTGCACCCAGAATACACGGCAAGTCTTTAATAGTTCCTAAAACACATTCCATGAAGTGAGGACTCACTGACAGGTATATGTGGGACACCAGGAAATGCTCCCACACCATTTGTATAGACAGCACTCATTAAGTCCTGTAAAAGTTGCTGAATTTCTATTGCTAACTCCGCAGATTAAAAACACAAGTGTGAGTGGTATAAAGATAGAAGAATTACGTAATGATAAAAACAATCACAAAAATAGAGAATCCAGACCCTTTCCAGGTAATTTAAGATATCTGTTTCTCTCAAGCTACACACGATGGCCACAGACAAATAGTAATGGCGTCCTTCCATGTGGTGAAGCAGTGTAAACTCTGGGATACGAGGTCAATGGGCCGAAATCAAGGACTTCAGAGAGACACTTAACTCTGATGTAAACAAACAGATGCTTTACAAATACAGCACAGTCTAGTCATCATCAGAATCAGAATCGTATTTCTTTCCTCGGATAGTTTTCTTTTCCAGCTTTGTGAAGTTTGTCCCAAATTTCTTTTGGCTCTGAAATGGTGGCTCCATTAAATTTCCACTAAAAGCGAAACAAAGTTTAAGAGCATTTTATTTTTTATGATTTAATACACTTGGGATGCTAGAATGTAAAAAGCATTAATACTAACAGTTAATAGTGTCACACCTTATCTAACTGTATTAGATCAACGTTTGAGCTTCTTGTTTATCATAATCATTATCATAAATATTTTTGGGCTGATGGAGATGGGGCCCTGGCCCTCTGCACGCTGGGCATTAATGTTCTGAAGCAGACAGGGAGCACAGCCGTGCCTGAGCCCCTGCTGTGACTCTTCCTGGGCAGTAACCAGTGTTTACATTTCTACACACATTCGCAAACTCACTCACGGAATGCACTATTGTCAGCCCGGGACTGGCACAAAACTTAGAAAAACAAAACACAACTTTAAAAAAAAAAACTTTTCAATGATGCTAGAGAAATAAATAATAAGGCAGTTTTGTATATGTGTCTGGGAGTATTCCTGGCATCCAGATGTTAGTTCTGGAACATCATTTGCTAGGCAGGAACTGTGGCACATGCCTGTAATTCCAGTTGCCAGGAGGCTGAGCTAGGACTGTGCATTTGAGGACCATTTAGACTATACAGTGAGAGCCTGCCCTGAACAAACAGTAAATAAAGTAATCAATAAATCAAAAAGGAGAAAAAACTATCACTTGCCACTGAAAGGAAGTACAACTTCTTAGAAACACAGCTAATTTTACAGACAGAATACAACATAAGCTTTCCTAAAGCATCTAGCTTGGGCCACAAGGGTCAAAGGATAATGAAGTTTTATTGACTATAACCTGCAGAATAAAATCATTTGCAGCCCAGGCTAATCACTAAATGAACAAGGAAATAAATGCAAGTGATACAAAAGTTCCTCATAAATCACCACCTGGCATGATAGTGTCCAACCCAGCGCTGTACCACTACCACCAGATGCCGCACTGAGAATGAAGGCACCGACACTCTCCTGCAGCAACTAGCCCTGACCTGAGATCTGAGTCTGATGCCGAGATGCACATATAGACCCGAGCTGGGGAACATTGAGAAATTAACTAGCTTATACTTTTTAAAAACTGCAAGCCTAAAACAATTACTATAGAAATTGTTACAGAAACTAAATGCAATAACTAAATGTGACACAATTTCCAGACAAGGAAAACGATACAAGGATGGTGGTACATTTGAGTAGGTTCTATAAACTATATCACTGCTATTTTATTAACTGCACTGGGAATATACAAGAAAATGTACTTATTCTTAGGAAAAATACATTTAGAAATAAAGAAGTATACTCAACGGTTCTGAAAACAATTTGTTATGTATCTGGCATATACATTTAAAATGTGGGAATATGGGAGACTATGCAAGAATTCCTTTTGCTAGTTTGCAACATAACTAAAATTCAAAATCAAGTTGGGCATGGTGGATCCCATCTGTAATCCCAGCACTTGGGAGGCTGAGGTAGGAGGATTAACATTACTGGACTGTAGAGTAAGACCTTGTCTTAAAACACAAAAACCTAAAGAAAAAGTTAGAAATAATTTCAAAATAGTGTTTTGTTGAACAAATGTTAATTTATGTTCATGTTAACAAAAGAAAAAAATGGACTTCTATAGTACAGAGATAATTCATCCATGTTTAGCGGAGTGAGGGGAAGTGGAGGAGACGAAAGGTGAAAGGCACAATTTTCCTTGTCTCTGTTTTCCTTCTCTTTTTAAAGCGAGAATAGGCACAGAACAGGTGGCACTTTCAATTCGAAAGGGACAAAGCCATGCACAAAAAAAAGGAAGATGAGTTTTAGATTGTTTCAGTTACGTAAGCTTTTGAAGTTTCAGACTGTACGTGTGACATGTGAACGCCTACAGTAAAAGCCTATTCAGGGCTATGGATTACTGGTGTGGTGTGGTGTGCAGCGTACAGCTAGTACATGTAAGGTCCTGGCTGTCACCTCAGTACTACAAGCATGAAATCACAAAAGCATAATGACCTCTTTGGCAGTTGTGTTTTACATTTTAATTTTATCACAAAGAATCACTTAAGTCAGCTATAAATTGTGGAGTTAAGGCTTAGGGTATAACTTAGTGACAGAAGACTTGTCTAGCATGTGCCAGTCTCTGAGTTGACTGTCTAAACATCGTAAAAAACAACCCTCCTGCACACACCCAAAAGCAATCTATTCAGGAATGTCACTTTGGGTTTCCAAAATTAGTTTCAGTGACATTTCTTACATTGAAAATGTCTAGGCTGCCTCCAAGGCTCAGTTTTTACCTGTAAATTTGATTTTGCTATAAGATCACATTACTCAGCCGGGCGGTGGTGGCGCACGCCTTTAATCCCAGCACTCGGGAGGCAGAGGCAGGCGGATCTCTGTGAGTTCGAGACCAGCCTAGTCTACAAGAGCTAGTTCCAGGACAGGCTCCAAAGCTACAGAGAAACCCTGTCTCGAAAAACCAAAAAAAAAAAAAAAAAAAAATCACATTACTCTATGCTTTAAGAAATGGGCTTTTCCCAAGCTGCATATAACAGGACTTAATTTCATAAAACATTAAAACACAAAATAAATAAATAAATTCTAAAAAATGACCAACTAGGCATGGCTTCAAATGAATCTATTTTTTGGTTCGTTTTTGCTAAAGGTTACCTGTAATTGATAACATCAGAACAACCAAGTCTCCACTCTAAAGTCTCCGTGGTGAAGTCGTCTGTGTTTCCTAGGTCAGTGAAGCCGACAACATAATCTTGTGTCTTGCCATCCCTCAGGAGAGCCAGTGTTGGGATGACTTTGATCCGCAGTCTCTCACAGAGGAATGGCGCCTTTTCCACATTCAGCTTCAAAAACTTGGTTTCAAGATGTTTTTTGGCCAGTGTTGCCAAATGTCTGTCTAGTATTTTACACCTGTAAGACAAGAGCAGAAAGGCAAAAGCTAAAGAAAGCATTACTGTGCAGCTCATTTTATATGTTTTTCTGCTTGAATCTTAATTTTATGAGTTGCCATATTTAGGATAAAAAAAATAAGGTTCCCTTATGCATGAATGTTTCCTGGTGTCTTCATAAGGATGAAGGGGGATAGATTTGAAGCTGACAGAACTCATAAAAGGCAAAAATTCAGCTGGTGCCACATTTGGAATTTACGATTAAAAACTGGAGTCACCAGAGCTGGGCAGTAGTAGCTCACACCTTTAATCCCAGCACTCAGGAATCAAAGGCAGGCTGATCTTTGAGCTGGAGGCCAGCCTGGTCTACAGTGAATTTTAGGACAGAACCAGGGCTACACGGAGAAACACTGTCTTGAAAAACTAAAAACCAAAAATGGAAACAAAACAACAACAACAAAAAAAGCCAAAAACTGGAGCCACCAAGAACTCCCTGAAACATGTAACTCTGTCAGGGAAGCTTATCTATTAAAGGTTACTAGTGCTGTTTAAATATGGCTAGTGTGATCCTTAAGAAATGAATGGTATCAGTGTGACTCCACCCCCAACTCCCCAGTGCTAGAGAATGAACCCAATAAACTGCACTTTCAGCTCTGTACTGATTTTTATTAAACCATCAGATGAAGAGGAAGTGACATTTTCTTTAAATTAAAATCTATTTTAAACAAACCAAGCTCCTAGTTGCAAAAGAAACAGACTGCCAACCTTTTCGGCTCTTAAGCACAGGTGTTCATTATATCTGAGTTTTACTTACTTATTATTTTGTTTTCCGAGACAGGGTTTCTCTGTGTCTTGGCTATACTGGAATTTACTGTACTGGAATTTACTCCATAGACCAGGTTCATAATCGCTGGCCTCTGCCTCCCAAGTGCTGAGATTAAGGGCAAGCACCACCACAGCCAGCTAAGAGTTGATTACTTTTAAAACATACAGGTGAGTCAAAGTTCTCGGGTGTAACAGGGAAGTACACAGGTGATTCTTGAGTACCCGCTGTTGCTCCAGAACTAGTCTAGGCTCAGGAAGTTTCTTGTAACCTTGATGCCCAATCTTGTTCCTGGCTGGGTCTTTTCTCCCAGGTAGTTCAATAAGATTTCAGAACTAAGACAGGGTGATGGTGACACACACCTTTAATCCCAGGAACTGGGAGGCAGACGAAGGCAGATCTCTGAGTTCCAGGACAGCTAGGACTACCTAGAGACCCTGTCTTGAAAAACCAAAAGAGCAAACAAAGCAAAATTTTAGAAATAAATGGTAAGGTAACAAATATCGGGTTTTAAATGATGCTCTAAACAAACAAATCTGTATGTAAGAAATCTGTAACATAAATCTACTCCATATTTTAACTGAAGAAGGAGCCTAATTTAATTCAGTCTATGCACACCATTTGTTCATTAATATATTTTGCTGTTGTTCTAAGATCTTACTATGTAGCCCAGGCTGACCTCAAAATTGTGATCCTACTTGCAGTCTCAAAAGCAATGAAATTATAGCTGTAGACCACCATGCCTGGGACCAACCCATGTTGTGGAATAGTAATTTAAGATGTACTACATTTGTTTATTCTGTGGAACATTTGTTTAATGATGCAAAGATGTGTTGCATTCTTTTACATTGCATTTGTTTGAAGCTATTACTAGGTCTGTCTAAAACACCTGTGAAGCAGTTACGGCGCCTTGTCTAAAACACCTGATTAGTCTAATAAAAAGCTGAACAGCCAATAGCTAGGCAGGAGAGAGAAATAGGTGGGGCTGGCAGGCCGAGAAAATAAATAGAAGAACATTAGAGGGAGGAAGAAGCAAAAGAAATCAAAAGGCGAGGACAAGAAAAGAAGAGGCCAGTCAGACAAGGAGTAAGAGTGAAAGATTACAGAAGTTAAGTAAAGGAAAAAGCCCAGAGGTAAAAGGTAGAAGGGACAATTTAAAAAAAGCTGGCTAGAAATAAGACAAGCTAGGGCTGGGCATTTATAAGAAATAAGCCTCCATGTCATGATTTAGAAGCTGCAAAAGAATTATAAGAATGAAAAACAACCAACATTTTAGCGTAACAACATGAGTCCGAAGACTGGAAAAAAAAAAGAAAGAAAGAAGACATTGCCACTTTCAGAGGCCCCGCTCTGCTGTTCAGCTGTCAGCGTTAAGTAGAAATGCAATCTAAGAGCCAGGTGGTGGTGGTACGTGCTTTTAATCCCAGCACTCGGAGGCAGAGGCAGGCCCATCTCTGTGAGTTCAAGGCCAGCCTGGTCTACAAGAGCTAGTTCCAGGACAGGCTCCAAAGCTACAGAGAAACCTTGTCTCAAAATGTCCAAAAAAAAAAAAAAAAAAAAAAAAGAGAGAGCAAGCTAAGTAAGAACCGCTTGTGGCAGCACAGGTACTGGCTTCCATAGATAGGAGGTGAATGTAGTACCTGGTCAGGCGCTTCTGACCAGGCCACAAGCTTTAGGCTTGGCTCTCACAAACCTAGACGTGGGCAGAGTCAGCCAAGAGAGGCTCACAGAGGACCCAGGTGTAGCTTATTTGCTCATGTGGATTCCTCTGCAGTCCTGTCCAGACACAGAAGAAGCAAGATGTAACTACGCCGCTGAAAAAGGTACTGAGCCATGTGGCTAACACAGATAAGAATAATGGGCTAATGTAAGTTATAAGAGTTAATAAGAAGCCCAAGCTAATGGGCCAATCAGTTTATGATTAATGTAAAAAAAAAAAAAATTGTTCGTGTGGTCAAAAAAGCCTAAAAGATACGCAGAACAAGAGGTCCAGACAGAAAAAAAACTCTGAACATATTCCAATGTGTTATACAATGTATGCAGGCTTAAGAAGGAAAGAAAAGGGGTATGGACAGTTATAGAAAGAAATAGTTTAAAATAGTCAAGTAAAGTCTTTAAAGAGACAGTAAATGTAAAATAAAAGAAAAAAAGCAGGGGCTGGAGAGGTGGCTCAGTGGTTAAGAGCACTGGTTGCTCATCCAGAGGACCAGGATTCAATCCCCAGCATCCACATAGCCGTTCACAACTGTTTGTATCTCCAGTTTCAGAGAATCTGGTACCCACACACAGACATACAGGCAGTCAAAACACCAATGCACATAAAATAAAAACAAACCATTAAAAAAGTTTTTAAACAAAGGAAAAAAGCCACAAAAGATGGGAAATACACAGTATAATGTTGTGCTGATTTTGAATTTTTTGATTGCTGATGGTTAAGAGACAGCTGCTGGTAAACATGGAATTGTGAGCAGGATTGCACCAAGCTAGATACTTTAGGGTTATCTTTATTTATTTTTTGGGGGGGGGGGTTATCTTAACTTTCAAATGGAAATCAAAAATGTTTTGGACAAGAATTTTTGTTTTTGTTCCCACAGGAGATAAGCCTGGCAGTTCCAACTAAGGTTTCAAGTAAAGGCTTGGTCAAGTCCCTCACTATCTCCTTATCAAGAGGACAGAGCGAGTGGATAAACACTGATCACGAAAGCTGTTGTCTCCAATTCCCAGCGAACACAGCACAGTAAAAAAGCAACCAAATTATTGTTTTGGTGAGAATCGCAAGAGTCTACTTTAAGACATACTTAGAGTTACACAGTGGAAACAAATTTGAGGAACAATGAACAATTCTCACAGGAATACTGACTTCCGGGGAGCGGGGGGAAGCAAAGTTACCTGAATGTGGTGTCTCTGTAGAAATGGCAAACCACTTTTTCACTCTCCTTGACTTCTTGAAAAAAGTCTCTCTCGCTGGCAACTTCTCTGTACTCCCCATGTCCTTTAGAAAGCCATTCCTAATTTCAAGAGAAGCACACGATCCAGCTGAAATGTCTTTTGGTGACACTCGGGATTTTAAGTGTATTATTTTGTAAAGAAACCAATTCTATCCCATAGCGAAAAGACAAACCAAACAAACCACCCCATGAAATAAAGCCTATCAGTTTGGGGGGGACAGTATGGTTACTGCAGCTCAGAAGCTTAGAAACCCACCTGTCTGCTTCTGATAATCTCAAACAGGCAAGGCCTTCTAGACTAGACATCAGTGAGCAGAGTCCTCAGAAGGAAAAGTATTCTACTCATGTGGTGTCCAGAACCAAGGAAAACCTGACATGTAATTCAACTCACAAGCCAAGGCACCAGAACCAAGTCTGAGAACACTCAGCCCCTTCCACCTTTCCTGTGGCAGAAATCTTGTTACCTCAACTATACACTCACTATGCCACCTTTCAGCCAGATGGTTTAAAAGAAAGAAAGAAAAAACAAGGCAAAAGTTTCAATCCTTCCCATCATTTACTTAACTAGAATTTTAATGACCTTTCTGAGCCTTTGTGTTAACTACACAGAACTGGGTGTGGGGGCACCGGCCTTCAGTTCCAGTGCTTCTGGAGGCAGAAGCAGGTCAATTGTGGCTGCACAGGGAAGTCCTGCCCCCCACCCCCAGCCAATTTAATAAAAATGCACACATGCTTTAGAAACCTCTTCTCACACGGAACCATTGTATGTCTTCAGTTTTGATATGTGCACCCTAAGCTTGGTCTGAGAAAAGTTTTAATCTCTCTTCCACATGTCAGCTCCTCAATTAAATGCTACATCTCGCCTATCTTCCCTTATGTTTGATTCCTGGGAAAATATTTAAGTGACAGAGAAGTTGAATTCAGAACATCCTGAAAGTGAGGAACGTCACATGACAGCACGCGTGGAGTCAGGAGCATAGCGCTAAGGTGATTTCAGAGAGCAGGCGGGAGAGGTTACTTGTTTCTGCTGCTGGGCCTTTCTGAGTGCCGCCAGTCTCTTCTCTTTGAGGAGTTCGAGCTCATCTTCACCGATCTGATCCAGCTTCTGAATTTCTGAGTCCAGGTGACTTTCCACGAGCTTAGCGGCCTGGAGGAACTGGTTCTCTAGGACTTCTGAGAACATGTCGATGGAGCCATTACCTTCCATTTTTCTAAGCAGTCTTGATGCTGGGAGGGTCACAAAGAAACAAGCATTAAGTTTACACTTTTGGGGTTTTGTTGGATTTTTTTTTTAAAGACAGGGTGTTGGTAACAGGGCTCAGGACCTTAACACAGCAGATGCCATGTTAGAGATAGCATTCTGACCTTAGAACCTTGCAGGTAGGCCCCAACATCTGCTAAAACAGGAGCAAAGACCTAGTCTATCAAAGACATGGTCCATAGTTCCAGGATCCGGGGACGTCCCTGATGGTACTAACTTTATGGCTTCTAGAAAAGCCATTTATTAATGGACACTGCCATAAGGAGTTTCACTTCTATACCCTCTCAGAGATATCCTAACAGAGACAGCTTTACTTGTGTTTAATCTCCCCTCTACACTTAATTCAGGATTCAAATTCAGGGCACAGAACGGTGCAACACAAATGGGTAGGTCTCCTTGCTTTATTTAAGCAATCGAGATAATCCCCACTCCCCCCAGCCACACCCACGGGCCATCCTGCTCTAGCCAATCTCTCACTGAGTCCTTCTCAGGCGAGTCTAGGTTGTATCAAGTTGACAGCTAAAACCAACCACTTCCCAAACAAAGTTAGCCTGGGCATGGTGGTTCATAACCGTAATCTCAGTTCTCAAAGGCAGAAGCCCAAGGATCAGGGATTTGAGATCATCCTTGGATACACAAAGAGAGTCCTGGGCTACATAAACCCTAAACAACCCTCTAAACACCAACTGTCAACGACTCGTAAGTACTATACGATTGAAAAGAAGCTGTATTTCTATGATCCCTACCCCGGAAGTGAAATGTAAGATTAAGACTCTCCACTTGGGTCGGGTGGTGTCAGTGCACGCTTTTAATCCCAGCACTGGCAGGAAGAGGCTGGCGGATCTCTATAAATTCAGAGCCAGCATGTTCTACGGAGCGAGTTCCAGGGCAGGCTCCAAAGCTACAGAGAAACCATGTCACGAAAAACAAACACCACCACCACCAACAACAACAACAAAGACTTCAGTCGGGACTAAATGAGGGGATCCGAAACAAACTCATCAGAATCTGACGTTATCTGGGCATAGCATTCGCTTACTCCTGTGGCTTTTTACAGGATGCCTTTACATTTAAATTTGGAGCCTCACGAGAATACAGGCCACAAGAGTTGCGCTAGGTTAGGCCATGGTAGTCACTGCCTTTAGATGCGGGGGCGGGGAGGGGAAGTAAGGAAATAGCTTAGTGAGCCCCCTAACTTTCTATTTATTGAACCAACTCGAATATTATTCTTACAGATGAACTGAAGGGCTGATACCTAACTATTTAACTAACCTACCAACTGCTGATCGAAATCCTAACCCCTGTACCTGTCGGAAGATTCTTTGCCACTCCCTGCGCTCCAGGGACAGGCGGAGCTGTTCCGGGGGAATCGATTTCGCATTACCTGGGGCGCGTGCGCCACAGCCTCAGCAGCCTCACGGTCAAGGCTGTCTCAGCTACGCCCTCTCCGCCGCCCCCACCCCCGGCCCCGCCCGACCCGGCCGGACGTGTAGCCCTGATCTGTCCTTCAACAACGGAACGCGGTGGCAGGATCTGTCACAGCATCCTCTGCCGTACCTGGCCTATTAGTGGTGCCGACGGAGAGGACGCTGCAGAACAAGACTACCGACCGGGTTCACGCAGGTTTCAGCCTCGCAGCAGTTGTTAAGGGCGGCGAAGGTTCTGTCCACTCTTCCTTTCTATTGGCTAAAGTCCTCTCGCGATACAATGTGAGAGACCCGCGGAAGGGGCGGCGAGGGGGTGACGAAAGCCTCGGAGAGTGCGTCTCTCCTCCGCCACCCGGAACTACAAGATTCCGACCCTATACTTGTTGGCTGATGACCGGAGGGATGGGCGCTAAGGACGCTGGGAATTGTAGTTTTTCTTGTGCACAGGCTGTGCGTCAGCCCCGGCTGTGCTTCATCGAAATGAGCCTGATGTTGTTCCTGTCCGTGGGGCTTTCAAGTTTAGTCTTTTTTAAAGTTAAGTATAACTTACAGTGCACTATTAATCGGTAGCTCGCACTAATAACATCGCCCCAAAACATTTTCGCCACTACAGAATCTTCCCTCCTGACTTCCTTAAACACACGAATTTTTAGAACTTGCTCATATGAAGATTCATATTAGGGGATTGGTCGCTGTACCCGTGTGTGTTTTCTCCCTAATAAATGTTCACAGTGTTACTAAGTGTTATACATGATTGTTCCTGAGGGGGATGGATCCATTCATTATTTTGGTGTGTGTGTGTGTGTGTGTGTGTGTGTCCCTGGGGAACTCCGGAAGACTCATTATTGGCTCCTTGTGGTCTCGTAATGAATGAATTTCCTGCAGCTGAGGAGATGTAGGCATGAGTGAATTTTCAGCACCACTCCTGGGTCGAATGCCAGCCCCCGGGAGGGTGCTGACGTGAGAAACGAGAAGCCTCATTGTGGTCCTCTAGGTTCTAGAATTCGGGAGCGGCCGGGCGCCGGTGCGCGGCAGTCCCTTGCGGCTAGGGGGCGCTCGGGTTCCCACCTGGCCGGCGGGTCAACTGAAGACGCTCTAGCCGAAGCGCCGCTCTCGATGAGCCGCGCCCTGCGTCCCCACGCCGAGGCGGCGGGGCGATGCGCTTGCGTACTGAGGGCTCACACCATATGTGCCCTGTCCCAGTGCGCGGGTCTGTGGAGAGCCGGGTGCGAGAGGCGGCGGCGCGAGGTGGACGGAGCCGAGCGGGCTTTGGCGTCAGCGGGGAGACAGTGGGTGTGTGAGACACCGAACCGAGAGGCCGGGTCCGCCGACGCCGCTGACAAGCGATGGGGAAGAAACAGAAAAATAAGAGCGAAGACAGGTAGACAGCGGGGCTCGGGCCGGGGGTCCGCCGGGAGTCGCGCGGGGCCCGGGGCCCTGAGTGGGCGGCCTTCGGCGGGACGCGTCCCGCGGCTGGGGTTCGGGCCGTCGCCCGCGTCTCCGGGGCTGCGAGGCTCGGCAGTCGTTTGAGCCGTCCGGGCGGTGTAGGGCCGGGGCTCGGGCGCTGCTGCCCCAGGCCTACGGCCCAGCTGGGTGCGAGCCGGGCCCTCGGAGCTCGGCTGGGGCGGCCCGGGAGCTGCTCTCTCGCTCCTGCCAGCCCTGTGACCGCCTCCCGGAGCTGCCCAGGAACTCCGGAGTTGCCGAGAGGGAGCCCAGCGGCTCCCTCCTCTTGTAGGCCAACTTGGAAACACTTCTGGGGTTATTTAAAGTGCCGGTTGCACCGACTCCATGCTTTCTGGCTTCCCATCTTCCGCCCTGTCTTCTGGCTTGTTTCTTAACTTCCTAGCACTTCCCTTAAGAAAGGAGGAGGGGTAGAAATCAGTCGGGGTCGCTGCTTTCTAAAGACTTTAAAAAAAGCCTTTCCAGGGAAGGGAGTGTGTTTATGAGTTACTTAGGCGGAGATTTGGGGAGCAAGCCTATGTGTTACGTTTGATTCCGTCCTTTCACCCTTTTCTGTTGAGTTTACTTCCTTGCAGTCAGCAACCATCTGTTTGTCTTTACGCAGTAGCCGTTCGACTTACTTTAAAACCCCTGGGGATTTTAAGCACTGAAAACAAAACCACGTCTGTGGCAGTTCATCGTCGTGGCTCACACAGACTTGGTTTTGAAGTGAAAATTATTAATGGTGAAGTTAGAATGCTAAGTTTACCTCGCAGTTGGCTAGCTGACGAGCAGAATGTAAAGATGAGCCTTGGGTTTGGGTTGTATGTCTGTCGGGAAACGAACCCTAGTTTGGAGGATAGGAGTTGGGTTCCTTGTGGCAGAGTTGGAGTTTGTGAAGAACAGGTTTTATTATAGATTTTAGTACCGGCGTTAAGATTGGCAGAGCAGAGAGGGAGCTGGAGAGCAGGGAAGCTGCCCTTCCTCTCGAATGTGGGTAGACACTTCTCAAAGGAATTGCCAAAAAGTCACTGTTCATCAGATCAGGCGACTAGGAAGAAAAAAAAAGCAGAATTCTCGGCGTAGTGGAACACAATTATTGAATCTTTAATAGGATTTTTGGAAACACGAGTTACTTTTTTTTTTCTAAGGAAAAATTTGAGTTCTGTCTGTTTTAAAGCCTCACATATCCTTTACCTGTCTGCAAACGTTATCTTATGGCCAGTTGGATGGATACTCTGAACCAAACCTAAGAGGCCTTTCCTTTGTAAACCCATCAGGTGTAGCTGAAAGATAAACACTAGGGAGGGGCACCGCAGAAATGTAACAGAATGCAGCCACAGCCCGGTCCGCACTGGTAAAAGGAGCTGATTTCTCACCAATGTCCGGCAGGTTTTCTTTTTTCTAAGTTGTTAAACAGTGTCTCACATAGCTTAGTCTGGCCTCCAGCTCTGTGTGGCCACAGGCTACCTTTACCCTCCGGAGTCTCCTTCATTTCTTAAGCTCTGGAATTGCGGGCAGGGGCTATCTACTAGGACCAGTTCCTTTTTTCTTTTTCAAAAAAAAGTTGCGCCTGGAGGTGGTGGTGGCTGCAGAGCATGGCTTTAATCCCAGCACTCTGGAGGCAGAGGCAGGTGTATCTCTTTGAGTTCGAGGCCTGGTCTACAAGAGCTAGTTCCAGGACAGGCTTCAAAAGCTACAGAGAAACCCTGTCTTGAAAAGACAAAACAAATAAGAAAAATTTGGTTTTTGTTTTGTTTTGTTTTGTTTTGTTTTTCTTTTCAGTTTGGTTTAGGATTATGCAAGCTTGGATTTTAAAATACACATATTATTCAATTTCCATTTTTTACTTACTTTCCAGCCTCTTTAAGGATGGAGAAAAGCCAGCAGGAGGGGAGAATGCTAATTTTTGTTTTATGGTTCTACCGAAGAGTGATTGCTAAGAGATTTCCACAGGTGGTGTAAAGAGCCTGTTGTCAGATGGCTAGTTTGTTAGTAAACAGTGGAGCTGGATCTCCCTCCCTTTACAGGGACCTGTGCTTGACTTTTGGCTCATCTTGCAGGGAAATGATAGCAGTGTGGTTTGAAAACCTTCCTTTTCCCCGTTCCAGTGTGGAGTTTATTCTGCATGTCTACCACATTACCAAGGCTTAGCTTAGGTGTTTTTCAGCTTGTGAGGTTGCTTTTTTCTTTCTGCCTATTTAAGTCATACTCTCATTTTAAAAGATTTTTTTTTGAAGGGACAGGAATGAAGACTAGGAAGAAAGTCTAAAAAGAAAATCTTCCATTTTGGGATTAATACTCTTTTAAAAGTTAAGCCCTATCTGGTCGTAGGTTTCTGTCATCACACCTGAGACTTCTCCCAGGGCCAGCTTGTTTCTGTCCAGGTAGAAGTAGGTGAGAAGGAGCAGCTGCTCACTTACTTGATTGCTCTTGTCCATGGCCTTGCTTAATTCCTATTTTAACTTTTTAGCCATTAGTGTTGGGTTTCAATTAATCTTATTTATCTGATTATTACATGTGTGACATATGTTTTAACATATTAGCAGCTGAATTGGTAATTTATCTGTCTTTGAATTCTGGGATTCTGTTTGAGCTTGTATAATTCTGAGAATGAGTTTCCCTATAGGGTGTTTAGCAAGTCTCCTTGGTTCTTTTTCATTGGCTGAGGAAATGTGATGCGACAAAAGGTAGGATTCTACAGTCACCAGTGAAACAAAAGATGAGGCAGTATTTCCATTTATGCCTAGGATCGTCCTGTCATCAGTTTTCATGTTGATAGTGTGTGGGGTAGTGCATGCTTTAATGATAGCCTGGTATTTCTGTGTACAGTTCAGTGGATGGTCTGTCACTGGTGATATGCTAAGGGGAACAAGGATCCAGATTATCTTTTTGTTTTTTAAACTATTAGTTCTTCACCACCCCCCCCCGCCAATCTATTTAAAGATAATAACTAAGTATTGTGTATCTTTCAGTTTAGAAGGAATCTTGTCTGTTTACCTTAATTAATGGAATCAAAACAACTTCCCAAGTTCCCTAGTTAACACCCTCCCAAATACAAAGAGAAAGAAAAAAATTTTTCTCATTTATCCGGAAATCAACTATCATGGAAGTCTGGGAAGTCAGAATATTATTTAGGAAATAGGCATTTGGGAGCCAGTGTGTTAAAAAGCCATCCTTTGCTTTTAACTACCAGTGTTGCTCTGTAATTAGAGTCAGATTCCTTCCTTGTGGGTGTTCTGCCTATCATATACAGCACCTAACCTTAGATGATGCTTTAGTGCCAGGCATTCATCCAGCAAGGCGTAATCAGGTTAACAGGATGTCTGTGATAGAAACTGTGATTTGTGGAGCTGGAGAGATGGCTCAGTGGTTAAGAACACCTTTAATCCTTCCAGGACAGGCTCTAAAACTACAGTGAAACCCTGTCTCGAAAAAACCAAAAAAAAAAAAAAGAACACCTTTAATCTAGTACTCCAGGCCAGTCTTTGATTTGGAGGCCATCCTTGTGTACAGAGTGGGTTCCGGGACAGCCAGAGCTACACAGAGACACAACGAACAATACAATGACAACAACAAAAAAATGGGGTGGGAATAGTGTTCTGGCAGACAGCCTGAGTTCAGTTCCCAGCACCCTTGACAGGTGGCCTGCACTCACTGCCTTTAACTCCAGCTCCTGGGGCATCAGATCCTCTTTTGACCTCCTGGGGCACTGCACCTCACTCCACTCATGTGCATTAACCCCCCCCCCCCATAAAGCTAAAGTAGAAAATGTGAGCTGCTTAAGAAAATTGTTCCAGAAAGATGTGTGGTTGTGGGGCATTATTAGTACAGAGCTGAACATCTTTAAATGGTTAACAGTTTGAAATCCTTGGTACTTCAAAATTCCAAAAAAGTCTCAGTACCACCATACCACAAGTAGAAAGTTCCATACTTGATCTCATGTCATGTGTTATAGTCAAAATGAAGGTGTGCCCAAAACAATGTATAAATTGCCTTCATACTGATATATACGAAACGTGAGTTTAGTGTTTAGATTTGTGTTGCATCTCCTTTTGTATGTATTCAAGTACTATAAAACTTGAAATCTAAAATTTTTGGCTACTAGCCTTTGGATAAGGAGACATCCTGTAGTTCCCATAGTATGATAGAAATTGCGTATATTTGAACTGTTTTTTTTTTAAATAATTTATATTTGTTTAGATGGTAATAGAAAGGAAAACATGTGTAATCTAATAATTTTCATGACTTACCCTTTTAAAATTTTGTTTTCAATTTTATTTATGGGTGCATGAGTGAGAACATGCACCTCAGAGGGCAGAAACAGTGTATCTCATCTGCTAACGGTGGAGTTACAGATGCTTGTGAAGCTGCCTGACATTGATGCTAGGAATTGTCTCTGGTCCTTTGCAAGAGCAGCAAGCTCTCTTAAACCCTGAGCTACCTCTCTAGCCTCTAAAGTGACCTGCAAATGACTTGTGCCTTGCAGCAGATAGGCTCTGTTAAGAGATTACAGTAAAAATGTCTGGCGTGGTGGCGCATGCCTTTAATCCTAGCACTGAAGAGGAAGAGACAGGCTGATCTCTGTGATTCCAAGCCAATCAGAACTACACAGTGAGACTCTGTCTAAAAAAACAAATAACAAGCAGCAGTGACTCTTGCCTAAATCCTAGCAGAGGCAAGTGGATCTCTGTGAGTTCGAGGCCAGCCTGGTCTATAGAGCTATTTCCAGGACAGCTAGAGCTTTTACACAGAAAAACCCTGTCTCGAAAAACAAAACAAAAATAAAAAACCAAGAATAGTAAATAAAAATGATAATAATAAAAAAAAGGAGCTGGGCGGTGGTGGCGCACGCCTTTAATCCCAGCACTCGGGAGGCAGAGGCAGGTGGATCTTTTTGAGTTTGAGGCCAGCCTGGTTTACAAGAGCTAGTTCAAGGACAGGCTCCAAAGCTACAGAGAAACCCTGTCTCAAAAAACCAAAACAAAATAAAATAAAAAAATAAAAAAATAAAAAGGGATTATAGTTAAAAAATATACTGAATTTTTATTAAGCAGTGTCTATTGAAATTATCACTTGCACTGTTTGCCTTAGTAGTTACCAGAGTATAATTTTAATTAACACACTCAGTATAGAACCTATGGTGTAACTAGTTTGTAGTCTAGGAGGAAGCGATAAGTGACTAAAAGAACTGTCCTATCATCTGTTACCCCCTTTTGTTGTTCTGGGGCTTGAGCCTAGGACCTGACCCATACCCATACCCTTAGCTCTATTTTCTTGATTAATATCCTTTGTAACACTGAAGTTTCATGTGTTTGTCTTTTATGCATGTGGTAGTTTATGGTTTTTCTCTTTTTGGTATGCTGAATTAGTTTTGCAATTATGAGATAGAGTAATCTTACTTGGTCATGGTTTGTAGAATTTGGTTGATACAGCATTACTGATTGTCTTAGTAACTTTTCTATTGCTTTGAAGAGGCACCGTGACCAAGGTAACGTATAAAAGGAAGCATTCGATCAGGGTCTTGCTTACAGTTTCAGAGGGTAAGTTGAGAGTGTGGTGGCAGGCAGGCATTGTGCTGTAGTAGCTGAGACCTTACATGTTAAGGCTACTATAGGCAGAGAGAGACAGAGACAGACAAGGTCTGGTATGAAGCCTCAAAGTTCACTTCTAGTGATACACCATCTTCTCAAAACAGTTCTGCCAACTAGGGACCAAGCATTCAAATTTATGAGCTCATGGGGGCCATTCTTACTCAAACCACCACACTGATGAACATACTTTTACTTTTATTTAGTTGTTTTAAGTCTCTTATTTGGTAAATAAAATTGGATAAAAATAACTTTGACATTATGTCTTTTTGGTTGTTACTGTTTGTTTTGAGACAGGATCTTGCTATGTAGGGCTAGGTATGTAGCTCAAGCTTGACTCTAATTTGCAGCATCTTCCTGCCTCAACTGTATCATCACATGTAGCCAGTAACGTGCAGCTTTAGAGTTTAGAGTCACTTAATATTGCTTGTGGTTGATGATGCGAAGTCATGTTTCCTTCTACATTTTGACTAGCAGTGTGCTTACTGAATATGTAACTGTGGTCCTTTAAGACTGCAGTGGAACAGAGTTCTTTTATCTCAAGGGCTTGTAGTGTGGTACCAGTGCTTGTTTGTAAATATCACTGGTATAAACTAGAGTCATACAAAAGTAGAGCTGTACAGTTCTGTACGTGTGTGATATTGCATGATAAATGCAGGCTGCTGGCTTACATATTTATGTATTACAGATTTTACTACTTTAACATGTATTCCCAGTCTAGACCACTTACTTTTATTAAGGTTGGATGTTACCTTCCTTAAAAGATACTTGTTAGGACTGAACTTAGATACAGGCATAGCCGGGCGGTGGTGGCACATGTCTTTAATCCCAGCACTCCGGAGGTAGAGGCAGGCGGATCTCTGTGAGTTGAAGCCAGCCTGGTCTACAAGAGCTAGTTCCAGGACAGGCTACAAAGCTACAGAGAAACCCTATCTCGAAAAACAAAACAAATCAAAAAACCAAAAGCAAGCAAACAAAAATACAGGCATATATAGATGAATTTTCTATTGTTTTTTTTTTTAGAACTTGTTTGCTCTCATGTAAAAATAATTGTTAAGTGAGCTCCTCTTTTCAGCCAGTGAAAGTTGTAAAATGAGTTATTAGAACTCCATTATCTCCTCATCAAGCTCTAGAAATTGAGTAAAAAGTATTAGACCAGTGTTTGTTCTTGTGTCTCAGAAGGATTTATTCTCAGTGCTGGAGATTGAACCCTAGGCTTTACACTGGCTAGGCAAGTGTGCTACCACTGAGCTACATCCCTAGCTACAACTCACAGCTTTTCAAAAATAAAAATTTAGGGCTCGATTGTAGAAATTATTCAGGAGCATAGAAAAGTGGGGGTGGTGTGATGAACTCCCTGTTCAGGGTCTCATTCTTTGGCTCTGCCTGAGCTTGCACTCAACAGTCTTCCTGCTCAGCTTGAGTAATGCTTTCCTATGTAAGAGTACACCCACCCTGTCTGGTACAGTGACCACAGGTTCTCTTAAATGCCAACATCATATCATTCCAGAGTCAGAATTCCAGCTCAGCTTGAGAATAGCTTTTCATTTTTGGTTTGTTTGAACATGTAAATGAATTATGCTGTGTTCCTTTTGTAGCTTATAACTTTTAAAAGTTACCCTAGAATTACAGCCAACTGACTAAAATTGCTGTTTTTTTTTATTGTGTGAATCTTTTCTCTAGTTTTTTGAACTCAGAATTTTTTTTTAAAAGCTTGCTTACCTCAGCTTGTTATAATGGGGAAAGGTGAAGCTCCTCTGTCGGTTGTGTTCTGCACTCTGTGCTTCTCTGTGCAGACCTATAAGCTCACTAGTCAGAATGATGAAAAACTATATCTCCAAGTGCTATGTAATATGTAATCAGTTTTGTGGCTATGCTTGAGATGAAGTTCATTTAGCATAGACGTATCAGTCTTAAATGTGTAGTTGGTAGCATTTAATATATCCCCAGGATTGTGTAATCGTCTTCAGTGTAGATCCAAAACAGTTGCCCTGAAAAGAGATTCTCTGCCCAATACACAAACATTCCCTCTTCTCTCCATTTATTTCTATCCTTTGCTTATGTATTCTGCATATTTCATATTTATGGAATCATATCTCATAGTGTGACCCTTTGTATCTCAGTTTTTTGACTTAGTGTAATATTTTGGGTGATCAAGGTTGTAGATTGCATCAGTGCCTCATTTATGGCTGAATAATATTCCATTGCTCTGTGTATATATGGATCCCATCCATTTGTGGGCATTCTTTTGGTAAATGTACATGATGTTGATATGAACATTTGTCTATAGATGTTTGTCTGAACACCTGTTTTGTTTTCAGGTTGACTATGTATTTAGGCATGACCTGTACCATCATCAGCTATGTAAAGAACTCCAGTTTTTTTTTTTTTTTTTTTTTTTTTTTTTTTTTGTTTTTTTGTTTTTCGAGACAGGGTTTCTCTGCAGCTTTTTTAGAGCCTGTCCTGGAACTAGCTCTTGTAGACCAGGCTGGCCTCGAACTCACAGAGATCCGCCTGCCTCTGCCTCCCGAGTGCTGGGATTAAAGGCGTGCGCCACCACTGCCCGGCGAACTCCAGTTTCTTATATATACTTGCCAACAGCTTTGTAGCCTCCCTCCTTCCGTCCCTCCCTCCGCCCCTCCCTCCTCTCTTTTTAAATAGCCAACTTAGTGGCTGTGTGTAGTGGTGGCAGTGGTGTTTGGTTGGTAAATTGTGGTTTTTATTTGCAATATATAGTTTAGGACTTAGGACCCCAGGTTCTCTTGCCTCAGCTTCCTGAATCCTGGGATTACAGGTGTTCATCACCATGCCCAGCTTCCACTGTGGATATGATTGTCATTCTCTAGTTACTCCATGTTCTTTTGACCCTTTTAGATCTTTGACTGCATGTCTCTGGGAGTGCTTTGTCCAGTTCTCAATCGGCTGTCCTTTTTATTGTCAAATTGTAAGAATTCTTAATATAATTGGGATAATATAATCATGTGTGCTTGGTTTCATTTATACTTGTGTGTGTTTGCTGTCATTTACATTCTCATATACAGTTAAGATAAAGAGAGTATCGCTGCTGGGATTGGTTGGATTCTCCATGTTTTAACAGCATACCCTACCTATGCTAAACCACAGATCTGTTTTATATTTCTAAAATTTTGTTCTTTAAAGAATGTTGTATAAATGGAGTGGTGAGTGGATGGGTTTAATTTTTGGGTGGGGGGATTGTTTCTTTCAACTCATCCTGATTGTCTTGAAATCCATCTAACTTGTTGCACGTATCATAGTTTGTTTTATTTTATTGCTGACTAGTGTTTTACATATATTAATGAACCATACATAGTTTGTTTAACCATTCACCTACTAAAGGACATATGCATTATTTGCATTTTACACACCACCCCCCCCCCACACACACACAATGGATGGACTTTTTTTCAGAGTGGCCCTGGCATTCTGCCACCTGTGCCTAAACCGCCCAGTTCATTTGGGAGTGTGGCATTCTGATTGGTGTACATGGGTTTAACTTTCATTTCCCAAATCACTAATGTAGAGTGCCTTTAATTTGCCACCTGTATATCCTCTTAAATAGAATGTCTTTATACCTTTTATTTTACTTTCCAATTGGATTATTTGGGTTTTTGCTATTGTTTTGAGGGTTTCTGAAAAACGTTCTAGAATTAGCTCTTTTTCAGATTGTGTGCTTTGCAGTCACCCCCGCCCCACCTGAATCTGGAGCTCGTGTTCTTCATTCCACTTTTATGATCTTTCCAGCTACAAAAGTTTTTAATTTTGATTTAGGTATTTTCCCCTGTATTTTCCACAGAGGTTCTGTATTTTAAATTTGCAGTATGCTTACTCATACAAATCCTGAGACTGCAGTTCTTTTTGCACCAGCTCTTGTGTGGGGAAGGTTAGCTGCACTTTAAATGGCTTTGCACTTTGTACATAGAGGGTAGCCACACTTCTGTGGAGGCCACTTCTGTGGCTATTTTTATTTTTTCTCTTCTATTCCAGTGATCCGTGTTTTATCAGTATACCAGTGTAGTTTTGGTTATTTTAGCTACATTGTAAGCCCTGAAATTTGGTGAAATGATGCTTCCCACCTTATTTTCTTACAAATGAAAAAATTTTTCTTAGCTATTCTAAGTCATTTGCCTTCATGTATAAATTTTATCGTTTACTGGCTGTGTCTTAAAACTCTTGCTGGGGTTTTCATTAACCCTGTATGTAATTTTGGAGAAAATTTTCCTGTATTGGTGAGTCTTCAATCAATGAATATGATTTCTATTTATCTCTCCATATTTCTTTCATCATCGTTTTGTAGTTTTTAACATATAAGATGTGTGCACGTTCTGCTAAATTTGACGTTTTCCTTTGCTCTGAAGTTGATGGAAATGACATGGTGGCTGTCACCTCCTCCGGTGAGTTTTTAAAAGTTAACTTCAGGGACCGGAGAGATGACTCGGGAGTGAAGAGTGTTTCCAGCTATAAGGGATCCAACACTCTCTTGGCCTCTGTTAGTACCTACATACATATGCACATACCTGCACACACGTGCGTGTGCGTGCGCATACATACACACAATTAAAAATAAAAATCTTAAGATAAAAATTTTAGAATTAAAAAAATTGGTAATGATAGTACAGAATCTCTGTATATTGACTTTTTCCCATGCATTACTTACTTCTCTATTGCTGTTGATAAAACACCATGACCAAGGCAACTTACAAAAGAAGATCATTTATTTGGGCTTACAGTGTCAGAGGATTAGAGTCCATGACAGTGAAGCAAACTCATGGCAGTAGGAACAACTCAAAGCTCACAGGAGACAGAGAGAACTAATTCAAAATGCTGCAAGTCTTGTGAACTCTGAAAGCCTGCTCCCACTGACACACCCCCTTCAGTAAGGCCTAATCTTTCCCAAACAATTCAAAGATGCCAGCCTATGGGGGCACATCTTATTAAAACCACCACAGCCTATTAACATAATAGCATGGTGTACTTTTACAATTAAGAAATTACTGTGAATTAACTGTAATACTGAATTTGCTTTGATTTCTTTTGATTTTACTGACTTTATTAAATCTGTATCACATGTTTTGTGGCAAATTTTCTTGAGACTCATTTATCTATGATAGTTGAACAGATTTCGGTATCTTGTTGATGTTGGTAATTTGACCAAGCTAGTATTTGTCAGTTTCTACTCTGGAAAATCTTTCTTTTCTTTCCATATTTAGTCTGTGGAAGAAAGTCATTGTGCACAAACCACAGTATTAAGAGTGGAAAATTATGTTCTCCCTCCTGGATTGTGAAGTTTTATGTAGTTTAACATTTGTTTCTTACTTTTTTGCCCATTTGTTTATCACTTAGCATAAACTAGTGGCTATTATTTTACTTTTTTCATGTAAGTCAGATTTCTTTGCTGGTTTGTAGTCCTAGGGATCAAATCTCAGGTCTCACAGGTGTAGGCAAGCATGGTTTGCAACTGATGAGCTATTCCACCAGCCCTTGACTTACAATTTAATACTGTGTTTAGTTTGTTGCTCCAGTTAACTAAATTGCTGTTTTCATTGGTCATTGTGGACTCTTTGAGTTGTTCATATTTTTTGGTGTCACATGCCCAGAATCTGTGTGTTTATGTGTTGACTTTCCTCAGTTTTGTTTAGTCCATTTCTTACTTTCTGGTGCTCCAAGGTGCTTCAAGCTTAACTTTTTTTAAAAAAAGATTTTATTTATTATGTATACAGTATTCTGTTTGCATGTATGTCTGCAGACCAGAAGAGGGCGCCATATCCCATTATAGATGGTTGTGAGCCACCACGTGGTTGCTGGGAATTGAACTCAGGACCTCTGGAAGAGCAGACAGTGCCTCTGAGCCAGCTCTCCAGCCCCCTGTCTGTCTTATATCAGCCAGAGAATCAGCCATTTTTGTGTTTTTGTCAGCAACTGTTATTCTCAGTTACTTGCATTTTAGCCTTTGGAATGGGTGTAGAATGCCATCTCCTTGTTTTAATTTTATTTTCCCTTTATTGAGCTTTTGTTTTTATTTACATCTTTTGCAGTGTGTTTGTTTTTGGCAGCATAATTTCTTATCTTTTGCTCATATTTAGTTGGGTGCTCTTAAGAGTTCTTTGTATATTTTGGATATAAGTATTAACAACATAGCATTTGCAAATATTGTTCCCATTTGTATTTTCATTTTTTAATAGTACCTTCTTCAGAAGTGTTTGATTTTAATAAAGTCTTGTTATTTTTCTTTCATGACTTGTGCTTTTTGTGTTTTGTCTAAAAATCTCATTGCCAAGCCTCAATGAGATAACTACCTTTGTATGGTATCAAGTCTAAAAGACTACTTCTGGCTAATAAAAGATTAATAGTTTCTGAATGCTTACCAAACATCAAGCACTGTGATAACCAATTGCCACACATACTAGACATTGTTTTAAAAATACAAATAGGGCTGAAGATACATGACATCGTGTTCAATTCCTATTATATATTGAAAGAATGCTTTGGAAGTGTTCAGGCTAAGACTTAATCATATTGTACTTGATGGATATAGCTGTGTTTGAGTTTACTGAAAAATCAGAAGCTAGATTACTTCTTTTTTTAGGAAAACAAAAAAGGTCAACAAATTTTGTGTTTTGTGTTTAGGTAATGAATTCTCCAGCTTTGCTCTTCAGTATCATATTGACTGTTCTAAGTTGTTTGGTATTCCATGTATACATTGACTGAGTGTAGTAATGTCATATTCTGATCTACTTAGAAAGCTGAGACAGAATCACAGGTTTGAGGCCAGCCTGAACTAGGCACAGTAAATCCAAAGTTTTAAAAATACAAATAGGGCTGAAGATACATGACATCGTGTTCAATTCCTATTATATATTGAAAGAATGCTTTGGAAGTGTTCAGGCTAAGACTTAATCATATTGTACTTGATCGATATAGCTGTGTTTGAGTTTACTGAAAAATCAGAAGCTAAATTACTTTTTTTTTTTTTAGGAAAACAATAGTTTGAGCTTGTGACGGGGGGCGGGGTGAGGTGTGCTTTGTAATTATGTGGCCTTCCTGCGTATCATATTTGCGCGTCACTTCATAAAATTGCTAATGGTGTTAAGGGAGAATGTCTAGTGTGTGTGGCAATTGGTTATCACAGTGCTTGATGTTTGGTAAGCATTCAGAAACTGTTAATCTTTTATTATTAGCCAGAAGAAGTCTTTTAGACTTGATACCACACAAAGGTAGTTATGTGTACTATACTGTAGGAATATTTGTTGATGAATATTCTGGGATGATAGTGAAACAAAGAAAATCCCTCATGGTCTTTAGATGGGGCAAATATAGTTTATGTGAGGGTTGGCAATATTTTGCAGGTCAAGAGTCAACCATCAACCTTCCTTTTCTCTTTAGTTTCCAGAAACTGTTGTAATGTGAAATATTGGCATAGGTTCCTTTAGGGCAACTCTTGGTTGCCCTGGGCTATCCTTAGATTCTCATTATCTGACATGACCTGAACATATAGTCTTTTATTTTTCCCTACTGCTTTTTGTATACATCTAGTTTTAAGTGTTACCAATTCCGTCCACTTTATGTTTACAAGACTTGAAGCTTGCTTGCATTGGTACAAGTCAGGTGCCCATTATGTTCTTACTATATAGTTACTTACCCAAGTTCCCTCACAGGGTCTCTTACTTCCTAGTAGTTGGGCTGTGCCTGCTGTACCATCCTCTTTGCCATGGTAACATCTTTCTCTACTGTGTTGCCTGTTTTTAAACTGCTTTACCAGGGTTTGACTTCCCCATTTTAGATATGCACACTGTTCAGAGTCAAGTGTCCAATGGGACATTTTAATTCTGTTCAACTATTCATAAAAGCATTAAATTCCTTTATTTCTTGATTTACAGTTTGCTATCTACGCTAGTAAGTTTCTTGAAGTTAAATTCTGTATTGCTAATATTTTGTTATATAGTCTTTTCATTGTATAGGAAGTTTATTTTTCTTCAAAAGTTCTTTTTACCAGATTAAACAATAAAGGTGTTCCTCTATTTAATATATCTTCTTTAAAAATAGTACTTTATTTTATGTGTATAAGTATTTTGCCTGCATGTATGTTTGTACACCCCATGAGTCCCTAGTATTGGAGGAGGCCAGAAGAGGAAATTGGATCATTTGGAATTGGAAATATAGGTGGGTGTTAGGAATTGAACCCAGGTCCTCTGGAAGAGCAGCCAGTGTTCTTACTGCTGAGCCATCTCTCCAGTTCTCATCTGTTGCGGTCTTAATGTGTCATTCAGATTAATTTAATATACTGTTTTGTACTTGTACATTTCAGAATGACTGACCTAGGTTTTCTGTAGATTTTAACTTGATAGGGACTTTGGCTCCTCCAAATAAGATAGGTGAGGACGTAGACTAGAGTCAAAAATGTGAAAGAATTGGGCTTAGAGGTTAAGAGCACTGGCTGCTCTTCCAGAGGTCCTGAGCTCAATTCCCAGCAGCCACATGGTGGCTCATAACCATCTATAATGGGATCAGGTGCCCTCTTCTGGCATGCAGGCACACATGCAGGCAGAACAGTATATATCCCGTATATACTGTGTGTGTGTGTGTGTGTGTGTGTGTGTGTGTGTGTGTGTGTGTGTATATATATATATATAATCTTTAACAAATGTGAAAGATTGAAAGTAGCTTTGGTTCTGGATTGGGCCCGTGTGTGTCTGTGTGTGTATACGTGTGTGTGCTAAGTGTTTTATTTAGTAAACCATACTCAACTCATGTAAATTTATATGTACAGTCATGGTTTCCTTAAGGCATTCAAATCTTTGTGCATTCCAGTGTTGTCCACTAGTAAAATTGGATAATAGACTAGTTGGTTTCTCAGGTTCTTTTGAACTTTCTAATTTTTGCTGTTTTAAGTGAAAAAGGTAAAAGTGTTCAAATATTAGGTGTTGTAACTAATAACCAAAGAATAAGGCCTGTTTTATACTTTGGTTCTTTGGTATTTTATAAAAGTAACTGCATTTAGGTGTGTGCGCATAGACAGACACACATTTATTATCTATGGAAGTTACTTACTTTTCTTCATTGTCTAGGACGTTTTTTTATGTGTTTTAGGGTTAGGGCTCTTCATTCATACCTTCTGGTTCTGGTATACTGACCTTTATGGAGGAAGACAGAGAGTTTGGTAAGTATGTAACCGTATTGTTATGAGAGGACTTGAAGAGTGTTTCTCTGTGTTACTAATATGTATAGGGTGCAAAAATACCAAGGAAGTGTCTGTGTAAGAGACTGATAGATTATTTACTGTTGAGTAACATTTGTGTTTGTTTTCATTTAGTACCAAGGATGATATTGATTTTGGCGCCTTGGCTGCAGAAATAGAAGGAGCTGGTGCTGCCAAGGAACAGGAGCCTCAGAAATCAAAGGGAAAGAAGAAAAAAGAGAAAAAGAAGCAAGACTTTGAGTATGTTTTAAAAAGCATTCAGTTTTTTTATATCTTGGGTATTTGAGTCATCGAATGGTTCCAGTGCTTCAAAATGTATTTTACTCCTTTTCTAGTGAGAACGATATTCTGAGAGAACTTGAAGAATTGTCTCTGGAAGCCCAAGGCATCAGAGCTGACAGAGAAGCTGCTCCAGTCAAGGTGAAAGATGTTACCATTCGTGCTTCCTGCTTAGTGTTTTCTTCCTAGTGATGTTTTGGGAGCTGCATGGAGAATCCTGTGATTGTAGATATGTTAATAGTTTCTATAAAACAGGTCAAAGGGAGGAACCAAATTGTCTGAAAGAAGCAATATTTTTTTAAAACCTTTGACAGATATAAATAAATAATACTTTTTGGGAATGTAGAAGTACCTAATGTTGTATTGCCTCTTGATAAAACTTGTACATTTGGGGACAGTGATGACATTGCCCTCCTCCACCTTCAATTTTCTATGTATTTTTCATTTGTTTCAGGGCACTTGGATTTTGAGATGTATGGTGAATGTGAATTGTATAACAGGCCTACACTAGTGTTTATTGTGTGGTTGGATTTTTTTTTCTTTTTAGATTTATTTATTTGTATGAGTGTTTTGCCAGCATATGTTTATGTGCACCGTGTGTGTGCCTGGTGCTCACAAAGGTCAGAAGAGAGGGCATCAGATCCTTGGAGCTGGAGTTACAGATGGTTGTGAGCCGACATGTGGGTGCAGTAACCAAACCTGGATCCTGTGCAAGAGCAACAATTGCTCTTAACTGCTTAGCTGTCTCTCCAACCCCATACTTTTTTATGTTTTATAAAACAGTACAAAAATAATCATGCTTCCATAAAATGTATTAAAAGTGTGTCCTGAGGGAAGCACTTTACTCTGAGAGGGTCCTGGTTATTTTTAAGGGTTGACAATCTGTTTATATTTCTAATATGGGAAACTTTTTTAGCTTACAGAAAACAATGAAGAAGAATCTGCCTCAAAACAAGATAAAAAGAAGAAAGGACAGAAGGGCAAAAAAACAAGTTTTGATGATAATGATAGTGAAGAATTGGAAGATAAGGATTCAAAATCAAAAAAAGCTGCAAAACCTAAAGTGGAAATATTCTCTGGAAGTGATGATGATGATGATTCTAATAAACTTTCTAAAAAAGCTAAAAAAGCTCAAAAATCAAATAAAAAATGGGATGGGTCAGAGGAGGATGAAGATAATAGTAAAAGAAGTAAAGAACGTTCTAGAGTAAACTCTTCTGGTGAAAGTGGTGGTGAGTCAGATGAATTTTTACAGTCCAAAAAAGGACAGAAAAAAAATCAGAGAAACAAGCCCCTTCCTAACGTAGAGAGTGGGAATGAAGATGATGACTCCTTCAAAATTAAGACAGTGGCCCAGAAGAAGGCAGAAAAGAAAGAGCGCGAGAAAAAAAAGAGAGATGAAGAAAAAGCAAAATTACGGAAGCTGAAAGAAAAGGAAGAGCTAGAAAAAGGTAAAAAGGACCAGAGTAAACAGAAAGAACCTCAGAAGAAATCTGAAGACGAAGGTTTGAAATCGAAAGTGGCTCTTGATGCAGGAGCTGCCTCTGAGGAGAAAGGAGACATTCCTGCAGCTATAGAAGGTTGGTAAATAACCACAAAAGCCTTTGTCTCATATCTAATCTAAATTGTGATCATTGTACTGTACATTATTTTGTGACATGCGTGTGTGTGGGTACACTCTCCTGTGCATTCAGATATGGAAACCAGAGATGATTTTAGGTCTCTACCATTATCACACTCCATCCTACATTTTAAGAATTTTTTTTAATTTTTTGAGATTATAATATTATATCATTTCTCTTTCCTTCCAAACCTTTCCATATACCTCTTTTTGCTCTTTCAAATTTATAGCCTCTTTTTTTCATTAATTGCTGTGAGATTGTCTCTCCCAGGAGTGTCAGAAACTATACTCATAAAGTCTCACTAACATGATTGCCTAAATGTGTGTTGAATAAGGACAGCAACAAATAGACATGCTATAGAGGACAGGACAAGCCCATGCCTCAACAATACACAAGGAACTACAAGCAGCTAAGAAATGCTGAAATCATGATAAATAATCTACCATCTTATTTTTTCACTCAACATAGAGTTAGTTTTTCAACCAGGGTGGCTGGTCAGCGAGCCTCAGGGTCCTTGCCTTTCTTTCCCTTCCCATGTATTGGATTTACAAATGTATGCTGCCATGCCTGTCTTTTGATGTGGTTGCTGGGGATATGATCTGAATTCCTCATGTTTGCATGGCAAGCACTTTGCTCATTAAACCATTTCTCCAAGCTATTTATTTATATACTAGTAATTTAGTAACATTTTATTGTGACTGTTCTTGCTGTTAATGATGACTAAGTGACCAAAGAAAAAATTTCCTTCCCAAAACTCATGTCAGATGATAGCTCTAAATTCTTTCCTATTAAATAAAACCCAGTTTAGCCTGTAAAATAGAAAAATAAACAGTAAATCAAGAAACTTAAATTATTTAAATCACTTAAGTGAAAGTAAACGTTTTTGTTTCTCTTTTTAAAAAAAATTGTTTCATTTATTTGTTTTTATGTGTGGGTGTATGCGTGCCATATTGTACGTGCAAAGGTCAGAGTACAACTTTTAGGAGAAGTCAGCTTTCTATTTACCATGTTAGTTCCAGGCATCAAACATAGGTTGTCAGACTTGACACCAATCACCTTTACCTTTTGAGCCATGTTCCTGGCCTTGCTTTTTGTCTTTTTTTTTTTTTTTTTGTAATTGAAATAAACTGATCAGTAATTGAAATCTAAACATGCTAGCTGATTGCTTTCCCTTAGAATAAATATATCTCTATATAAGGTGGTTTAGATTTTTAAAAATCGTCATTTTTCCTTAGACTAGAAAACTTGTAGTCAAAAGAAAGTGACCTGTTTTTACCCATGAAATTTTTATTTTCTGAATTTTGAGGAGAAATACCATCACAGGAATATTACCCATTTTATTTCTTTAGATTTTTATATTTTGTTTCAATATCCCCATGTTCCAGGTATCATTTTTATCATTCTTATCTAACAGAAGTGAAATGCCTATGGCACCTAAATGGGCATAAGCTAATTTGATTCTTTAGCATTTCAGATATGTGTTGTGATTCCCAGACTGAGAGATACCTGAAATGTAGTGTCCGTCTCCTTTTTACCGCTGATAGGGTCTGTGTGTCATCTTGGTTCATCTGGATGTCTCAGACCAACACTAACGTTACAGGTGCCCCAGTGAGCCAGCTGTGATACCTGATGTACCTGGTACTGATATACTGAGGCACCACAGTGCACTGCTGTCAGAAGCCTTGTCTCATGGTGGTCCTTGAATCCTGGCTAGCTTTTATTTGTGGACAAAGGAAACAACTTGAATGCTTTGCCTGCATTCTTTTTTGTAGATGACAATGAAGGAGACAAAAAGAAAAAAGATAAGAAGAAAAAGAAAACAGAAAAAGATGAGAAAGAGAAAGAGAAGAAGAAAGGCCCTAGCAAGTCCACTGTTAAAGCTATACAAGAAGCTTTGGCTAAGCTTAAAGAGGAGGAGGAGAGACAAAAGAGAGAAGAGGAAGAACGCATTAAGCGGCTTGAAGAACTAGAAGCCAAACGAAAAGAAGAGGTATGTTTTTCATGAAGTTGACAAAACTGATAGTTTTACTTGAAATCTGTTCTAATGTACATTTAAAAAATTCATAGTTGTATGGGCATTTTAGTTATACTAACTGCTCTGATATAAATATAATAAGATAAAAGAAGTATAAAAAAATCTTACCTTTATTTCCCCATGTACAGACTGAATTGCATGTGTTTTATGGCTAATGACATACCCTGGTGTTATTTAAGAACTGCCACAAAGTATCTTCATTCATATGTCTCCTAAAATATTATTTTGCATGAATCTCAAGAGCTTTGAAGTTTGTGTTGCTTGTTTTAAATTTTATGGTTTATTCAGCTAATAGAATTTTTATATGCCATGTACTTTTGCTTAGGAACGATTAGAACAAGAAAAAAGAGAAAGGAAAAAGCAAAAAGAAAAAGAAAGAAAAGAACGCTTAAAAAAAGAAGGGAAACTTTTAACTAAGTCACAAAGAGAAGCCAGAGCCAGAGCTGAAGCGACCCTTCAACACCTCAAGGCTCAGGGTAAGTAATGCTCTTCACAGCTTCTTTCACGCATTATATCCCTGATACAGGAGCTTTAATTCACGGGTGTGGAATTGAAACTATGGAAAAGCTAAGTAAAAATGTTAAGAATAGATAGGTAGTGTCATTGTTCAGGAGAATGACTTCCACTATGATGGAAATTTGTGTGCAAGCGATGAATTTTCATGAAATTTGCCCTCTCTCCAAGAAACAAATGAAAGTGAGACCTTTTGGGCTGGAAAGATGGCACTGCTCTTCCAGGGGTCCTGAGTTCAATTCCCAGCAACCATGTGGTAGATCACAACCACCTATAATGGGATCTGGTGCCCTCTTCTGGCCTGCAAACGTGCATGCAGGCAGAACACTGCATAATAAACAAACAAAAGAAAGAAAGAAAGAAAAAAAAAAGTGAGACCTTTTAACCAGTTCCACCAATTATCAACCCTTCTTTGTTTCTGTTTTATACCCCTTCTGAGCATGGTTTTTTGTTTGTCTTTTTTTTTTTTTTTTTATGGCTCACGTAGGTTTATTGGGAAAGGAGAGAGAAGAGACAGAGACAGGTCCCTGGGGATAAGAGTGGAAAAAGAAAGGAAGAAGGAGGGAGGGAGGGAGGGAGGGAGAGGAGAGAAAGAGAGAGGAGAGAGACAGACAGACAGGAGGTGGGTTAGGCCCACCTTTTAAAGGGAACTGTAGTGCTGGTTTGTCTTTTTTAATGGGGTTCTGTAGAGTGAGTCATAGATACTTATATTTTTCTTCCATACTATTTGTATATGTAGCAAATAAGTATTTTATTTAGCATAATAAGAATATATATTATTACTGACAATTCTTTTCAAAAGTTTTTTGTAGGTCCATGAGTGTGTGTGCTCATGGAGGTCAGAGGTTGACACTGTCTCAGTTGCTGATCCACCTTGTTTTTGGGCAGGGCCTTTGGCTGAACCTGGAGCTTATCAGTTGATTAGAGTGGGTGGCCAGTGAGCTCCAGAGCCTGCCTGCCCATGACCTCCAAGTGCTGTGGTTATAGGTGTTATGCGATATTTTTTGGTCTTTTTGCTTTTTGAGGGGATTACCACCCAGCTTCCAAATAAATCACATACAAAGGCTTATTCTTAGTTATGGATGCCTGGCCTTAGCTTGGCTTGTTTCTTGCCAGCTTTTATCTTTATATTTCTATATACGTTTCTTTACTTCTTTCTCCATGGTTTGCTGTGTGACTGGGAGGCTGGCACCTCATATCCTCCTCTTCTTGTTTTCTTGCTCCTCCCTTTCTGCTTTTCTCCTTCTATTTATACTCTCTGCCTACTAGTCCTGCCTATTCTTGCTTCTGCCTTGCTATTGGCCATTCAGCTTTTTATTAGGCCATCGGGTGTTTCAGACAGGCAAAGAATCACAGCCTCACAGAGTTAAACGAATACATCATAAACAAAAGCAACACATCTTAAAATAGTATTCCCTAATATACAGCTGTGCACTTTTGTGCCTGAAGTTTTTGTTTGAGTGTTCTTTAGTGTAAATGCTGGGGTTCTGAACTCACATCCTCATGGTTGCTCTGTAAGCAAGTCACATAAGGGAGCTTGTTTATTGTGTACCTCGTAACTGATACTATGGTGATCTTTGGCATTGCTTTTCCCTCAGAAATCTTAGCATTTGAGTTCTATCATACATAAGAAATGGTGATGTATTGAGCTTAAGCAGTTTGTTCAACATTCAGAGCTGAAATTTAAATTGTTTTTTCCCCTTGGTGATGAATTCTTTATTATGTTTGTACTTAAATTTCAGAAAATTTATTTTTATTTGGGGATATAGCTTTAAAACCAGTGGTGTTAGAGGGTACATTTGTATATAGCTAATACCCAATCATCAGATTTGACTGGTGACTATTTAGAAAGCTAAAGGCCCTTAGAAGATATTTTTGGAACAGAAAGAGAATAATTTTCCAGGCTCAGAAATGCTATTTTTTGGAGTAGCTACAGATGTAATTAGATGGAAATTAAGGACCAGTCTTTAGGACCTTCTTGGAAAAGATAGTTTCTCAAGAGATACCGCTGACCCTGATCTCTTTTCTTAGTCTTCATAATGCTCCCTAGTGCCTGACAACTTTGGTTCCCTGCTGTCTAGAAATAGAAAGTTTTCATTCCTTATTTTGATATGAAATGCCCTCTGCAGTCTAATCCTGTGAATCATGTCAATAAAAGATCTTGTAGTGTTGGCTCACTGTGACTTTGAAAGGTAGCTTATTAAGTAGAAATAAGTTACCACATCTATTCCCTTGCTTATTCGATCCAGAATGGATTCTTGAATGTCTGCAGGGCTTTCTGATCATTGCTGTGAAAATCACTGCAGGTTTTCAGTCAGCTGCTAAGTTTATTGCAGGAAAGAGCTCTTGGAGAACTTGAGTTTGATTTCAAAAGAAAAGCCAAATGCTGGTGTCGATCATGAGTGTAGTATTTCAAGAATCGCTGTCTGGAAGGTCAGTTGATTAAATCTGGGGTGGTATCCAGCCTGCAGTTTCCTCATTTGATATGAGCTGTACTGTCTACTTTATTAAGCCAAAGAAAGAGGTTATATATTTCTCTTAACAGAGTTTTAACACTGATCTTTGCAATTCTAGGCTCTATAAGTACCTGCGTGTATATACATATATTTATATTTTAAAGTTAAAAAACATCTTTCTTAGTTTTATTTTTGACTTTGTTCAAAATTCCTTCTGTTGCCTGAATCATAAAACTTCTGACAAGATTGAAAGCCTGTGTTAGCTAAAAGGGGTTCTAAGTGTCTTTTGGGTGTGTTATAGGAATAGAGAAGGAGTTATATAGTATGGAACCATTTTAGGTCTGTACCAGTCCCCGACTGCCTCGCCATTCTCCCTTCTGGCTGCCTTGGTGTTCCTCGCCCCACTGCCTCCCCAAACGGCCTTGATGTCCCCTGCAATAACCTTGTCCCAATTATACCCGTGTCGTCCCACTCCAAATTGTAAACTGAGAAGAGTATATTTCCTTCATACTTAGTAATGTTACAAATTAAATTTGACTGGTTTGCTCCACTGTTCCAATTTAACAATACCTCTAACTTCCTTTATTTGGAAGAAAACATTAAAATAATAAAAATGACAAGCATGAACTCAAAAATAGATTAATGAATTTTGCTTTGTATGAAGTCTCTTTATTCAATCTTACTTGCATTGCTTTTTAAAAATATAATACAGCAAAGTATTATACATTGGTGAATGTTGACAAGAAAATAAAAGCCCAGTAGGAAAATTATGTGTCAATGAAGAGGAGGCATAATCAGGAAACATATAATTTTCAAATATGATAAAAGGAAAATACGTAAAGATAGCAATGAGAATTTCTTGACAGTTCACACTGTTCAAAGAGAGATTTGGACATTTACCATTGTTTCTTGCAGTGTTGGGCTCTACAAATTTTGGAGAACTGTAGTAAGGAGGCCACTTGTTTGTTTCCCAGTCACCCAGACTCCTGAAATAGCCACACAGAAACTACATTATTTAAATCACTGCTCGGCCCATTAGCTCTAGCTTCTTATTTGCTAACTCTTACATCTTCATTTAACCCATCTCCATTAATCTGGGCATCACCACGAGGTCATGGCCTATGAGCAAAGTTTCAGCAAGTCTGTCTCTGGCAGCCACTCCTTGGCTTCTCTTTTAACTCTGCCTCCTTTCTCTCAGCAGTCAGTTTAGTTTTTCCCTGCCTCCCTCTATTCCCTGCGCAGGCCCAATACAGTTTTTTTAAAATTAACTAATTGTATTCACAGCATACAGATGGGAATCCCACACCACTTCCCTTTTCTGTTTAAATAAATAGGAAGGTTTTAACTTTAACATTGTAAAATTACATATAACAAAACAGGTATCAAGTAATAATTATAGTTACAATATTTATATCTACTTTATCTTATCATAACTAAGGAAAACTATAATTATAACTATTTTCCAACTCATCAAAGATCCCAGAATGATATAATATTACCTAAGTTAACAGGAAGTGCATTTTAAGAAACTTCCAGAGCTCTAGAATTGACAGTGACATATCGCTGCCTGGACAGTCACCCAAAGTTCTTCTGTAACGTTGGAACATCTATCTTCAACCTACAGGCTCATAAAATCCATCAGACCTTTCCATGAAGCAGGAAATTTCAAAGACAATTCCAACTATATTGGCAGTTTCTCAGTCACTTTCTTCTGTATCCTGCAGAATGTCTTATAGACTCTTTGATGAAACAGGGACCCTGAAGGATGGTCTCATCTTTAGGCAAGTTCAGCAGTCATTTTTCTGTGGGTCCTGCATATCTAGTTAAGCAGTCTAGGCAAAAGCAGTTTCTTGTTCAAATGGCTAGCAAACTCCATAAGGAACCTCTTTGATGCCCATCTTCTTCTTGAAGTAATTGGTACAGATGTGTCTCACTGTCATGAAATGTCCTAAGTCCTTAAAACATTTTAAATGTCATATTCTGTTAGTCTTTGAAAGGTTTATAAAGAATAACTATCCATCTGAAATACATCTCTGCACATCCAAAAAATCTAACATGACTAAAAGTTTGACTATTATAGGTGATTGTCTAATAACCTATATTTCTTAATTATACATTACATTTTTAAATGAGCTACACAAACACAATACCTTAATCAAGAGCAGAAATATACATATAACAAAATTGACCTTAAATTTGTATCAGTAAATGGAGATCCATACCAATGCAAATCTCTATAGCATATCTCCCTTTAAATATAAAGAAACATTTATAAACAATATTTGGCAATTTGGACATAGTTCTCTCCAAATTACTTCCTGCTGTTTATTGGGTGAAGTATTTTTGGGGGTGTCCAAGGTGACCTTTTGGGGGGTCCTGGTTCCATCAAACCACATTAGTCTGGAATTAATCCACAGGTTCTTATTTTCTGTGGAAACAAAAGAACCTCTTTTCCAAAGCAACATATTCTTAGACCTAAATTTTGAAAATAGGGTACCTTTAAAGTATATATGTTGGTTACTTAGCTTCTTCACAGTCAAAAAATTCAAAGAAAATACAATAATATACATAATCCAGACCCTGTGTATTCTCCATCTTTATGTGGCTTATTTGTTTTAAATCTATTAATATTTATTATCTTTACTCCTTTAATCTATGACTGTCTATACTCTGTCTCTTTAAAGTCTTTGTTTCATTTTTTAAAATAAACCATTTACTTTTTATAACTCTCTTTACTCTTTTTCTTCTCTCTCCCAAACCTACATATATTTTTCCAACAGTGTGACCCATTTAGGGGTTTTTTATGTCTGAATCTGTCCTATTCTGTATCTTGAAATTCTTTTCTGACAAAGACTAGTTCTTAAGATGCTAAGCGCTTCTTAAAAATCTAAGTGGTTTCATTCCTAGGGGAAATACAGTACTGCCTGTTTGCCCTGCCCAGTCCAGCATGGCGGAGCTGTTTGTTACCTCTGGGAGCCATATACATTGCCTCATTTTTAGGCACACAGCCAGTCTATGTTGCCATTAAGCAAGTTGTAGCACATTGCTCACAAACCCTATTTAAATGTTCAGTCTCCTGAAAGAGCCAGAGGTCATGCTGGCAGCACAGCCCAGAAAGCTGGCCTTTCAATACTGTCTGGCTTTTTTTCTGCTACTGCTGAATCAGGAAAACCTCTCTTAAAGTAACCACAGCGTTAAGCCTTGCTTAAGTCTGCTTGTGTGTGTGTGTGTGTGTGTGTGTGTGTCTGTCTGTCTGTCTGTCTAGAATTCATTTTCAAGCTCTCAGATTTTAAGTGGATTTTAGTTGGCTATGTTGGTGTACCAATTTGTAGTAAGGAAGGCCACTTGTTTCCTGGCCACCCAGGCTCCCAAAATAATCACACAGAAACTATATTATTTAAATCACTGCTTGGTCTATTAGCTCTAGCTTCTTATTTGCTAACTCTTACATCTTAATTTAACCCATCTCCATTAATCTGTGCATCGCCATGAGGTCGTGGCCTACCAGCAACATTGCAGCACTTGTCTTCATGGCTTCTCTCTGACTCCGTTCTTCTTTTCCCCAGCATTCAGTTTAGTTTTCCCCACCTACCTCTATTCCCTGCCTAGACCCAAGACAGTTTCTTTATTAACCAATGGTATTCACAGCATACAGAGGGAAATCCCACATCAGAGAACAATTTAACAATACACATAAAAGACCATTAAAAAGCTTTCTTAACCTTGTCAGAAAACTAAGGGAATGTTTACTGTGGAATGCTGAGTTAAATAAAAAACGAGTATGTCCTTTTACATGTATCAGACGTATCACTTTTGAATTTGCTTCTCACCAATTACTAAGCTGACCTGGAGGCACAGAAGCATTTTGACTGTTTTGTAAAGATAATGAAAACTTCCAAACACTTTGTAGTAGTTTTAAGTATTTCTGTGATAAATTACCACAAACTTACTACTTAGAAACAACACATTGTATAGTTTACAGTTCTGTAACTGGAAGTCAGAACTGGACTGAAGTGTTGGCAGGACCATATTTAGAGCTGCTAATTGAGAATACATTCTGTGGTCTTTTCTGGCTTTAAGAGGACTGGCACAAGACTCTATTGGAAAAGTCTCTTCTTTACTCATGTGGTGAATTATTTTCTTGGGTCTACCCAGAAAATCTAGGATAATTTCCACACTTCACATAAGTCAAAGTCCTTAACCTTATAAATCATGTTGTAGTCGTCTTCATTGTCTGTCTCCTCCTCCTGTGCCATATCATGTTTCCTCTTGTGGGATGCACATGAGCATCTTTGATCTGCCTTTCACAATTCAAATTAGTTCCCATTTTCTTTGTGAGTTATTTAAAAGGGCAGTATTTTATTTGTGTCATGTTTTATCCTGCCATTCAAAGATCAAAATCTTACCAGGCGGTGGTGACTGAAGTCTTTAATCCCAGCACTCTGGAAGCAGAGGCAGGTAGATCTCTGTGAGTTTGAGGTCAGGCTGGTCTACAAGACCTAGTTCCATGACAGGCTCCAAAGCTACAGCAAAACCGTGTCTCAAAAAAACAAACAAAAAAAATCAAAATCTTTTGTTGACTAAAGATGAGTTAGCATATTTCTCTGGTGTGCACTGCAGGACTGGATGCTATTGCTTTGTTTATAGCTACTTGTCACTTTAGTCCTTCAGTTTAAGCCATGGGGGAAAAACAGCTGTTTTAAGTACAATCAAGAGACAAATGGTGGTAAACTTTGTATTGCTAAGGATGTATTTGAAGGAGTAGATATTGAGATAGACCCTGCTTTTCTCTTTCTGGTATCCCTGTGAGATTTTTAGAGGCATGTTAAGTTCATCCTTGTCAGTTGTGCCCTAATTCTGTATTATGCTTTAGTAATTTTTTGTCCCAGTTTATGGACTATATTATAATGTTGAAGGTTTTTGTGGTCCTTTAGGGAATGAGAGGAAAAGAGTCTCAGAATTTCCTTTTTAACTGTAAAATTTTAAATAATTTTGTTTTTGAATTGAGTACATTATTGCATAACAGTACATGAAATTAGAATAATATTCACATTTGTTTGCTTAGTGATGGTCAGAGTTAGTGAGTAAGGAATTGCTTACTCAGTCAAAGTTTGAAAGAATTCACTTCTACTATAAGGGAGTGATAGCCACAGTAGTGCTATGGATTTAGAAAACACCCAGAGACCACCCTAACTCTGTGGGGTTGTAATTAGCCCATTCACAGTCCCCTGGTCCCATTTGGGGCTGAAGCCACGCTGAAGAGGAGAGCTGCTTTTGAAGGCAAAGGGCCACCGTCTTCCTGCAGACCTGTGCTTTTACTGGCGTGAAACATTCCAGAACTTTTGCCTTCTTGGAATTCCTGGTCTTAATAGTCTTAGGTTGCTCACAGGACTGGCCTCACACCTATGAGTTTCCAGTTGCTGTACTAGCATGAAACTTATCAGTAATCTTAGAACAGAAAACTTTAAAAGAACCTCATCTTTTTAGTAGAGGAACCAGTAAAACAGTCTTCCAAGAGGTATATTGTGTAGGGGGAGGTAAGGGGAGAAGAGCTGGAGTAAAAGAGTCTTACAGTGGTGTTCCTACCTGGCATAGCTCCAACACATCAGGGTGGCTCTTCCTAAGACAGGGTTCAAGAACTTGGTCGTAACAACCGTCTGAAACAAAGACATGATTGCAAGGTGGTCATAGGTAGTCATAACAAGGTGGTCATAACAACAAATGGTCATAACAACCCTTTAAAACAAAGGCTTGGTTGTCATTTCCTGGAACAGGCAGTACAGAACCATTTGTAGTTATGGTTACAGGTCAGACATAGCCCAGTACTTAAGAAATCAATTTAATCATAAACAAGAATGAACCTAGTTTGCCTTTACTATAAGATGGCTTTCAAGCCCAAAATGGAGGCAGGCTGGTTCATCAAAGACTTTGACTTCTTAGTTTCTCAGATGCCAGATAAAATATTGCTTCCAGGTGTACTCTGAAGAGTTGGGGGTAGATACTTTAATCATTTGTTGGTCAATAGAGTCAGTTAATCCAGAAACTCAGTAAGTAAATTGAGATGAATAGTAACAAAACATGTGAAGCAAACTGAACAACCAATATGTCAGATTAGGTAAACATAGCTTGACTGTCAGTTAAAGAGCAGGGCATTTGAAAATGAGCAGCTGCGCTATCTATAAGAGGCCCACTTTTTCAAAACCTTTTTTCTGTTTTGTTTTTTTTTTTTTTAAATTTTTTAATGTGTATTAGTATTTGCTGTGGGAAGTTTCAGGACCCCTGAAATTGGAGTTACAGACAGTTGTGAGCTGCCATGTGGGTGGTGGGACTTGAACCAGGTTCTCTAGAAGAACAGTCATCTCTACAGCCCTACTTTTGCTAGAATGCTCTAGTCTAGAAGGACAAGAACATTGAAACATTAACATGAATTGGAAGGAAGCTACAGTTTTACATTTATGTAACATGAGGACCTGCTTGTTGGGGTTTCTGTCCTACCCAGTTCCCACAGCCAACAACTTCCAAAGAAAATCACACAGAGCTCTTCATAAGTTATAAACTGATTGGCCCATTAGCTCAGCCTTTGTATTAGCTCTTATAACTTATATTAGGCCATTATTGTAGTATATGTTAGCCACATGGCTTGGTACCTTTTTGAGCAGGGCAGGTCACATCTTCCTTCTTTCGTGTCTGGACAAGACTGGGGAGGAATGGACTTCTTCCTTCCCAGAACTCTCCTGTTCTCCTGACCTGCCTCTACTCCCTGTCTGGTTGTCCCACCTATACTTCCTGCCTGGCTACTGACCAATCAGCGTTTATTTAAAATATAATTGGCAGAATACAGAATTTCCCACACCACATTTATCTGAAATATGCTAAATGTAAACTTACCAAAAAACAGAGGCATGAACAATGAAAAACACTGTTTGTGCTCTCCTGTATTATATTAAAAAAAAAAAAAAGACCTGTGCCTGTGGACACCTAACTTCAAAGTTCATGACAAATTCATGCCAAGGTAGACTACTTTTTTGAACCATAAAATAAATTTCAGGTTCTTGTTTTTGTTTTGTTTTTTTTTTTTTTTTAAATTTTAAGCACATGTGTTTTACTGTCCCCAAAACAGAATTAAGTTAAAAATTGATAATGGAAGTCTATTGGGATCTTGGCATAGTGGCGCAGACCTGTCACTGGGAGGCGGAACAGTTCTGAGTTTGGGTCCAGCGTGGTCTACCATAGCAAGTTCTAGGTCAGTTGAACTAAATTACAGGACCCTATCTGGGAAAAAAAGCCCAAAAAGCAAAAAATCTATCCCCAAAATAAATATATCTGGGGAGAAATCTACAAGTTTTGAAAATTAAACAGTGCATTTCTCCTTACCCTATTCAAAGAGGTATGCTTACTGTAGATGAGGAACATTTGCTAAAAGGGCAGTGTGTGTGTGTGTGAGTGTGAGTGTGTGCACGCACACACAACTACTCACTTTGTGACTTAAGAGCTAGTTCCTGGAGATGATTAATAACATTTAAAACCAGTGTGGGTAGTGAAATGGAAGGTATTGTGTGAACAATTATATGCCTGTATATTAAAAAATGTAGATGTAGTAGAACAACTTTAAAAAAGTACAAAACCCTCATAACCACAAAACCTTCAGTTTTGTGGTCTATTTAAATCTTACTAAATTAATTTTTAACAAAGAAAACAAAGTAAGTTCCCAGGAACTTTAAAAGATAATTAAGTAGTATATTAGACCAGTTATGCATTCTATATTCCAGAAATAGCTCGTATGTTTTTTGAGAACACTTTACATACTGAGACAAAGGCATTTCAAGAGAGGTTATGCAGACTATCTATAGTTCCAGGATGGTCTGAAACTCCCTTCAATCCTTCTGTCCTAGTATCTTGAGAATGAGCTATACAATACCTGACCATTTAGAAACTTAAATAAAAAAGTTCTCAACAAAAGTTTAGCAAAGTAACATATACACATATTCCCCCCCCTCTCTCTTCCCCCTCCTCTTTCTCTCTCTCTCTCCAGATACATAGATAGATATGTGGATACATAGCTACCTACTTAAAGTATATATTTATATGGGTATTTACATATATGTATACATGAGAATAATCCCATAAATTCGGTATTATCCTGAGAATACAAAGCTGACTCAATATTTGAAAATCAATCACTGTTTTCTCATATCAGCAATCTAAAATATAAAAATTACATGATATATACCAGATAATTCAGAAAAACCATTTGACAGAATTGTCATTCAGTACACTAACAGTTTTGGTGAACTTCCTAACTTGACATTTTAAGGCATCAATCTCCTCCTGCTATCCCTTCCCCACAAAAAGGGCACAGCTGTTATATTAGTGTTAAAAAGTTTGAAAAGAAACCTTAACAGTGGGCTGAAAAGATGGCTTGGTGGGTAAAGACAATTTGCTGCCAAGTCTGACAACCTGAGTTTGCTCCCTGAGGCTCATCCACATGATAGAAGGAAAAGAACGGATTCTCGTAAAATGTTCTTTGACTGACTTCCAGATATATATATATATGGTATGGTGTGTGCCTGTATGTAAACACACAAAACTAATGTGTTTTTTTTGTTTGTTTGTTTGTTTTTGCTTTGGTTTTTTTTTTCTTTTAGTTTTTTGAGATAGGATTCTCTGTATAGCTTTGGAGCCCCCCCCCCCCCCCCCCCCCGGAACTTGAACTGTTGACCATACTGGCCTTGAACTCACAGATATCCACCTGCCTTTGCCTCCCAAGTACTGGGATTACTGGGCATACGCCACCACTACCTGGTACACAAAACTAATGTAATTTTAAAAATTAATAGAAAAAAACCCTAACTAACATATTGGAAAAGGCAGGGCAGTCTTTGCTCACTATGATTATTTAGCATTGTGCTGTAATGTCCTGACCTGTGAAATTGGGCTAAATAAATGAATGGCAGGCAGACTGTATAGAAACAGTGCAATTGTCTGTGCAGGTTATGATTATCAACATAGAAAAATGCTGTGGCATCTCCTTCAAGACAACTGTAGAACTGGGGACAAGGTTAGCAAGGCTGTAAGTGGCAGAGCAATATGTAATTGTCAGTTGTATTTTCATGCTAGCAACTAGCTGCTGAAAACAAAACAAAAATTTGAGCAGTAACATTTACTGAACCAATCTAAAAAGAAAAGTGAAAGAATTATAAGCCTATTATAGTATCTAAACCTGAAAACTACTAAATAGCAGTAAATCAAAGTAAGACTTTATATCATTAACCATAAGACTCAAAACTATGAATGAAGCTTTCCAAAATTAGTCTGTAGATTGAGTTGGAATGTCAAATCACAAAATGATTTTATGGTGCTTTGTTACCTATTTCTAAAATGTAGATGTTACAAGATGGAGTTAGGATAGCCAAAAAGACTTTCCTTAAAACCTTTCTTCGTTTTATTTAAACTGGGCATAGTGGTGGACACTTTTAGTTGCTGCACTTTGGGAGGTAGAGGCAGGGGAACTCTTGAGTTCAAGGCCAATCTGCTCTACACGGTGAGTTCCAGGACATAGTGAGACCCTGCCTTGAAAAATACCACACACATAAACAAACAAATAAAAAGGTTAATTTATTATGTATTTAAGTATTGTTGATGGCATATATGTATATGGACATGTGTTGTGCCCGGTGCCCACAGAGGTCTGGAGAAGGCATTGGATCCTTCAGGACTAAGGTTATGGATGGTTATGTGCCGCTATATGGGTGCTGGGAACCAGACCTTAGTCCTCTGTAAGAACAGTGCTCATAACACAATGAGTATCTCTCCAACCCTACCAAACATGCTTCAGAAAAAGGAGAGAAATAGGAGGAAATGTATTAGGCAAAGAGTTTTCAGATAACTTAATTTAAAAGCATAATTCAGGGGCTGGGAATATGGCTCAGTGAGTAAAAGTACCTGTCACCGAATCTGATGGCCTAAGTCCAGCTATGTGTTCTTTGGCGTTGTGTACGCCTACATCCACACAAATGTAAAATGAAAGTAACCCATAAAAGGAAGAAGAGTTCACAAACTCCTTCTTATTGTCTACTACTAAATACTACTGAAGGTATATAAAACTTCATCATTCAGTAGTTGGAAAACCAGTACCTCCATATAAAAACATACAAAAGATTTGAAGAGCCTCTTTAAATAGTAACCGTAAACGTAAAAAGGATGTTCAATATTAGTCTACTTTGAAGAACAGCTGACAGTTTTGAACAAAATTAAGCATATATTTAACTTGTCTCTTTCAAGAGAATTACTCATGAAGAAATCTGTGTGAAAATATTCACATCTGCTTTCCTCATAAATACTGTATATTAAAAGTGATCAGAAGCCCTTCAGCTATTAAATGGATAATGATCTGGTGTAATACAATAATTGAGCAATTACAAGATGAAGTATTGGGCCAGACATGGTGGGCTCATTTTTAACCCCAGCACTTTGGAGGCAGTGGTGGTCAGATCTTTGTGAGTTCAAGGATAGCCTGGTCTGTATGGTGAGTTTCAAGCTAGCCAGGGTGCGCAATGTGACTGTTCAAAATAAAACAAATGAAAAAGAAGTACTATGAAGTACTATATGATTTACATATCTATTATGATGGCAAAAGCCAGACTGGAGAGGCCACTTGTTGGACAAAGCTAAATAGTATGGTTAGAGAACAGGTGAGTCAGCTCAGACAAGGGAGGCTTGGCTGCTTGAGACAGTGCATGCTAACAGAGCTGCTCTGCTTCTTCATGGTAGAGGGGTTTGCAAGATCTATGCACTTGCTAGCTCTCTGTGTTTAAATGTGAATGTACAGGCACCCTGTGCAGAAGCCATAGGTTTCTCTCTGAATGCTCTTATATTTTATGTTATGTATCTTTGAATTGAATAAAATGTTGTCCTTTTTTGGTTTCTTGAGACAGGGCTTTTCTCTGTATAGCCCTGACTGTCCTGGAATTGGCCTCAAACTCATGGACATCCACCTGCCTCTGCCTCCCAAGTGCTGGGATTAAAGGTATGCACCACTACTGCCTGACTTAAAGTATTGTTTTAAAAAATACTTTCCTTTTTTAGAAGTGTTCAGATGAATCATAGCCCACATGGACCTTGAATCTAATAGGATGATGGTCCTCTTGCCTTACCCTCCCATGTCTTATGATTGAGTATGTTACCATGCCTCATATTTTAAATACTTTCACTCTAGTATCAAGTAAACTATATAACAGTGTAAGCCTTAAATTTTTCTCTCCACCCCCGCCAGGCGTTGGAGTGCCATCAAAAGATTCATTGCCAAAGAAAAGGCCTATTTATGAAGATAAAAAGAAGAAGAAAACACCACAACAGCCAGAAAATAAAGAAGGTTTGTATATAAAGTAGCCTTGGTTTAGAAAGGATTGTGTGTGTCTTTTTCTCACAGCTTTCAACAGAAAGTATGGTTCTATAAACATGCATGTATGTGGGATTTTGAGAACTGAGCTCAGAACTCTACCCAGCCAAAGGGATTTTATTACTTGGCTATATCCCCAGCTCCAGCACTGTGTTTTCTTCCTTGTTGTTTCTTACCATTTCAATCATTCTCACCTGGTTCAAGTGAGAGCAAAAGGGAAAGTACTTTAGGGGTTGGAAAAGAGCACTAAGTAGCTAAGAGTGCTTGCTGTTCAACCAGTGAAGACCAGAATTAGGACCCTAGCACTCAGGTAACAAACTGGGCCTCCCACAGATGCCTGGAACTCCAGCTCTCTGGGATCCAGTGCCTTTTCTGTTCTACACACAGTTGCACGTATATTCACACACAAAAGATAAAACCTTCAAAAAATACTTCAGATTATTATATGAATAGTATTTGTTAAGTCCAAAAAACAGTGATTTGCTTTATAAGTATCAGATGTTTCCGAGACTTAGGAAGACATGTGTTCTTACAACAAGGATTCTTATTCTGTGCTGAGTAGGATATTTGAAGAGAAATTATAGACAACAAAATGTGGCTAATACATCTCCTGTTCCCTTTTAGTATCTGAAGCCTTGGAAATAAGTGTTCCTGTGGAAGTTGTGGAGCAAGGAACACCAGACAAGGAAGAGACACCCCCTTCTGTTGAGCCAGGCCAGTGTCATCAGGTTTTCATTAATTCCTGTTACATAGTGTTCATGATTTGTAAGCTGTCATCAGTAAGTAGTTTGGAGCCAAATAAATTACTAGCTTAGATGGTTTTCTTCATCATTTGTTTCTGTAACCCATCTCTTTTCATTTCTACTTTGAGAAAATATCCAAGTGATACTTGAATCAGTTTTATTTCTCTTTAGTAATGTCAGTAAAATGTCTGTTAGAGACACTGAAGGGTTTTGGAATGTCTTTGTTTTTATTTATGGGTCAAAAATCTCTAAGCCTGAAGTTTTACCTTATGGTGAAAGCAAATTGGTAACCTCTTTAGTTAGAACTTGTAAGAACCATAAAACATATATTCTGAAACCTTAGAGGTTAGCTCCTGCTTACTAATCCAAATATGTGCAGCTTAGCGTACTCATTGTGTGTGTGTACACATGCAGCCTGCAAGCATTGGCGAGTTTGATTTTTTTTTTCAAAACATTGTTCTGAAAGATAAGTCTGATAAGAGCAAAATAAAAATCCTGTGTATAATGTGTGAGTTGAAAGTTTTAAAGAACTGAGTTCATTCATACATGTTTAAAATCTAAACATTTTGTCTAGGTTTCTAATTTAGTTTATTTAAATAGAAAATCTAATTTAATAATAGCATATTGAAACCATATTAAGATATTGTGAAACATTGAGTCACAGTAAATTACAGCATGCTAGATGTATTGAAAGATAATTCCAAAAAAACCAGTTGCATAAACATTTTTTCATAATTGAAGTGTGTCTTTTTCTATGTTCAGACATAATTTAACACTTATGAAAGCAGCCTCTTACTCTCTAGTGCTTTTTGTCATAAATAGCAACTTGTACTTACAGAGGAAGAAGAAGAAACTGAGGATGCTGGGTTAGATGACTGGGAAGCTATGGCCAGTGATGAGGAGAGAGAACAAGGTAATCTTGAGTACATATTGATAACTCCATTGATCTCGTATCACGTGTATTCCTAAATCCAAAGTAATGTGTTTTCAGAAGGTCATCTTTAAGGTGATAGCTGCCTAGAATGCACTTGTCCAGACAGTGTGGTGTGAGTAGCTTGTCTAAAGCTCACCTACACAAAACCTAGCAGCATAAAGCAAAGATTGGTATACTTTCGCTCACTGAATAAGATGTAAATGTTTGTCTTTTGGTCATTACATTAGCCTTTTATGACTAAAACCCCTTTCTTTGAATCTAATTTCTTATAGTTTTCTTTTCCTGTATTCTTGAGAATGTTTGGCTGTTTGATTTTTGAGATTTCCCCTCCTCTTTTTAAACTAATTTTTTTTTTTTAGTTAACCAAGGGTTTCACCAAATTTGTAAGTTTTGATGTTAATTTTCAGTTTTATATACTTCATCTAATTTATTTAGTGTGCTTATTAACCTACAGAATTTGGGGACCAGAGAATACCCATGGTTCTGTGTATGTGTATGTCTGTTTGTGTGTGCTAGGCTTTGAACCCAGGGCTTTGCATTTATCAGTAGGAGTTCTTTGGTTCTCTCTATAGAAGTCTGGTTGTGGATCTTGCCTTACAAAACAGTGTATGCCCAGATATTTTGTTTTCAAATGTGAATTGAAGCTAGTTTTTAGAAGTTGTCTTGGGCTTTTGTATTGAGACCAAGTGTGCTGATTATTTTGTTCAAGACTTTATTATTCTGAGAGTTTGTGTATTTACACATGAGCACACATATATGTGCACATTCTCCTACTAATCTATGTATTGAAAAGATCTTTCACTGTGATTATAGATTGTCTATTTTCAGAGTTCTGTTAATTTTTGCTTTATATATTTTGATTCTGTATTGTCAGGTGAATACAGTCTTAGATTTTTCTGATGAATTGGGCATTCTATTATAGTTCTGTTTCCAAGTAGTGGCTATTACCATATTAAGTATCTCATATTCATCTAAACTATCCTTGACTTCATGAATGTTTTTTCTCTGTGGTATTCTCCTTATTGATTTAAATAACTTTGCATCAGTACATAATCAAACACCAATTGTGTGTCTCATCAAAAATAGTGATGTTTCCTCAATTTGGAATCTAATGTCAAAGTACTGGCACTGGTGGATAGCAGGCAAGGGCTTCTCTCTGTTTCAGGGAGACACTTTATTGCTGCCTCTTTCAGAGAGAGGGAAGGAGCACTATTCTCCCTTAATCCTTGAAGCAGTAATGGCCTCATGAGTACAAAGCACTAATGACTTAGCTTCCCTTAAGCCCTATGTCTGTTTTTGTTTTGTTTGTTATTGAGACAGGGTTTCCTTTGTAAACAGCTTTGGCTGTCCTGGAACTTGCTTCGAACTCACAGAGATCTGCCTACCTCTGCCTTCGGAGTGCTGGGATTAAAGGAATGCACCATTAGTTCTTAATAGCATCATGGTAGAGGAGACAGTGCACTCAGACTATAGCAAGCGCAGTTTGTCAGTACAGTTTACCTGCAGTACGCACAACAGCATTAACACCTGATGTAATTAGGGATACACTTTCTCTTTTAAGCTTTTCATTTTCATTCCTAAGTCTGTTTTGATGTTTCCTTTTTTCCCTTTCTTTTATAACTATCTTTTGTTTGTTGGATTTTGTTATTCTTATTAGTTCCTTTCCCCAGCCCTCTTATTTTTTTCTAATTCTGTTTTACATAGTTTCTGAGATAGGGTTTTATTATCCTGTTCATGCTGTCCTAGGATTTGCTGTGAACCAAGGTCTTTCTGTCTCTACTGAAGTGATAGAATTTCCTTCCTTCCTTCCTTCCTTCCTTCCTTCCTTCCTTCCTTCCTTCCTTCCTTCCTTCCTTCCTTCCTTCCTTAGATCTCTCTACATTCCTAGTCTGACTTCAAATGTGGCTTCTGAATGGTGGTATTATTGGAATGAGCCTCCCTGATCAGCTTAATTTTTAACATGATGCTATTAGAGATTTTTAACTTGTATATTTTGACTAACAGTGTCTAGTGCCACTTTCTTTCCAGAGTGCTTGAGCATTTTCTCCACTCCCAATTTGTATACCATTGTTTTTTTTTTCTTTTTAAACTCTGTTTTTGTTGTTGTTTTTGTTTTCTCTAACTTTGGAGCTCAGATTCTGCTTTTTTAACCTTCACCCTCCATTGTTGTTCTTCCTCTTTTTTTAATATGGTAGATTGTTTTCGTTGGCTTGAAGAATATTTTAACATCTTCTGCTTCATTTTTATTTTAACTTTTTCGTATTTGATACCTTTTTTCTTATTTGACACAGAGTATCAGTATCTCTAGTTTGTTTTGAACTAGAGACATTTAAGGCTTTGTGTCTAAAGAGAGAAAAAATTGACATTATTTTTTGAGAATATCAGATTTGGGGATTTTTTTTTAATTTAAGGGTTCTCAGTCTATACATCAGCATTTTGAATAACAAATGCATGAACTCATTTAATTTTAGATGATAATACAGCAGGCAGTCTTTTTATTTCTCATCTACTGTTTCTTCTAGGGAATATGATACAGGATTTTATCCCACAGTAACAGTATTATAACCCAGTGATTGCCCACTCATCCCTTCTTTTCCCTCCCTTCTCTAGTCTTATTAGGTTTGGGCTCCTAATATCTGGCTGTTAGCCCTGGGGCAGCTTCAAATTTAACTACTGCTTCCAGAATCATTAAAGCACCCCAAGGGGAAAGCAGTACTCAGCCATCCATGTTGTCCTGCCATGAGTTCTGGCATAGTAATGTTGCCACAACTCTTACTGCTAGGCAGTAGTCTTCACTGCAACAGATATTTGGCATTTGTGATGTATAAAGTTAAAGCGACTGCTGCAATTAGTGCATTTTAACAATTGTTCCCCTTATAGTCTCTAATATTTTGATATAAATCTGTAATGTTGGCTTTCATTTATTTTAATATAATTATTTTCTTCAAAGAAGGAAATACGATTCACATAGAAGTACAAGAAAAACCTGAAGAAGAGGAGGAGGAGGAAGAGGAAGAGGAAGAGGAAGAGGAAGAGGAGAGTGAGGATGAGGAAGAGGAAGGAGAAAGTGAAGGCAGCGAAGGTGATGAGGAAGATGAAAAGATGCCGGATGAGAAGGAGTCAGGGAAAACGTTAGATAAAAAGCCAAGCAAAGACGGCAGCTCAGACTCTGAATATGACTCCGATGACGACCGGACTAAAGAAGAGCGGGCTTACGACAAAGCAAAACGGAGAATTGAGGTATTTGTTTTCCTGTTGCCCTTCCTCTCTTCCTCTTCAGTCTTTTGTGGTCTTTAGAATACATAGCTAAAGGTTTTGAGTCAGTGCTTTAAGAAAGTATTACCGCCAGGTGGTGGTGACACATGCCTTTGATCCCTGCACTTAGGAGGCAGATCTGTGAGGAGGACAGCCTGGTCTATAACGTGAGGTCCAGGACAATCAGGGCTACACAGAGAAACCCTGTCTCAAAAAACAAAACAAAACAAACAAACAAAAAAAAAATCAAAGTATTATCATGACTAGTATCTCTCCAGCTTTTGTTGGACCATGGGGTATGTTTTTGACACTGGTCTAAAGCAGGAGCCCCCCAACCCCCTTTAATCTGAGTCAAGATGGAGCATAAATAGGACTTGAAGCAGTACTTAATTTGTCTTAATTTGTGATTTTTTTTAACTCCACTTTTAGAAACGGCGACTTGAACATAGTAAAAATGTAAATACAGAAAAGTTAAGAGCCCCTATCATCTGTGTGCTTGGACATGTAGACACAGGAAAAACAAAAATTCTAGATAAGGTAAGAAAATATGTGCATAATATTACTTGAAAAATGAGTAGTACCTTTGAAAAGCTTTAACATTATACGGCATAGCAGACCCATGAATCTGCTGCTTCTGTTTCCGAGTAGTTCAAAGAAATTAGGAAATAGAAATTTGTGAAGGAAAATGGTTTATAGATTTTTTACAGGTTGGCCAAATGGGATCATAGGGAGAAAAGTGGGGCCTGTTTTTTTTTGAAAGATTTGCAAAGTATCCTGGGGGTTTTGTGTGATGTAACTCACACCTTTCCCAGCCTTGAAGGATTCTCTGTCCTTAGCCTCTTCCCTCGTTAGGTGTGGTGTGGGAGGCCTTTTGTTCTTCTCTGCACGCCAGCCTCAAGGTCAGGATTCCACAGTACACAGTGATTTTTTTAATGAATAAATGTGACAGCCTGATAGTTGAAGAAGAGGCACAAATGTCTCCCCTTTCTTGGAGCTTTAGTCTGGGGTCACTGTTATGTTTACACTCTGTACAAAAAGTGAGTTGCCAGTTTCTTACTGATATTATTTTTATCTTCTTCCATGCCAAAATAACAATATCAATTTGCTGCCTTCTTATAGCTCCGTCACACGCATGTCCAAGATGGGGAAGCAGGCGGTATTACACAGCAGATTGGTGCCACAAATGTTCCTCTTGAAGCTATTAATGAACAAACTAAGATGATTAAAAATGTAAGTTACATTTTTAAAGTTGTTTTGTTGACAATAAACAAAAGACATGAGATAGTTTATTTTAAAGCAAGTTATTGATGAGCATGGCTCAGGAACAGACTCAGAGGAACCAACATGATAGCAATTTTATGAAGTTTTTATAGTAATAGAACAAAGACATACATAAATCAGTATGCTCAAGTATGCTGGTGGACATACTAGGTGAGAAACATCCTTTAAGCCTCAGTTCCTTTCTGATGGCATTGGAAGCTTTGGGTACATTCCCAAGGGATAGAGATACGTTCAGATTCTTCTGTCTACCACAGAGATTAAAGTCTTTGTTGTTTTGCTCTAGATTCCATGCCATTACCCCCTTTTTTCAAGGATTTTATTGTTCTGACGTTACTTTATTACATATTTTTACTACCATTACCCAGGATCTTTATATTTAAATGTTGAACTCAGGTTTGAGGCCTACGAGGAAGCTGCTGAGGTCGATTATTAGAAGAATTGTGGCTACATATTGGAAACCAAGGCTGCTTAGTAAGGGAGTGTTCGCTACCTTGTACAAGGCCCTGGTTTTAGTAACTCAAGACTCAAAACCAATAAAACAATACAAAAACCCAAAAACAAATAAAACAAACAACTGAGAGCACAGTAGCAGAAGTTTATAATTCCATCATTTTGATGTCTGAGGCAGGATTAATGAGCTGCACAGCAAAACTTAAAAAGAAAAAAAAATAAGCTAACTCACTGAATGTTTTGTCTACATGTATCCAAGATTTTAATGTTAAATTATTAATAAAGTCAATGTAAAGCTTAATGGAGTGGCCGTGTTAGGAAGCTTGTAGTTATCGGAGCTGTGTAGAAACTCCTTAGTTCACTTTTTAAAAAGCACACTTAAGTGTGACTAAAAGTTTACTTTTTTCTTGCATGATTATAAATTTGATCATGAGGCATGTGACCATTTTGTATCTTGGTGTTGGTTTCTCTGGCCAGTTTTCCAGTTTCTTAAATTAATATTGTATGTTAATTTTGCAATGTATTGTTTTCAGTGTTTATTTTATGGCTTTTCCCTGAACTTGAACTTGGCCAGCCTGACCCTGCTTTTCAGTTACTGGGATTACAGACACAAAGCACCAAGCCTCACATAACTGTATTTGTATATGAAATGTCTGTTTCCATCTCCCAAGCTCTGGGATCACATTCACATGCCAGCACATCAGGCTTAGGGCATCATAATCAGGTCCTAATACTTGACAGCAGGTTCTTTACTAAGAACTTTTATAGCTCCACTGTCCTGGTTCAGTATATTTTAAATAGTAGTTCCTTTTCATTAAAAAAAAAGGCAAAATAAATTCTAAATGTGTGTGTTCCTTGTTGACCTGTGTATCATGTTTGTGCATGTACTCATAAAGGCCAGAAGAGGCAGTTGGATCACTTGGAATTGTAGTTACAGATGGTTGTTAACTACACAGTCTAGCTGCTGGGACCTAAACCTGGGCGCTCTAAGAGAACAGTCAGTGTTGTTGACTACTGAGCCATCTTTCCAGCACCTTTCAGTAATATTTGTGTGTGTTAACTCATTGGAGGGTTCCTCATAGTTTACTTTTAAGCTGTCAAAACTTGAAATCTTCTGATTTTGGTACATAAAGATCAGTGTAGCTCTCAGTACAGCTAGTATATTTGTGATTTACTCTTTGTATTCAAGACATTGAAATGGGAAAAAAATGATTCCCAGTAAAATGTTCATTTACGGGAAAAATGCAGATTTGAAACATTGTACATTTCAATGATATTGTGATATAGAGAGGAGATGACATTTTGAAAAATGAAGAGTAGGAAAATGCACAACACCATAAAAATTATAAAATTATAAAAATTATAGGGCATGTGACATGTGCTAGGTGTGATGGTGCATGTTTTTAATGGCATCACTTGATAAGTTGAGACGGGCACTGCACATTGGAGGCCAGCCTGAACTCCATAGTCACACTGGAAAGCAGCCCCAGTGGCCCGGTACAGGCATCATTGCTTAGAATGATGTCTAGAGCCCCGGGTTGGGGTCGCCACCCATCACTTTAGAATGAGAAAGTGAATTGATGAATATTTGTATTCAAGAACTTTATCCAGGTAATTAATGCTTATATTTAAGTCAGATATGCATTTGTTCTTTAAAAAGTTTGACTTATCTGATGAGTATTTTTAAAATATACTTTTAAAATCACTTTAATACTTTAGATTTGCTTAAAATTGGACCAGATATATTTTTTATGTTCTTACTTATTATGTGTCAGTGTGCATATGAGCACATGCTTTGGTGGAGACAACTTTCAGGAAATTACTCTGCTGAGATCTGGTGATCAAACTCAGTAGTTCTGTAAAACTTATTTGTATGCATATGCATCTGTATTTGTGTGGGTGTCCCATGGGAGTCTAAGAGAAGTTATTGGTTCCTCTGGAGCTGGTGTTAAGTTAGTTCTGTGTTACTTGATGTGGCTGCTAGGAATCACACTTGGATTGTGTGTAAGATAGTACATGTCCAGCCCCTATGAAACTTCCTTTGATATGGAAGAGAATATTAACCTTGTACTATATGACTCTGCTTTAAGAGCATTCATTTGATGTTGTAATGATGTTTTCAAGGTTGTGGTAAATTGTTTTGTAATGAAGTTTTCATTGTTTAAGTTCCCTTGAAAGTCTTCATTTTTCTACCATTTCTAGTTTGACAGAGAGAATGTCCGGATTCCAGGAATGCTGATTATTGATACCCCCGGACATGAGTCTTTCAGGTAAGACCAAGCCTCTTGTCATCAAGGAAATTACTAACTCAAGCCTAATCATTGGGATTTAGTCTTTAACTTTGAATAGTTCTTTCATATCTTCAGTGTCATAATCTTTTGATCATCGTTGCTTTTGTAGTGTTTCATATGTTTTCTTTGCTTTTATAGAAGAAAGTCCTTTATAATTGGAAAGAACATCCTTACTGTGGAAGGCAGAGTGGTTCCTCATGAATTTCTGCAGACCCATTACAAAGGGAATACTGTTTTCATTTCATTCTTATACATACACATATGCGCGCGCGCACACACATATACACACATGCACACACACAAAACTCAGAGGAACTTGTAGCATTAACTTATCCCATTAGACTCAGTTTTTGTATCTGCCAAATGAGTGGTAAGTTAAGGGATGCCTCTTTTACGTGCTCCACTTCTCCAGGATAAACAGTTGAGGTTCCAGAATAGCTGAGGCAGATTGTGTTCATGCCAGCTATGTCCAGACTCTCCCCTTCTTGTTACCCTCAACAGTGTAGTGTATAACAGCTCACAGAGCACCCAAACTGCTGGTGTCCAGTTGAGTCCCCTTACCTGATGTGCCTAACAATGGACATGGTTCACATTTCCATGCATTTTACATACATTCTAAAAGTTTGAAATTCAAAATTTCCCCAAATCTGAAACTTAACAGCGAGCATTATATCTGTTTCTAGAAGGTTTGGGATTTTGGATTTTTGCATCGGAGATAGCTATCCTGTGTATGTAACCCAGAGGTAACACTGTGTATTTGAGAGGATTGTATGATTTGCATGTAAATACTATGCTATTTTATGAGACCAGTTCATCATGAATTTGGCATTTGTGAGATGATATCCACCAGTAAATCCTTGAGACCCAGAGACTGTGCTTGTTTTCTTTGGTTTATTTAGGCATTATAAAGAAAGTAAACTTAAATTTAAGAGAAATACTGAGATTTCCATTTACATGGTTTTTTTCTTCTCTGATAGTAACCTGAGAAATAGAGGAAGCTCTCTTTGTGACATTGCCATTTTAGTTGTTGACATTATGCATGGTTTAGAGCCCCAGACAATTGAATCTATCAACCTCCTCAAATCTAAAAAATGTCCCTTCATTGTTGCACTTAATAAGGTAAGCCCTCATCTGAAAATATTTTTATAAGACTTATTTTTGATCGAAGTGTGTATCCGTGTGTGCATTTGAACATATGTGAATGCTGGTTTCCAAGGGGTCCAGAAGAGAGTGACTCTGTGCATGGAGCTCAAGTTATAGGTGCTTGTGAACTTCCCGTCAGGGGTCCTGGGAACTGAACTAAACTCTTCTTACAACGTAGTGCAAATGTGAGCTTTTAACTGCTATCTCTCTACCCTGTGTTCTGATTAGGATGAATGCACCTTAATTTTTTTGTGATTTTAAAGTATATTTCATATTATGTACCTGCCTAGTCATGTTATTATCACAGAACTAGTTTTAGTTAAATTAGGGATTCACCCCACATACTCACCAGTGGATGAAACATGCTGTATGTGCAAAATGAAATAAATACTCAATAATAAAGAAGAATGAACTGGGAATGTAGCTCAGTGGTGCAATGCGTGCATAATATACACAAAGTTGAGTCTCCAGTACAGTCAATCAGTCAATGTTAAGAATGAAAAGATGTCATTTTCAGAAAAAACAGATCATGTTAGTAAGCTAGACTCATAGAAATGCTGCTTTTTTTCCCTCTTATAGATTCTAGATTTAATTTTTAAAAAGCAAAAATAGAAGAGGAACTATTTAGGAAGAATGGAATCAAGAGAGAGGAGAGGGAAATAGGGAGTCAATTTGTTTATATTATACACATGTATGAAAATAGGATACTAATTTCATACAGTTAATGTGCATATATTTAAAACAAGATACAAATCTAGTGTAAGAAACTGCTTGAGAATAGTTGTACTACTTAATGAACTTTGTCAAATCCATACATCTGTTTGCAGCCATCACTGTCCAAAGTGTAGACAATCTTCCATTCTCAGAGGGCTCTCTCACTTCTTTGAAGCCAGTGTTGCCCCTCTAGCCCCAGGAAAGCCCCTGATTTTTCAAGTCTCTGTACTAGTTTTGATAGGACTGGAGTGTGTGGTCTTTTCAGTTGTCATTTTGTTGTTCCTGTTATTACAGCTTTTTTTATTCTTCATGTTGACATGTGGGTTGTAACTTTTTTTTTTTCTTAGAGTAATATTTCATTACCAGGTAATACCATAATTAATCAGTTTCTACTGTATGATGTATGGCTTCTAGATTCTAGTTACTTATTAGTAAGATAGCTGTGGACGTTTGTGTATAGTCATGTATTTTTGTTTGTTTTTAGAAAATACTTAGGAATAGAATTGTATCATCATATCCATGTATGGATGTTCAGTTCTATTAAGAAACAAATTTTTCTGAAGAGTATCATTTTGCATTTTTTTTAAAGATTGATTTATGGTGTGTACAGTGTTCTGTCTGTAGGCTAGAAGAGGGCACCAGATCTCATTAGCGATGGGTGTGAGCCACCATGTGGTTGCTGGGAATTGAACTCAGGTTCTCTGGAAGAGCAGCCAGTGCTCTTAACCTCTGAGCCATCTCTCCAGTCCTCATTTTGCACTTTTAATAGGATTGTGTCTGTGTTCTATGCAACCCGAGCAGCATTATTTTGGGTCTGACTTTGCGATGTGACGGCACTGTGAAGTGTAGATGGACTTGAACTTGTGATTTTCTTGCGCCAGCCTCTGTGTTTACCGTCACACCCGCTGTCAGCCTGTCAGTCTGTGTCTTAAAAGACCTCTGTTTTTGTTGCATTGTCATTTTTATACACCCCTCCACCTTTAAAGATTTATTTTACACAAGTACATGAGTGCAAGTGTTGCAAGAATCTGAAGACATTAGATGCCATGGAGCTGAGGTGACTGGCAGTTTGAGCCAGGAGCTGAACTCAGGTTCTCTGCAAGAGCAGCAGATGCTCTTGACTCCTGAGCTAACAACCACCCACCCGTTTTTTGTGTTTTTTGGTTTTATTTTATTTTATATTTTGTAAGTACCCCTCCTGATCTTGAACTGACTTTGATCCTCCTGCTTTTTCTTACAAGTTCCACTATGCCTAGCTTCCATTTTAAGCGTTGCTTAGACATTGTTTCTATTTCAGTTTGGGAAAAATACTTTATTTGTCTTATGTCTATCTTTGATCTATTCATTCTTCAGAAGAATGTTAACATGTAAGTGTATGGGAATTTTCCCAGATACTGTTGAATTGCTTTGTGATCAAAGGACACACACTTTGGGAGTTATTATGGTCAGTTTCAGTGGTCGTCTGTGACCAGCCTTGATGTGTAACGTTCCATTTGAATATCTGTGCTGCTGATGGTCAGCTGAGTGTTACGGTTGGTTACTGATGCTTGTGACTGTTTGGTAAACTATTGCAGAGGGCCATTGATTCCTGCTGCGCTTTTATATTTGTCTCCTCAAAGTTCTGTGCATTTTATTTAATGTATTTTTCAGGTATATAATTAAGGTACGCATACAATTAAGATTGAGTCTTCCTTATACACTGCTTTTATGTCGTTACCAAGTTTTTTACCTTCAAGTCTTCTGTGATAGTATGACTATTTCCCTTTCTTAGGGTTGTGTGCATGGCATCTTTACTGCCTTCTTCCTTTTATGTATATATAAGATGCTGGGTTTTTTGTAGATAGCATGCTTTTTCTTATTTGTACCGAGCACTAATCTTCCACCTTGAGGTACTGCATCTCTATTGTTTCCATCGACTGCACCTGTTGGCACAGTGGCTTTGGTTGTAGGTCATCTCACATGAGCTTGTTTTCTATCTTCCGCACTTCCCTCCCCTATGCAGCATTTGGCTATTTCTTAAGAGTTACAATCTTATTTTCAACACTAGGATATGAATGCTTTATGTGTCTTTTGCCCCAGGTTGCCTTAAGTTTACAGTCCGTATTTTTAACTTGACTTCTGTTATACATCCCTTTTGGTTTTGAAAGCCTTAACAGTGTGCCACTGTTCATTTTCTCCTCTCCATTTTCCTGTTGCTCCTTTTTTTTCTTAGTTTATTATAAATCCACTTTTATTATTTTTCTCTTTAAATGCTCGGTTCTATCTTTTTTTCTTTTTTTTGGTTTTTCGAGACAGGGTTTCTCTGCAGCTTTTTTTAGAGCCTGTCCTGGAACTAGCTCTTGTAGACCAGGCTGGCCTCGAACTCACAGAGATCCGCCTGCCTCCCGAGTGCTGGGATTAAAGGCGTGCGCCACCACCGCCCGGCGCTCAGTTCTATCTTTAAAGCAGTTTTTAAAATAGCAAAGTAGGGGCTGCAGAAATGGCTCAATGGTTGGTTCTCTTGCAAGGAACCTGGGTTCAGTTTGAAGCACCTGTGTCGGGTGACTCATAGCATCCTGTAATTCCCACTCGGGTCCCAAGAAGCCTCTGCGTACCCCAGACCCTTGCATTCATGTGCATACCCCCACACAAACAGATACACAATAAGAATAAATATTGAAATATAAAACGACAGACTCAGTCTTGGTATCTTTTCCCCACATTTACCATTAGGGACTTTTCATATCTTCCTACTGTTTAACCTGTTGTTTAAACCAATCTGTTTATTGCCAGCACCATTTTTGGCTCATCCTTTAAAAGTCTATTAAGCTTTAAAAGTGTAACCCAAGTGATAACACCTTTTTTTATGAAAAAAAGGTGTTATTTCAAATCCTCCATTCTTGAAAATATTTCACTTTGTGAAAAGTCCTACTTTATTTTGTTTTTCCTTTTTTGTTGCTTTCTGCTTTCATCTTTTCTTTGTTCCTCCATATGCATGTTTTATGTTGCTTACTTTTAAGACTTTTTTTTCTTTTTGCACATTTATCAGTGTGATTACATAATAGTTTAGTTTTCATCATACTTGGGTTTTATTGATTTTATTATGTTAAACTTATAGCTTCATTTAATCTTTTGTCATATTTGGGGATTATTCAACTATTTTCTGCTAAATATTCTTGTTCTGTTTCTTTAGCTATTTGGTAGAATTCTAGGACAGTCCTGGCATTCCAACTAATTTTCTTAATCTTTTCACATGAAAGCCAAGTAAAGTGTTGGAGTTTTTTTTCCCCCCCCCCCCCCCATCTTATTTTCCTGTGTGCTTCAATTTTGCTAGCTTTTAGTGCCCTGTTTTCAAGATCACTAATCTTTTCTCTTTTTCTAGTAAGTTTGGGTTTTAAGTTCATCCTGTGGCTTTCTCTTCAACTCTACAAATATTAGGTCTTTCTCTTTTGGGGGCTTTTTTTCAAGGTTAGAACTTTATGCTGAGTTTACTTTTAGAAATTATTTTAAAGACCTCAAGCAGTTATTTGATTCTGCTGGTCATCTTAGGTCTTTCCTTCCTTAACTGGGTTTTCTTAGTAACAGACGAATCTGCCTCTTTACATTGTGAGTATAGGCTGAGCTCAGATGTCACACATTGTCATTGTTTTGGTGATTAATTCCCTCTTATTCTCACTTACCCCTCATGGGAGATACAGCTTATAAAAAATTAGTATCTTGTAAATTATATTTATGGTTCAGTTTATTTCAGTCACCTGAAACATCCCACAGGCTGACAGCTGAGGGAAAAGTAAATTCTCTTGAAACTAATCAGATTTACTCCTAATTTGAGCAATGAAGCAATTGTTAAGTAACCTTCCTGACAGTGTCACTTGTTAGAATTAGTCCTTGTTCCTGTCTGCTGATTTACCAGCTCATTCTGAACTTTGAAAACAGTACATGTTAATGTTCACAGGATAATTCTAGGACCTTCCATTTTGCAAAGAAGAGTTTTCCATGAACTTACTGGAGGCTAAAATGGACAGACAGCATGTCACCTCAGCAATTTCTTATTCAAGAGGTTCAGTTGCAGCCTCTGAAAAGACCTTTTGTGCAATAAAATGTCTGAGTACTTTACACTGTTTGTGTGTGTGTGTGTGTGTGTGTGAGAGAGAGAGAGACAGAGACAGAGACAGAGAGACAGAGACAGAGAGGGAGGAGAGAGAGAAATTAGGAATTTTCTGGAGCTTACCCTCTTTAATTTTGTAGATTTTGAAGTATTTCTGATAAATGTTTCCAGATTGACAGGTTATATGACTGGAAGAAGAGCCCTGATTCGGATGTGGCTGCTACTTTAAAAAAGCAGAAAAAGAATACGAAGGATGAATTTGAGGAGCGTGCAAAGGCCATTATTGTAGAGTTTGCACAGCAGGTAGGAGAATTTCTTTCTGAAGAACCTATCAGAATGTTTCTTTTGTTATCTATTTAGTGAAGTCGCCATTTTCATTAATTCAGATCTGTTCTCCTGAGTTGGGTATTTTTGTTGTTGTTGTTTCATTTTGGTATTTTGTTGTTATTGTTGTTTCTTCTGAGATAGGATTTTGCTGTTTCCGGGATGATACAAAACTTGAGAGTTCCTGACTTTCCTTTCCTCGGCCTTCTGTATAACTGAGTAGTGTGTGTGTAATTCTGTGCTTGCTTCCTTTTTAACATCAGAAATTGGTAAACTGTACTGACTTAGAAGCTACTTTTTTCTTTTCCTCTGAACATCTATATGATTATTTCTAGAATGTGTTTGTTCAGAGGTTTTTTTTGTTTAGTGCTGGGCATGGAAGACAGGGTCTTGTACATCCTTAGAGAAGCACATTACCGCTGACCTCCAGTGCCTCAGTTGTCTGGGTCTTTGTGGAGTTTCAGAATATCAGTCATTTGTTCATCTGCCTTCTCTTTAGCCATCCTCTTCTACATGCCTCTACTCAACCAGTGTTTTTGGACTGATTTTTGCTTCTAGGGTTTAAATGCTGCTTTGTTTTATGAGAATAAAGATCCCCGTACTTTTGTGTCCTTGGTACCTACCTCTGCACATACTGGTGATGGCATGGGAAGTCTTATCTACCTTCTTGTGGAATTAACTCAAACCATGTTGAGCAAGAGGCTTGCACACTGTGAAGAGCTGAGAGCACAAGTCATGGAGGTACCCAATGACCAGGCTTCCTTTCCTGCCCTACTCCCTTTTAATAGTTCCTTGAGTAATGGATATGTGCTGCTTATCATATATGATTTGTTTCCTTTCAAAACATGTCTGTTAGGTCAAAGCTCTCCCAGGAATGGGGACCACAATAGATGTTATATTGATCAATGGACGGTTGAAGGAAGGGGATACGATCATTGTCCCTGGAGTAGAAGGGCCCATCGTTACGCAGATTCGAGGCCTCCTTTTACCTCCTCCTATGAAGGAACTACGTGTGAAGGTAAGCCAAGATGGTAAGCGTGGGCAGGGGGACTTCACGATGTTTGTTTATATTGACACCATTCGCTTTGAAATGAAGGCTTCTTGGCTTAATACACAGTACACATTTGTCCCTGTCCTTGTTTTATTGCAGAAGTGTACATAGGTGACAAGATCCATTTGTTAGACTAGGGCCACATAAAGATAGACAGCCTGGATTGCTGCATGAATAGTACTGGATAACCAAATTTTAGGGGATGACCAAATCAAAGAGCAGTGTTGGAATCCAGAAGCTCTGCATCAGTTTCTGGGCATGTCTTGCTAAAAATGTATCTATGCATAGTGTAAAAGTGGGGACATTCTTGGTGCTTGCTGTTACACCTGGCCCTTCTGAACTGAAAAACAATTTCAGATTAATATTCCACTGTGTGACTTTGTTTTGCTGTCCATTGTTCTGGGCATGGAATGTATATGCTTCCGTGCTGTGCCATGGACTTCCTTTTTGCACCTTCTGCTGAACTTGTGCGCATTTTCCCAGGGTGTTGGGACCCAGCTCGCTGCTGCCTGAGCAGGAGTTACAAGTCATGCTTGCATTGCAGCTCTTCACTCTTTCATACCTCTGCCTGCTTCAGACACATCACTGTCAGAACTGTCATTAGTCGGATTACATTTACCTGTCAGTATGGTCACTGCTTTGTGTTTATTAGCTGTTTATCCCTCTACTTTCATTGTTCCGTTTTTCACAGATTTTACAGTTCAGATTGGTTGTCTGTTTTTACTTTCTATATGTAGCATTATCTTCTATTCTGACTTGTCTTAGTTGAGTTTATCATTTGATTATGTTGTAGGTGTTTCTTGTACAGGGCCTGAGAACACTTTCCTCTTTCCAAGGTCACAAAATACAGTAGTGCTGCCACAGTTCAGATTATTCAATAAAAACTATTTTTGTCTCTAGAACCAGTATGAAAAGCATAAAGAAGTGGAAGCAGCTCAAGGAGTGAAGATTCTTGGGAAAGACCTTGAGAAAACACTTGCTGGTTTACCTCTCCTCGTGGCTTATAAAGACGATGAAATCCCAGTTCTCAAAGTGAGTTCATTAATTGTGATATTTTTTTTCTTCCAATGCTATTTACCCAGTTTCCCTCCCAGTGTCCTAGACTAACTTTGAATTCATGATCTTCCTGCTTCAGCTTTACATCTTTTTATTCGCTATATTTTAATTAAAATATAATTACATAACTTTTTCCTTCCTTTCCTCCAGCTCCTCTTGTGTGCATCCCTCCTTACCCCTCCTGTATAGTTCTCTTTATTCTCAGAAATTGATGGCCTGTTTTGTGTCACACACACACACACACACACACACTTGAATTCACTTAATGTTGCTTTGTGTGTGTGTGTGTGTGTGTGTGTGTGTGTGTGTGTATGTGTGTGTGTGGTTTCAGGTGTGATCAGTTTGTATTGCATGACCAATTTGGGATTTGTCTCTGGAAGAGTAATTCCCCATTTTTCAACAGTCATTAGCTGTCTGTAGTTCACTGTCTAGGGATCAGACCCGTAATATTGCTTCCTTTCTTGTTTTTGAGTCTATTGGTACTGGATTTGTGATTGAGTCTTTAGGCAGCCATTCTGTTGAGGTATCGTGGCTGTACCTTCCCTATTATGTATAGGAGACACTGCTTGATCCTTCTGATCCTTGAGCCTTTCCATCCCCTCTTCCATGATGTTATCAGAGCTTGGGTGCAAAAGTTATGTATCTATTGAGCTGGGCTTTCCATGGTCCAGTGATCTTTGAATTATGACTGTGCCTTTCTAATGGCTTATGTTTGCTATAAAGAGAAGCCTCTTTGATGTGGGGTGAGAGCTATATTTAACTTTGAATATATGGATAACCTCTAGAATGCTGTTGGGAATCATGTTGAATCTAGCCCTAGGGAGTTGGCTAGGTTTCTAGTATAAGGCAGGAGTTCCCTACTGGTGAGTGGGCCTTAAGTCCACCTGACAGCTTTTGCTTACCACCAACATAATGAATGTGACTATTGTAAACCTTTAGGGACATCTCTTATGTTGGTCATTGTTGTGACTCATAGACATCAATGCTGGACAGGACTTCCATTTGCTTCAAATCCCTCCACCCCTTTGCATTGTACCTTCTGGTACAATGGAAGCTATAACTCAGGAGGCTTTCTAACCAGATCCAGTTCGACTTTTTCCATGTCCTGTGTCTTAAGTGTGTGGCACCTTCTGCAATAGGGCTTACTTTTAACCTCTGGGAGACAACCAAGGGCAGAAACGACAGCCTGTATTTTTTGGGAAGTCCCTGTACTGTCTTGACCAACTCATGCCTGAGACTAGAGTTCGTGATAGTCTGTTGCTCTCGTGGGGAGCATTGTCAGCCCATGGGGCATAATTTCATCTGTGTGCACATATATACATATTCATATGGCTTTGTTATTGTTTAGGTCCTATTTAGGCAGCCATACTGTTGAGGTATCATAACTTCTGTGTTATATTGTTACCATGAGCATGACCTGATTCTACCACTAAAAGTGGCCTACAGGCTTGTATGAGTGATAGTTTATTGATTAAAAGTACTTTACTCTTTCTTGCAGAGGAACTGGGTTTGATTTCTAGCACCCATGTAATTGCTCACAACCATCTATAAGTCTAGTTTCAGGATATCTGACATCTCTTTTGACCTTGATGAGCAGTAGGCATGCATGTGATGTACATACATGCAGGCAAAGCATTCACACACATTAAATAAACCTAATTTTTAAAAAAGATACATATGAATGTATATATACTTACATACATAATTTTAGGTTAATATAAAATATTCCTTAGGATTTATCAATTATCCTCCTGCTCTCTTTCTGTATTGACCTCCCCCATCTCTAATTACAGCCTTTTCTTCATATTACCTGTATCCTGCTATTTTCCTTACCTCTGAGTTTTTTTTTTGTGTGATGTTAGGGATGCTCACTAAAATGGGTACCTTGTAAAGCATAGCTACTGTTCTTTTTCACAAACTTGTTTTCAAATTGTTTATAATCATATGAAGTTGCATACATTTTTATGCCTGAATTCTAAACGTGCATTTTATCCTAAGTAAAATAAATAAGGTAACGACTGGTGGTGGTCAATTGTTAGCATGCTTGCACACGGGAAGGCCTGGGTTTGAGCTCAGCACTGCATGAAAACTAGCAGAGTGGTGCATGGATGAACCAGTACCTGGCAGGTGGAGGAAGTCAGGTCAGAAGCTCATGGCTGTCATTGTTTGCACCAGTAGTTCAAGGTGACCCTGGACTTCATAACCCTATTTCAAAATGGGGTGTGGGGGGGGCACAGAAATCCTTTAAAAATAAAATGGCCTGAAGAGGTGGTTCAGTAGTTAGGAGCATATTGATTGGATCTGAAAACCTATCTGGACGCTCTAGGGGATCCACTGCCTCTGTCCTCGAAGTGAAACAGCACTTATGTGTATGTATCCACATACACATACATTTTTTCTTTTTTAAAGCCAGATGTTGGTCTGGCTTTAAAACAACATTTTTGTTGTTTGTATGTTTTTCGTTAATAAGTCTTGCTATGTAGCTCAGGCCGGCCTCAAACTCAATGTTGTTTAAGCTGGTCTTGAATTTGAGATTTTTTTTTTTTTTTTTTGCTTCAGCCTTCTATGTGCTAGGGATGTGCTATTGGCTGTTTTTAATTTAGGTACTGTAGTACATGGATCTTAAAGGGAATCTTCATTTGTACCAGTAGTCATTTTAAAGCCTGTTTGTCTGTTGAAAAGATCACTTGGCCCATATCCAATGAAAAGCAGGCTATAGTCATAGCTTAATTGCTTGCCAAAAAGAATATAGCATATAGCTGCTCTCCTTTAATATTTAGGCAGAATCGGGTCACAACATAAGATAATACACCAGACCTGAATGTAGAATGGATTTGTCTTTAGTGAAGTAATGAGTTAGGAGATTTCACAGTTGAAACAATTGAACTTTGGGTCTGCCTCTCATCTGTGTGGTCCACAAAAAGGATGACACCCTACCCAGTCATTTGCTTTTTACAAATGCTGTTGAGATTTTACATATTTCAGGCAGAAAGATGAAATGAGTTAGGTTAAAACCATATAAATTCCATGTTTTCAGATGAGTCTTTAACCAGAGGAAAACAGTTCGATTCTAGGCTGCTGAAGATAGAGATATAATTTGTCATGTTTGATTTCTTTTCAAGGATGAATTGATCCATGAGTTAAAGCAGACACTAAATGCTATCAAATTAGAAGAAAAAGGAGTTTATGTCCAGGCGTCTACACTGGGCTCTTTGGAAGCCCTTCTTGAATTTCTGAAAACATCAGAGGTGCCAGTAAGTAACTACCCAGCTTTCTAAGCATATGGTAGTCATGATGTGCTGTTCCATTCATTACCTGCTACATGCAGATAAACCTGGAAACTCTCCTTTTACAGTATGCAGGAATTAACATTGGCCCAGTCCATAAAAAAGATGTTATGAAGGCTTCAGTCATGTTGGAACATGATCCGCAGTAAGTATTCTTTGCTTTTGATCATCTTCAGAGTGTTTGGTGTGACTTACTAATTCTAATTCAGTGATCTTTAATGTCCCCATGTTTCAGGTATGCAGTGATTTTGGCCTTTGATGTAAGAATTGAACGGGATGCACAAGAGATGGCTGATAGTTTGGGAGTTAGAATCTTTAGTGCAGAAATTATTTATCATTTATTTGATGCCTTTACAAAATACAGACAAGACTACAAGAAACAGAAACAGGAAGAATTCAAGTAAGTTAGTGTTTTTGTTTACTTCGAATCTTTGGTAATGCAGCTGGTGGAGAAGTTCCAAATACTGACAAGAAATGCAGACAAGAAAAGAATGGCATTTATTAATGTCACAGATGCTGCATCCCGAAGTGGTGTGTTACAGTCCGGGGCAAATATTCCTCTGTGTGTTTTCAGATCTTCTCTGGGGGCTTTTCAGTTTATTTTCAATTTGGTGGGCTTAGGTATCCTCTGTGTAAACTGGAAAAGATTCTAAGGGAGACAAAGCCATGACTCCATAGACCTTCCAGGTTCATTGTATCCATGCTTTTTGAATACAGGGCCAGAGTTCGGCTTCCTAGTCCTGGGCCTTTGAGGGTATCTGTAATTGACAGAGGCAATCAATCTGGAAGTGTACAAGTAGAGATGAGTGCTGTAAGGCAGATTCACAGAATGGGCTGTGATTGGGGAGGGCATCTCCTCATGGCCTCTTATTGGGAGTAATAGTCAGAAGAAGAACAAGTAGTCAGGAGTGTGGTCTGTGCAGGCAGAACAACACTTAAGACAACCAAGCCACACTGGCAAAGTATACTTCAGAGAATGTGGCAATTAGCAAGTTAGAGAAGGAACAGGGTTCGCAAAGTTACAGGAGTAATCTCATAGGTCATGGGAAAGATTGAACTTTTTAAAAATTTAATTGCCAAATTGTATAGTCATGATCACATTGAGGGCTACTCTAGCTACATGGACCTGGGTAGTCAGTGGCCTTGTCTGGGGGTGGGGGCTTCCATTATCTAGGAAGAGATTACCAGAGTAACCCAGGGACAGTAGCTCAGGACTTGAAACTGGCTGAATGTGCTTCCAGCATGTGATTGACAAGGACAATTACCTCATGGCAACTTTTTGGAAAACTTGGAGAATATGATGGAGAAAATCATACAGATGAATGACTATACACTTTCTAAAGTAGACCATTGTTTTAACATGTCATCAAGTTCTGTCCATGTTCTAAACTCCAGGATATGACCCTGGCAAAAACATTCATCTTCTGGGGCCAGGCTCTATCCTTGATGTAGCTTTGAGAGAATGAGAACATAGGCTTTTCTCAACAGCCTCCGCAGAAAGTGCATTCATATAACAAACTTCACTTTCATTATATTTGCTGCTTAATTTTATGAGTTGAGATTTTTTGCGTTCTCTTTACTTTCAGGCACATAGCGGTATTTCCCTGCAAGATGAAAATCCTCCCTCAGTACATTTTCAATTCTCGAGATCCAATAGTAATAGGAGTCACTGTGGAGGCTGGCCAAGTGAAACAAGGAACACCTATGTGTGTTCCAAGCAAAAATGTAAGTTCCAGGCCTATATGAATGTTCTTAACATAGTGTCCAATCTTAGGAAACTTGATTCTGAGCCCTGGTTCTCAGTATCTTCCCCTAGGCAGCTTGTCTATTGTAATGCCTTATTTGCAATCGTCATTCATCCTCTCGTGTGTGCTTGCTCCATTCCTGGGCCTGGCTTGGCCGATTCATGTACAGAGTACCCCTCCTTTGTGAAGAGTCCACCTCAAATGTGTTGTAGATTCTACTCACTTGGATTTGTCTGTTCCCTCCTCATTAGGATAGTTTTACTGAAAAGGAACCTACAAAGGGGCACTTGCACTATGCAGGTCATGTAAACATTAGTTCTTGGTGACTTTTGCCCCAGTGAATATTGTTATAGTATCCACTACAGTCTTTGAATTATGTAAATAGAGACAAACTTGTGTTTTCCTTCCACTCTTTGGTTTTGAACAGAGCTCTCACTGACCTTGAAAGGATGTCATAGTTACTTCATTATACTAATAATGCTTAGCGCCCAGTCTGGTCAATGGGTACTGGTCATGGTGTTACTTGATACACCAGCCTTTGAAGTCTTCATTTTGGGATAGTGACATGTGGCTCTGTAAATCAAACCCTTTTTCACTTAAGATGCTCCCCCGCCCTATCCCTTGTCCACAAAGCAGCAAAGATTTTTCAGCTGTGCAACCACCTTTCTTAGTTGGTGTATGCTGTACCCTGCTTTTACAGCAGGACCACAAAATGACACCAGATGTTTTTGCCGTCTCATGAGGTCTTGCTAAGTTCTACTGTGGAGACTGTAGAGTTTAGCTGTCCTGAGGCCTATGGAGATCCTCAATCTGACCTGCCATTGATCTGTTTTTGTAGTTCGTTGACATTGGGATAGTAACAAGTATTGAAATAAACCACAAGCAAGTGGATGTTGCAAAAAAAGGACAAGAGGTCTGTGTCAAAATAGAACCCATCCCTGGGGAATCTCCCAAAATGTTTGGGAGGCATTTCGAAGCCACGGACATTCTTGTGAGCAAGGTAAGTATTTTAGCCTTATCTTCATATTGAAATTTTATGGTTTTGGGAATGGTACTTCTGATAAGAGAGCAGTGCAACTGATGGACTCCAGAGCCTCAGCTCACAGATGTGGGTTTGGCCCCTCAAGCAGACTGGAAAGCACTGGATCCCTCTCTTTGCTTAAGCACATCTAGGACCACTGGCTTTCATTGGCATACTTTACTTACCTTTGGCTCACCATGTTTGTGCCTGGGCTATTGCAGATCAGCCGGCAGTCCATCGATGCACTCAAAGACTGGTTCAGAGACGAAATGCAGAAGAGTGACTGGCAGCTTATTGTGGAGCTGAAGAAAGTATTTGAAATCATCTAATTTTCTCATATGGGACAGAATTTGGAGTAAATGTAATATTATGCTGTGATATTACCAACAGAACAGACTCTTGGACACGGATGGACTTAGGTGTATAAAATGTTTTCCATGAGAAACCAAGCAACTTACACTGGTTTGACAGTGGTCAGTTCCCCGCCCCACAGTCCAGCGTGCCTGCACTCATCCTCCCTCAAGACTTGGCTGCTGTTTTAAAGTTTGCCCTTCCTCAAATTTGGATTTTTATTACAAATCTAAATCTCTTTCAATTTTATACTGATTAAATCAGTCCTGCAGTATTTGATTAACCAAGTTTCTACAGATTTTGTGATTCTTGGAACCTTTTTGATGTAAGAAATATCTTCATGGGTATTCTCTCTACAGTGACACCCCCTCTCCAGCGGTTTTCTGCCATATGCCAGTAGGGATTTTTCTAAAAAGATTTAGGCAGTCTGCTGTTCCCTTATCTGCTTTGTGTGCAGCCATGGCGTAAAGGATAGCGGACTGCTTTTTTCTGCCTGTACTGGTCATCAGAGGTCACTGTAATCATCACAATTCCAAACTGCCAATAAAGACAGTAAGCTCTGCTAGGCTTCCATGTTAGTGTAGCTTTCACTCTCAGCACCCATTAAAATGCCCTAAGAGGGGCACTTTTTGTAGGTTAGTTTTGGTCTGTTTTATTTTAGTGCACAGTCCACTGTCTTCTGTTAAAAAGAAGTGGCAGTAAGTTACTGGAGGCCAGTGCTTCAGCATTGCCACAACAGACTCATGACGATACCTAGACGCGGTTATTCCTGGGGAATGGGCGTGGGGGAGAGGGGCCTAATGAGCCACAAAAAACCCTTTCCTCCTGTTAAGTATTCACTACAATGGAATTTAAAGTGTCATAACATACAGATAACGAGAGAGAGGGAGAGAAGAGAGAGGTTATGTATGTGAAAAATTTATTTTAGGTATTGAATATTCTCAACACTTTCTAGGGACATACTTTGTTAATATCTGGACTTGTGTCCATGGAGATTGGGAATAAATCCCAGGCCAAGATTTATTTTGCACACAGCCTGCAGCAGGCTGGCCTGGAGATTTTTCAGCCTTTTAAGTATAACAAATTGTTGCTGGATCCCAGAGTTGATTTTTTTTTTAAAGATTCACAAAAAAAGCCTGTACAAAATATACATACAGTTCTTTATTAAACAACTGTAAACACTTCACTGTAAAAATCCATAAAACTTTATAAACAAACGTTTTGTAAATAGAATCTATGCTACAAGTAAAAGAATTAACACAATTATTTACATGCAATACTGACAAATTTGGCACTTTCTGAAAAGAAATGTACAAAAACACTTGCTTAAAAAGAAATTTAAAATTATAAAAACTCAGAGCATCACTATCATGCACTTTGCAAATACCTCACATCACTGCTGGTACAGCTAGCAGAGAGCACCAGGCTCTCTGGAACATTTAGGTAACTTTCAGTGTGCTTCCATAAGTCTGTTGTAAAACCACCTGAACGTTGTCAAGAATAAAGTCAAACGCCATGTTCCAAACTGACTCCACCGACTGCTGCATCAGCCTAGAGGGAGAAGACGACCGTCATTAAAAAGAAAAAACTCCGATACACATTTTCTCTTCCTCCAGACCTAGCTTCATGCTTGGTTGTTTCTTTTTTGTTTTTCTTTTTAATGTATTTCAAATTTTGGACTAGCCAGTGTGGCTCACTCCTATAATCTCAGCACTCACAAAGACTGAGGTAGGAGAGCTAGGTACAGCACTCATGTTCAACTTGTGCATTGAATATAAATAACCTTGGGAGTGATTGTTACATTTTTAAGTTACTAAGCTATCAACATACAGCATTTTTCCTTCTATAATCAATTATAATATTAATTCAGGAAGCTCAAAACTTGCTCTAGACCCTCAAACAGCTTTTTAGTTAAAATATATAACAAATTACCTTTTCATGTATTTTATAACTAGATCTAATTTTTCCAAATCTTTTTCCTCTATAAGATCAGTACAGTATTTCACAACTTGCAGGATATCTTCTTCCATTGGATCTAGGAAAGAGGAAAACCTCAAATAAGGACCTCAATGTATTTGACTTTCCAGAAATGTGCAGTGAACTGTAACACCACACAATTTAAAAGCAAGTCTTACAACTTTGGTCCATGTCTTGACTCAGGAAACTACTACCAGCTACTAGACAGGCCACACCAACCTGAGATAGTAGTTATCCATTCTTTGAGCAAGGTCTTCACATCACCGAACTCAACAGCTCCAGCTAAGTTGGGTGCTGCAGGTCTAACACAGTTGGTCTGGTTGGGCTGCAAATTAGAGGGGTTCTGCACACCAGAGGTGGAAACTAACAATTCTTCCTGTTGAAAGAAAGAAAATGCTGTATTCAGACAGTGTCAAGTACATTACAATCTAATAAAAGTTAAGTCTTTAGTTCTTCCAGTTACCAGGGGTCTCTCAGCAACCATTCCTTCATGTTTTAGGAAACCATCCATTAACTTCTGGGGACTCCCACAGGCCCCTGGCAGAGATTTTACAGGACTGAACTTATTTTTCAAAGGACTCTGAATCTTTCTGGGAGAAGCACTGGGGTTCTTCTTCTTGTTTCGCTTGTCTTTCCCTGATGGTGGCTTTAGCTGAAGTAAAGGATTCTTCGGTACTAAAAGAGAAAAAGTATGAGATCCTTATAAGAAATCTAGATAATACCATGGGTTCTCCATCCTTCTAATACACCCTACTACCAAGAGGCCAGGAATGTAGCAACTTAAGCCTAGGCCCTACGATTCCTTCCAGTTGTACAACTTAGTACCTGACCTCGGACATGCTATGTATGTGTATTGGATTGGTCCTGAAGACTAAAAGAAAAATTCAACAAGTACTCAGGCTTAAATGTTCAGGGACTCATATCCAGAAGCTGAGATTTCATGTTTTCAAACTACGCTGTTTCAAATAATTAGTCTCAAAGTACAACTAGCTTGACATGTATCCCAAATGTCCATCACTTCAGATTCTCTAGGATGAAGTTAGAACTTACGTGATGATACCATCGCTCTAGTCTTAAGACTTATCAGCTGTCTTACCAGGCATAATGGTTGTCTGTTGATGAGTGCTGTCCTCTCCCTGCCTTTGTATTTGATCATATGCTGTTTTCAGCTCTTTTTGAAGCTCAGCTGGAAGGGCAGCAAAGACATCAGGGTCCACCTGGAAAGAAAAAAGATAAGTTAATTCTGGATGGTAGCTAGACTGTTTAGAAATCACTCTTAATAGATCCTTAAGATCGTAGAAAATGAGGAAAAGTTTATATGCTAACTTAATCAGAACTCAGCCTGTGTTACTCTCCTTTGTGAATCTCCACCCTATTTATGTGATCTAGTGATCTTCATGGGTCAATAAAGGAGAGAAAGAATGTGTGTTTCTTCCAGGTACTTTAGGCAACTACACCTCCAACTTCTCTTCCCTCTGGTGCTAACTTGCCTACTTTAGAAAAGGGTCAAGTGGCCACCAGTGTTGCAGATGTATGTAGCTGGGGGTACGCACAGTGCAAGCTCCCCAGGAATCACACAGACAGAGAGGAGGAGAAAGTAAGAACTGAGCTAAAGATAGGCGAGAAAACCACGACAGAGGGTCGCTGACATTAATTTACCTGAGAAAATGCCGGAAGGGCTATGACGTTGATTCCGGTGTTACTATTAGATTCTTGAGACTCTGGTATCTGTAACAGAACTGTGCCAACAGGATGAGGCAACACTCCTGAACTGCAACCATTTACTGGTTCTTTCTTCTTAGTACTGCGTGGCTCTCCTTGTTGAGCAGCATAAACTTGTTGTATTTGTTCCCGGAGATCAGGTGGTAGTGCTTCTAAAACAGACTGATCAATCTGTAAAATACCAAATTGAGAACCTGATGTGCAGAAATGAAATTTGAGAAACAATGAAAGTGAAGACCATCAGTCTTCAAAAAGCTACCCCTGCCTAGGCTATCTTCACAGACAGTGCTGCGGAAGCCTGAGGTGACACAGAGCCTGAAGCTGAGTGTACTTTAGAAGCTGGTAGCACATGCAAGGAAGTCCACATATACTCACAGAATACCTTGTGGTGAGAACTCACCCATGGAAAGGGAACAAAAAAACCCACAACTTTTCAGCAAGGAGATTTTCCCCAGATATAAGTAGTTATACTTAAAGCATTAAGATGAAAAAGTGTTTATAGCAAAATCCCTTGCTCTTTTGGCCAGTCCTTTGTCACCATCAAGGGAGATCTAATGCAAGCATGAGAGCTGCACCTTTCACTAGACCCAGAGGCAGTATTTGTATCTGTCTCCTTCTCTATGTGAACAGAAGCAGAAAAGGTAGTAGGATACCTGTGACAAAGCACAAGGCAGGACTCACTAGCCAACAAGGGCACCTGCAGAAATGGGAGGGGAATGACAGAACAGTATAGGAACACACAAAGATGACTGTATGCCAACCTACAAAATAATACTGTTTCTGAACATACCTGGGATGGTGATGGAACCTCTATACTCAGATTGAGTCTCGACTGTCCAGTGACAGGAGAATGCAGACCATTCCATTTCCTTGAACACTCGCCTCTGTTGGTGTCAGTACTGACACTGGCTGCCAGATGTGTAGAAAAGGGTGACAACAAAGTACAAGCTCTAGAAGCAGAAGAGACTTCCAGATCCACAGCAGCCAGAAACACTACAATTTTAGGAATAAAAATAAAAATTAAATACCCTCATCTGAGGAAAAAACAAGCCCCTCTCACATCACTAGATTCTTTGTTCCTTGCAAACAGTTATAGATTCATAGTTTAAAGTAAAATTGCATTCTAAAGAAGGCAGAGACCTATTCTGATTTAAAATGAGACTACTTACTCCCAAAGGAGTTCGGGGGAAAAAATGAGCAGCTGCACATTAATGGCTACCCACCTTCCTTGTGTTCCTCTTCTGTGGATTTCTTAGCTTTCTGAACTTGGAAGAGATGATGGACAGAATGTGATAGACCAGGGAAGAGGCTTGACTGAACTGATGGGCGACTTGAACATGTGGAAGGATTTGGATTAGTAGGAACCAACTGATTCACTTGAATCCCAACCTAGAATGAAAGGAGAAATATTTTGTAAAAATCCAACTAAGCAAAATTCTCAGTTAATCAGTAATGCCACCTAGATCCTGTTTCTAGAATAAAGGAGTAGATGAAACTATGCAAACAGCTTATTCATGAGTCATCCCACAAACGACTGGTGGGTGAGTGACTTAAGTAGCTTTTCTTTATCCTGAGAGTATGTGATTCTACCCTAACATGGAAAGATCCCAACAAGCAGATTTCAGTATTCCATGGGTTTTTGGTAGCTAAGGCTTTATTTATTGGAGGGGAGGTTGGTACAGTGCGAGGTAGAGAGCACACAACAACCTGGGCTTGGGGACAAAGTGCCTTTATCTGCTCAAGTATTTCAGCAGCCCCAGCTGGGGTTTTAAATAGGATCTTTCTTCGAAACTGGTAGGCTGGTGTAGCTGAGTGTTCAACATGCACTTACTCAGCACAATCAAGGCATGAGGTTCGACCTCTCCCTACACTAATAACTTTGTAAAGCTGGGGCAGTAGCTCAGAGATAAGGGTGCTTGCCCATTGCCGGGGAAGGAGAGGGTAGGAGGGAAGAAAATAAAATACAGGATTTGAATAATACTCAAAATGACCAGGCTTGATGAGAAATTCTGTCTCCCTCCTTGGACGGCACCATAAGAAGCTGAAGACCTGCACACATGCTTGCACCACACCATGACTAAGCTCAGGTGAAAGTTCAGTCTTTACACTACAGGAAGAAAGCTTAAGTTATACTCACCCCTCTCATATCTGAGATATTTAGCTTCATTGTATGAAACATGTTGAGAGTAGCCTTTCCAATTACTTTTGCACTATCTGTTGCCTGGTCCAGAGTTACAGTCCTGTAAGTATTAGAATTACTTTCCTAAGCAAATAAATGTATTTCCATATATAGTCAGTAAAATGTTACAGAAACATTGCCAAGAATTAGTAGGTTTATATAAATGATCGCCCTTATGATAAGCCAGTAACACCACCCACAAGCATAGAAAACATATTATATAGAACACAGATACTGAAAACAAGACACGGAGACATGATCAACCAAAATTTGATTTAGGAAAAAATTTTTAGATAGTGTACATTAATATAAAGTATTTAAGTATTAATTAATATAAAGTATTAATATAAAGACTTCATGGTAAGCAGCCAAGCAAAATTTACTTTAAAAAATTATACTAAGGCACAAGTAATAATCACAGGAGAAATTAATCAGCTGTTTTGCTTTTAAAGACCTTGGGAGGGAGGGCTGACGAAATGGCTCAGTAGTTAAGAGCACTTGCTTTTATAAAGGACTAGAGTTCAGTTCCCATCACCTAGATTAGTCAATTCAGTGACCTGAAACTCCAATCTCAGTGAATCTGACACCCTCTTCTGTCACAGCACCTGTATGCATGTATGCATATACACATATTATATACATAATTTTTTTAAAAAAAGATGTATTCTTAACTACTGAACTCTCTCAAACCTCTGGTTTTTGACTCTCCATTATATTTAAAGAAAAACCACTGAATATTTCCAACATTTAAATACTTTCTACTTTTCGCTCAGACCTTTTATAAATGTGTAAGAAAAAGTACGTAACTCTTATGTGAAATACTGTTATAACTTATCATAAAGAAAATATATGTAGCTACTACGTCAAATACTGTTATAGCCTGGCATAAAAGCCATAAAATGGAAAACTCTAGATCTGTAAGGAACCTTGAAGGACCTGTTATGTGGTAGCAATGGTTTTAACTCATCCTAATATCTTTAATGCCATTGGGTATTCTTTAGCATAAGCGCACATCACTCCCAGTTCCTCCCCGAAACACACTGTAAACTGGACCTGTTATTGCATCCCTCTTGCATGCCCACAAAAACCAATGCTTAAGAACCAACTTCAGACAGACATGTTCCATTACCATTGCATTTAATTTCCATGTGAAATACAAACACATTATACGTAAACATTTTATAAATTGTGCTGTTTGACTTTGCCTGTTTCCACAGTGTATGTGGAAATTTGAGATTTTACAAGATCACAATACAATTAGCAACTTATGTTTGGTATGAGCTAATCTTTACTGAAAACCTTTAATGTAATACATAATAATGTAACCCTTAAATATGGTTTCATTGTTAAAGATCTGATCACTTGGTTTGTCAGATGAACTGCAGTATGCTGAATAGAAGATCCACTCTAAAAAGTGATTTCACGTTGGTCATAGACCTCACATGAACTCTAGCATTAAGACACACATCAGAAGCCAGGGTGGAAAAGCTTTCCACAGTTTTTAGAGAGAATGCTCATTTCTCAAGAGAGATGCTAGTTCTCTGAATGATTTACTCATGGAAATCTGGGATATTTGCAATCTTTCACACACTACATCAGTCCCTCCTTGGCTCACAATGGGCAGTCCTTTCCTTCCTACACTCAAGTTAACAGCATGGAGACCCTAAAAGGAGTCACAGGCTGCCAGCTGGCTGGACTCAGTGTAGCTGTGATTTGGATGTGGTCTGCTGAGTCATGCTGAAAACTTTACACTCAGTATGATGGCAGTGATTTAGAGGACTTAAAGAGACAAGGACAGGAGCTGACTGAATCATTGCTCTAGGAAATAAATGATGTTGTCATGAACACTTAGTTGAGAAGGTTGTTATACAGAGCAAACCTCGCCCTTGAGACCTGTCTAGCTTCCTGTCTTGCATTGTGACTGTTGTCTGGCCTATGTTCCTGCCACTGTGGTGCCATTGGCCAACAGAGTTCAAAATAGTGCCAGCCTCTTGAATCGCCAAAAATGGAACTAAATCTTTTCTTTAAAAAGTACCCATCCCTCAGCCTTTAGTATTTTGCAACAGGGCATTAAACCTAAGTCAAGTGACCATGGGCTGGCCTGGCTCTATAGTATATTTAACAACATCAGGATTAGTAAGTTTAAAACTAATTTTATTTTATTTGACATACTTTGCACAGAATATAACTACCAACTTGGTTTAAAAAAAAGTTACCTGGCAATGTTATCACAAATTCCATGGCCTCCAAATTTTGCAGTCTCTACTGGGGCTCCTGGCTTCCGTACCATGATTTTCAAAGTAAGACGTTTGCCCTTCATGCCAGCAGCTTCAAGTCGTCTTTGAATTTCTTCTGAAAGACTCAGAAGGAAAGCTTCTGCCTCTTTTGGCTACCCAAAGACAAAGAGGGGAAAAAAGCCATTTCCATATTATTTTACTTAACCCAATAGTTCTTCTCAATTATCTTAGCTCTGAATCTTAAATATCTTATTTCCCTATTGTATTTGTTTAAAAGAAACACTGTGTATATACCTTGAAATTTGTGTTAATATAAATGCTCATGTTTTCAGTGTACTGAGTACTCCTAAGGCAGTTCCTTTCTTGCTTTTTTTTATACTATTACTGACCTCTTGCAGTTCTTAAATTCCCTGATAAAATGTGAAATCCAACACTACATCAGATTCCTAAATGATAGTTCACAAGAAAGACCCAGTGCTTGTCAGATTTCAAATCTTGATATGCAGTGTTTACAGAACTGAATTCCAGAGATATACCTAAATCCAAGTATGTATTCTTTTTTTTTTTTATTTTTTTATTTTTTATTTTTTGGTTTTTCGAGACAGGGTTTCTCTGCAGCTTTAGAGCCTGTCCTGGAGCTAGCTCTTGTAGACCAGGCTGGTCTCGAACTCACAGAGATCCGCCTGCCTCTGCCTCCCGAGTGCTGGGATTAAAGGCGTGCGCCACCACCGCCCGGCTCCAAGTATGTATTCTTAAGGAAAGCACTCCAGTCCATCTGTGCTACCACCATCTACATGATGGTTCTCAACCTGTGGGTCATGACCCCTTTGAGGGCTAAACAGCCCTTTCACAGGGGTCTCCTAAAACCACTGGAAAACAGATATTTACACATTACAATTCTTTAGAGTAGCAAAATTAGTTATGAAGTAGCAACAAAAAATAAATTTTATAGTTGGGGGTCACCACAGTATGAGGAACTAACTGTATTAAAATGTCTCAGCATTAGGAACATTGTGAACTACTGCACTAGGGGGATGGAAAATGAGGTAAAGGAGACCTATTTTTAACTAATTTTAAAACTCAAAATATTTGTCTGGCCCTTTCCTCTTCATTGGTAATGAGAATATTTACAATTCAAATCACTTTTGACCCCAAACAAAATATTTTGTATCTTTCCTTAAGACCTGGATTATTTCTTTTTTCCCCCCAAGATAGGTTCCTTGCCTATCTTGGAAGTTGCTTTGTAAACTAGGCTGGCCTAGAACTCACGGAGATCCACCTGCCTCTCAAGTGCTGGGATTAAAAGCATGTGCCACCACCACCAAAGACCTCGATTTCTTAACTGGAGATCTACCTACAAGTCTCCAAGGTTTTGAGACCACCAATCATCAAGAGCTTTAGAGGTTAAAAGAGGAGCATGTAAAGACGCGTTACCTGGGTGAATCTTATTCCATAGTTGATCTCAGCTGACACAGATTTCCTTTCCTTCTCCGTTCTGACTGGCCTATCATCTAAACCACGGCAGAACCTATACAGCATCTGACCTGTTTTGGGGCCAAATTCTTTCTGGAGTTTTGCCATAGCCATACACTGCAAATCTCCACAAGTTTTAATTCCCAAAGATGCTAGCTTAGATTCCATTGAACGTCCAACTCCTAAGAAAAGGAAAACAAAGACAGTTGGTGACAATTTTGGTCATTCATTTATTTAGGCATGCATGAAACAAAACTTAAATTTTATATAAAAAGAATTCTGTGAATAGTTCCAAGATTACAGACTCTTGTTTAAGAATTTATGGTCCGAGTCTATGCACATACACAAATACTACCTAGCACAGTGTAAGAACTGTACTGTGATGACTGTAACCATTCATGATGGCTCCACACATTTACTCTGGACTGGAAGTAGGGGAAGTGACGATACAGGCCCACAAGGAACAAAAGTGGAACCAGTGACATGAGGACAAAGGCTGCTGAGCAAGGAATGGTAGTATAGTAAGGGAGGAAGACCCATTTATCAAAAGCTAACTGACCACCTTAAAGAGGTGACATTATTCTTCCTACAGCTGGGCCAGAGTACAGTCTCCATGGCCTCATACAATGTACACAATGTTTCAGTGCTACCCAGAACACTCAGGAGCTCTGCTGCCCTACACTACATCCAAAATATGTTAAAAAGAAATACACATTTGAGAAAGCAGTTTACAGTAACCCAGATAAACAGTAATTCTTATTTAAATGACTTTGCACCACAGTTACTAGCAGTGAAAACCATGCGTTTGTATGCTTTTTGTATATTATCAAAAAAGAGCAAAGTCTGCTGCTATCTTTTAGCTGAATGTAGTTATGTAACTTTTTCTTCTATGCTGAGTAGTCTCCAACGGCAGGAAACACCCAAGTTATGCTCCTTCCAAGAGAACCCCCAGAGATAGTAAAATAAGACACTGGTCTGGAGTTGATAAACTTTAAAAGCATCTTTGGCATGAAAGGAGGTCAGACAAATTTAAACCATGAAAATATTTATCAGCTGGGGGGAGAGGGAAGGAAATGGGAGGCGGGGACGAGGCAGAAATGTAGAAGGAAGCGGTGGGGCTGCGTCCCGCCACCCGGCCACCAGCTAGCTTTACATCCGAAATAATTACACGGAAACTGTATTCTTTTAAAACTGTAATTCTTGCTTGATAACTCTTTTGTTACATGTAACTTTACTATGTTAAAGTTAAAGCCTTTCTTTTTTGTTTAAACAGAAAAAGGGGAAATGATGGAGGAGTGTCTATGTGTTACTTTCATTATTAATAAAGATACTGCCTTGGCCCTTTAAGAGACAGAAAATTAGGTAGGCGGAGTAGACAGAACAGAATTGTGGGAACAAGGAAGCAGAGTTGGGGAGACACTTCAGGCATTCGCCATAGTGAGTCGCCATGATTCTTCTCTCCGAGATGGATGCAGGTTAAGATCTCTCTTGGTAAGCCACACCTCGTGGTGCTACACGGATTACTAAATATGGGTTAAAGAAAGATGTGAGAATTAACCAATAAGAGGCTACAGATAATGAGCCAGGCAGTGTTTAAAAGAATACAGTTTCCGTGTAATTATTTCGGGTGTAAAGCTAGCCGGCGGCCAGGTGGCTGGACGCAGCCCGACGTTTCCTTCTACACAGAAATTTTTATTTAAAAAAAAAAAAAAGAAAATATTTATCAGCGTTTCTCAACCTTCTAATGCTGTGACCCATTAATAGAGTTCTTAATGTAGTGGTGACCCCAACCATAAAATTGTTTTCATTGCTACTTTGTAACAGTAATTTTGCTGTTATGAATTATAAAGAATATTTCTGGAAAGAGAAGCTTATCGAAGGGGTAGCAACCCTCAGGTTAGGATTGCTGATCTATATCCTAGTAGAAAAGATGCTGGCACCCACTTGTGCTATTTACAGACCAAGTCAAAACCAACCCTGCACTGTGTATATGTGAATGTGATGGTGTGGGAAACCCACTGCTCCAGAAGTTATCTGTGACTACTCATATTTGAAATGTCACTAAGTTAAGCACAATCAAGCTAATCTAACGGAATCATCATCTGAGGAAAAGAAGTTGCTCTATATGGAAAACTAATCAGGTAGAATGAAATGGTCTTGTAGTGGAGGTGGGGAGACAATGATATTCAAAGACAGGACTAAAATGGTTACTGATTCAATGCAATGCACCTCAGCGTTCATAAGAAAAAGGGGCACCTGTATTACACAAGAAGTAAACAGGGCTCAGGGCCTCACCACAGCACAGCCAACCAAGAAGAAAGAAAAGACAAAAGGGGAATGTGCTGGCTTAGAATCTTTCTTTTTGACCCCAAACAAAATATTTTGTATCTTTCCTTAAAACCCAGATTATTTTTTCCCCCAAGACAGGTTTCTCTGTGTAACACCCTTGCATATCTTGTTTATATATATACATATGTATATATGTGTTTTTATAGAGAGAGAGAGAGAGAGAGAGAGAGAGAGAGAGAGAGAGAGAGAATATATATAAACAGGCACAGGGCTGAAGCAATGCCTCAGCAGATAAAAGTATTTGTTGATCTTTCAAGGACTGGGGTTTGGTTTCCAGCACCCACAAGAAAGCTCACAAATCCACAACTCCCATTCCAGGGGACTCAATGCTATTTTCTCACCTATGCAGGCAGCACGGGTATTCCGGTGATAACATACAAACATGCAGGCAAAGTATCAGACACATAAAACTTAAAAATAATAAATAAAATCTAAGGATGGACATGTATTCTTATAATCTCAGACAATGAAAAGGTGGTGGAAGAAGACAAGGCGGATGGGTCTCAGGAGCTCACTAGCTAGCTACCCTAGCCAAAGTGTTTTTCAGGTTCCGTGAGTGACTATCTTAAATAATACAGAGTTTTAAGATACCTGACATATTCCTCTGTCTCCACATGCTTGGGCACATGCACTCACACACTCTCTGTGCCTCCCGAAGAATGCTTTATATTTTCTCAAACATACTTTGGGAAAGGATGGATAAGAAATGCCATCTTCAGAACAAGGATGACATGCAGAAGTCGACCAAAAATTTGGGGATTATTATTATCATTTATTGGTTTTTCAAGAGAGTGTTTCTCTGTGTATTCCTGGTTGCCCTGGCTGGCCTTGAAAAGAAATCCACCTGTCTTTGCCTCCTAAGTATTGGGATTAAAGGTGTGCACCACCTTACATTTTTAATGTTCTTCCGCATTATCTCTTTTGTTTCGTTGAAATAGGAGTTCATTCAGCCCAGGCTGGATGTGAATTCCTAATCCTCCTGCCTCCAACTCCCAGGTGCTGATATTACAAACATAGGCTACCATGCTCAAGAACCCTTTTCTCTTCTGAATTTTTCTTTTTTAAAAGCAGTGGTAGGTGGGGCTATAGAGACAGCACAAAGGTAAAAAAAAAAAAAAAAAAAAAACAAAAAAAACAAACAAAACACAAAACTTATTGCCCTTGCTGAGCACTTGAGTTTGATTCCCAATGCCCAAGGGACATATCTCACAACTACCAGGGAGATCTAAGACCTATGGCCTCCATGGTCAACTGCATGTACACATCCCCACACAGACACACATTCATAAACACAATATAGAACAAAATCCATCTTTAAAGTAAGTGCTGGGAATTAAAGCCAAGGCATCACACACACACTACTGTACTCCAACTGCATTTCAGAAGCATAATCTCACAGAACAGATAAATGCATTTCTAAACCTTTGTTTTCCTCTTAGAAATATAGAAATATACTATTTGGATTATGGGTTTAAATGACGAAAGCTGCCCGGCAGTAGTGGTGCATCTCTGTAAGTAGAGGCCAGCCTGGTCTACAAGAGCTAGTTCCAGGATAGGTTCTAAAACTACAGTGAAACCCTGTCTCAAACAAAACAAACAAACAAACAAAAAACAAAAACAAAACGGGGGGGGGGGGCTGGGCTGGTGAGAGGATGGTTCACTGGGAAAAGGCCCTTGCCTGACACACCTGATGTAATCCCTAGAACCCATAGTTGGAGAGAACTGGTTCCCCAAAATTGTCTTCTTATCTCCATATGCCAAGGCACGTTCATGAACAAACACAGACATGATAAAATAAATGTTTTTAAGAGACTAAGTTAACTTCATATTTTCCCTAAAACTATTTCTCAGAATCATTGATGTTGTTACTTAAGAAATCCTTCAAAAGATATTGGACTTTGGTCTCCCAGTTTCCACCCCTGGAATGCCTGGATTATGGGTCTCTGGGCAAACAGCTTGCTTTTATGAATGTGGTGCTGGGGATGGAATCTGGGGCCTCTAGCATGCTAGGGTGGCCACCTACCAACTGTAAAGGAGAATCCACTAAGTGAAAAGATAAAATATGTAATAAATCAATTGATAGGATGTTCAATGTAGTACTTTGTTTTCTTTTTCATTACCCTTAATAATTTATTTAAAAGAGAGAGGAAAGACATGCATGTCATTGCAGCACTTGGATCCTGAGGGAGGATGATCCAGATAGCCTGAGGAAACCACGTTATCAAGGCTCCCTGCCAGTGAAAACAAATAGGTCCACAATAACTAAAACGATGGCATGAAAAGTGCTTATAAATGTCTGTGATCTCTCACAGGCAAATGCTTAGTCAAAGACTTGTACTTACCTGGTAGGTTAGTAACGAGCTGACCTCTGATGAAATCATCTACTTCGTCTGGTTGCAGGTGGTATTGTCCATCTGGCTTTGCTTTTCTAGTTGCCATTCTAGCAAGAAGTATATTAGAACCTATGAAATTGAAAGAGGAAAAAGTGCTCAAGAAATAACCAAAATTATTTCTTAAAATTTCATAAAGAGGGACACATAAAAAGACAAATATAAAATTTCATAAAAAGATTGTCATTCACCCATCTTAAAATGATGAAAACTAATTCAGTTTTGATAAATTTAAACAATGTATATACTTAGTAGTTTCATTTAATATCCTAGGATTTGGCCAATAGGTTGCTGAATAGAGGTTTTCCTTTATTTTAAAGCAAGTATTACTTCAATGTTTATTCCTCATGCAGCTCAGAGAAAACAGCCCTGATCTTACAGGAGGAGGGCTAGGCTGGGTGTGGTGACTCATGTAAATAATTTTAATAATCAGGAGGCTTAATCAGCCCACTGGTTATGAATCTGAAGCCAGTATGGGCTACAGTGAGGCTACCCTGCCTCAAATCCCCTCCCACTCAGAAGTGTGGCAGACTTAAAGAAAAACTAAAGCTAAAATAAAATCCAGTTAAATCTCCAACCCCTGGAAGAAACAGGTTAACACACAATGGAAACAAAACCCCCAAAGCAAACACTGATGTAAGAGAAGGCTTTTAAGGTCTTCAAAGTGGAGCTGAAAGCCAGAAATGAAAACTGTGATAGAAACATGGCCCACGGACATCAATATGGCTTCATATGGTGGCACAGACCACGGGCGTCCTCATGGACAACTGCGTGGCCCTCGATGGTAACATGGGAAACATATCTACACAGTCGCAGGCCATGTTGATGTGGGTGGCCTTGGAGGCTGCCTGAGGTCATGTTGAGTCTGTAGTCTGTGCTGCCTATGAGAGCTATTTCTGGGTTCCTGGTTCTGCAGCAGCTGGGGACCATGTTCAAGTCCAGACCTGGGTTGTCACTGGAGGCTATTCGGATATCTGTGGTTTGGGCAGCTGCCACCACCAGCACCATATTGGTTGGTGTACCTGGCCCGTGCTGCCCTGAAGGCCATGTTGCTTCAGAAGGCTATGATGGTGTCCATGATCTGTACTGCTGAGTCAATGGCAAGTGCTGATGCCAGAAGCCCATGATCTGTACCCCTGCTGAATGTAAAGCGCAAGGGAGCTACTTGTGCAGTGCCATCCATGACCGAAGACTCACAGTTGAGAAAACAGGGACAACCCCTACCCGCACCTCACCACCCTAAAGTGACGGCCTAGAAAGGAAACCATCAAAGAACTCTTCGATAAAACTGTGACAAGGATGTTGAAGTGTAGCTCTCCACAACTGAGGGGATCTGGCAGGGGTTATACAGGGCAAGTCTGACTTCCTTAAAGGGCTGGCTACTGGGAGATTGACCATATTCCAGTGGGTCTACAGGCAACACAACACAAACTGGGGAAGACCTGGGAGGATTGGAAGTGAGTGTTATCTGAGTACAGGATGTGAAATCCCTCAAATAATCTATGTTAGGGAAAAAAAAGAAAATGATGGCAGAGATATGGTCAGGCACCATAAACAGCAGAGGGCATAGGCCTACAGAGAAGGGCTGTTGGGGGCTGAAGTTTGACTATGTGTACAGTCTCAGGTAAGCTTTTCCATGAATAAAATACCAAGATACCAGGGAAGTACTGCATTAACAACATATGAAAGAATCATGTAATAACATATTTTCCTAGTCTCTCTCTCTCTCTCCTCTCTCTCTCTCTCTAAATATATATATATATATATTGGCTCTTGTAAGAAGTTCAAGTTCAGGAAAGCCATACCAAAATGCTCAAAGTGGTAAATTTAGGGTGAGAGAGCCAAAGACAGGAGTGAATTAACAAATGGCATTTTGGTTTGAATTCCATTCTTGAACTGAAAATATATTACACAATCACTTGTAGATTAGAAGTATGATTAAAAACAAGGAATTACAACTGTGTCTGACACTGAAGTACAGAGGATGGTAGGAGAAGAAAGGCTGACAGGGACTTGTAGGCCAACAGTAGGGAGTCTGGGAGGCCAGACAGTACACGTGTATGAATAATGGCAATGTATTCATCTATTTTAATTTTCAGTATTCTGTGATGTTTCACATCTTAAAAATATTGCTGGAAGATGTACTCGCTTGGTGCAATACTGGGAATGAATGCTACAGGGGTCAAACACTGCTCTCTGATTACATGTGATGCCTGTTCCACAGGACAGGATTTTAAATCTTTATAAATCCCATAGCTGGGTAGGCCACAGACCAGGGTGGAGAGGAGACTATACATACCCAGTATTCTTTTGCTAAATGGGCATATTGTCAAACTACCTGTCACAAATATTTATATTTACACACACAAATTATTTTTGCTACTCTCAAGCTTGGTCAAAGAAGTTTCTTTCTATAGTGGGCAGTGGTGAATGAAGAGACTTAATTGGTTAGCAGTACCAAGGATAAGTAAGTGGGTGCTGAGTGCTCAGCCCAGTTCTCCAAAGTTTTTCTTTCTTCTGCTTTGTGAGCACTCTAGTAGTCCCCAGCGCTTCAGCAGCATGTCTGTCACGCCATCTCTAAAAACGTAAACCACTGGTCCTTTCTCTCCCAAACCCCCATCTTGAGACATGGTCTCACCATGATTTCAGGCTGGTCTATATTCTCCCCTGCCTCAAGTTAACGTAGGATTAACCTATCTATGATGTCACTGAGTTACCAATCTAAATCCTATTGATTCAAAAGACAAGAACTTAAGGGAAAAGGGTTTATGAATGAGAATGTTGGAATCAGCTGGAAACAACAGCATGCTTAGAAAGCTTTATTAACTATTTTTCAAGTCTGCAGGACAGAGTGTGAAGCGTTCTACCTGAGAACATGGTAAGACAGGGTTTCCTGGTAGACAGTTTGAAACAGGCAGAGATAGGTAGGAAAAGGTGACACAGAAAGTCTATGCTTTTCAACTCTAAATGGTACAGCATAAAGTCAACATAAGGAGGACAGATGGTGGCAACAGCTGAATAAACGAAAGGCAGAATGGAGAGAAGAGGAAGTAGAGTCTACAATGCAGAGAGCATGTGATACCAGGAAAGCAACGGGAAGAGAAGACTAAAGCTGAACTTCAAGTTCTATGTCATGAACCTGTTTTTAAGGTATAGTTTCTGTTCAAATTTGAGGAAAACAAGAATTGAAAGTTAATCTAACTCTCCTTTCTTGAAAACCAAGAGTGATTCTAACTCCCTTAATGAAAAAATATTCTACTACTAACACTTTACTTCCATTTCCAACAATTTTAAGTTATTGCACGTCTGTAAGCAATGCTAAAAGGTAAAAAAAAAAAAAACTGCAACACATAGTAGTTATTAAAATTCCTTTAAATTAAGGGCTATCCCAAAATGAGTAAAAACAGGTACATAACAAGTCAGATACTAACCAATTCCAACAGAGGCAGCACATTTAGTCTTGTCTTTGATTTCCATTCGGAGGGCAGTTGCAAATTCATCAGGAGTAAGTTTAGTCTCTGCAAGGATGTCAGTAATGTCCATTAAGGCTTCATCACAACTGACGGCTTCAATGCTGTGTGTGTAGCTATCAATACAAAGCAAAGACAATGAGTACCTAAGGTCTGCTCTGGAAGACATTAAACGTTAACAAAAATGACAAGGCGTTTTTACTGAAAAACAACAAAAGCATACTTTTAATCTTTAATAATGCATCCAAAGGGCCACTATTTAGTTATCTAACTTTTGACTACAAAGTTAATTAGTATTCCAATTTCATACTAAAACTGTAACAGCAGAAATTCTCTTGTATACACGAATAGCTACAAAGCGGTTAATGGATCACAGGTACCAAAATATCTAAGAAAATTTCAAACATGGCTTATCAGAAACCTTTACGAACAGAAGTTTACACACATCAGTTCAAGAACTACTGTTTAGCTAAAAGCAAAATACCACCATTAAGTATCTAATACCTAATAAAATCCCTGAGATGCTATAGGACAAAGGAACCATGGAACAGAATCACCAGAGATAGCTGAAGAGGTCTCAAAATCACTATCTCAATCCACTTAATACACACCTTTTGGTAGGTTATAAACCATATTTACTCATCCAATAAACAAATGCTACTCAGACTAATTTAAAAGGTTTTAGTGTTTTTTTTTGTTTTTATTTTTAAAATAAAGACAATGAGTTTGTTTTTCTGAGAACAGAAACATCCAACTAAAGTGTTCACACACTGAAAGTAGAACTGGCCCTAGCTCTCTCAATTATTCAGTCCCCGGGTACAACCTACTCCACTAAAGTGTAACTGAGAAAACAGCAGCACCTCTATTAACCTATTCCCAGCCCTCCTTTAGATGCTATCAATGCCCTCAGCTTCTGAACAGCATTTAACACAATTAAAACATGGTAACGCTAAAAATACTGCACTTGAATTAAGAATAGTTGTGAATGATAGGTAACGGAAATCTTTCCTTATACATTTTTTTCTCCATTATTAAAACAGCTTCCACAAAGGCAGGGACTGGAATTTTTCTTTTGGTGAGACTAGCAGAATCACGCAGCTACATCAACACACAGGTTAATGGTGTTCAGAATAAAGCTTAACAAACAAACACAAACAAAAAGGCAGGCCTACATGAGTGGGTCTGCACCAGGATCTCTGCATATATATTACAGTTTTCAGTTTAGAATTTTTATAAGACTCCCAAGTGTGTAAACAACTAGGTCTCCGATCCGATCCTCGTGCATGCTCTTAGGCTCTTTTCCTACTGTTGGTTTCCCTTATCCAATTTCGACGGAATGTTTTTTGTTTGCCTTATTGTATTTTAAGTTTGCTGTTTGTTATCTCCTAGAAGCCTATACTTTTCTAACGAGGGACGGAAGGGGAACGGATCCACAGATAAGTGGACTGAAGAGGAATGGGGTGTGTAGAGGGAGGGGAAACAGTAAACAGGATATATATGAGAAACAGTCTACTTTCAATGGGGGGCGGGCGATCAGAAGTGAAGCCAGAGGCAGGGGTGTGCTCACTCTTGTGTCTTAAGGGTGTCGGTAGGGCTTTTGGACAATGTCCTTACACTTTCACCAGAGCAGGCCTGAGTTGGGGATTTACATCACTTAAGACTTTTTCAATTTACAGAGTTAAGTACTTGTGAGAAAGACCTACCTCTTCCAGCCCTTTACACAGAAACTATATGACTGACTTTAGAGCATGTATATGCTACTAGATTATTTTTATTCTTTTTAATACTGTCTTAGTATCTTAAAAGCCTACACCAAAAAAGAAATCCTTTTTTCCTCAAGCTAACTAACCAACCATTGTAAAACAATTACCAGAGACTTACTTTTATAAAAATTTTTTTTTGATATGCTTAAAACTTTTAAAATGAACCATACACAAAACTCGAGTCCAAATGGATCAAAGACCTCAACATAAAGCCAGCCACACTGAACCTCATAAAAGTGAAAGTGGGAAGTACACTTGAATGCACTGGCACAGGAAACAAATTCCTAAATATAACCCCAGTAGCACAGACACTGAGAAAAACAGTAAATGGGACCTCCTGAAACTGAAAAGCTTCTATAAAGCAAAGGACACGGTCAACAAGACAAAACGACAGCCTACAGAATGGAAAAAGATCTTCACTTTGGTCATCAAAAGAAATAATCCATTAAAAAAAATGGAGTACAGACTTAGAGAATTCTCAACAGAGGAATCTAAAATGGCTGAAAGGCACTTAAGGAAATGCTCAACATCCTTAGTCATCAGAGAAATGCAAATCAAAACAACTCTGAGATTTCATCTTACACCTGTAAGAATGGCCAAGATCAAAAACACTGATGACAACTTATGCTGGAGAGGTTGTGGGGAAAAGGGAACACTTCTGCATTGCTGGTGGGAATGCAAACTGGTACAGCCCCTTTGGATAACAGTATGGTGATTTCTCAGAAAATTAGGAAACAACCTTCCTCAAGACCCAGTAATACCACTTTTGAATATATATCCAAAGGATGCTCATTTGTGCCACAAGGATATGTGCTCAACTATGTTCATAGCAGCGTTGTCATAGCCAGAACCTGGAAACAACCTAAATGCCCCTTGACCGAAGAATGGATAAGGAAAATGTGGTACATTTACACAATGGAGTACTATACAGCAGAAAAAAAATAATGACATCTTGAATTTTGCAGTCAAATGGATGGAGCTAGAAAACATTATTTTGAGTGAGATAACCCAGACCCAGAAAGACAATTATCACATGTACTCACTCATAAGTGCTTTTTAAACATAAAGCAAAGAAAACCAGCCCACAAATCACAATCCCAGAGGACCTAGACAACAATGAGGACCCTAAGAGAGACATGCATGGATCTAATCTACATGGGAAGTAAAAAAAGACAAGATCTCCTGAGTAAATTGGGAGAAGGCTGAAAGGGAGGGGAGAGGCAGGGAGGGAAGCAGAGAAAATGTAGAGCTCAATAAAAATCAATAAAAAAGAAAGAAAAGAAAAAAATTTAAGATGAAAAAAGATTTTTAAATACTTCTCTGTCATTGGCTCATTAGTTTTAAATTTATTCAGTTACAATTCAGAGGCTTTCCTCCATTAACCTTACTGGTATTGAAATTCTGGGATACAGTGCAACCTATTATACCTCATTCTGTAAATTCTAATTTTAAGCAAATTATAATTCAAATGTAATTAAAGAGAAAAACCAAGTGAAACAAAAACAACAACAAAATACCCAAATTCTTCGTTTATCTGGTTTCATGGGAAAGAAAATCACGTCCATATACAGACTTCACCTCATAATCAAAAGCACTTGAACACTAATGGAATGTAAATTTTTCCTGGAGACTAAACTTCCAATACTGAAGCTTCATAAAGAAAGACAGTTATCAAATTAGCAGATGGAGAAAAGGATCACAGGAAAGACAAAAACCCAGTGACTCTCAAAATGCTAAAGAAAACTGGACTCTTTTAGGAGTCAATCAAAGGAGAAAAAGCAATGAACATGAGAATATTGTACACAATACCTTGCCAATGTTTCATACATTGCTTGGGCAACTTCTTTGTATGCATGAAAATCATATGGAACAGCTTGCAGGTTAGGACATAACTGTTTAGCATGCCCAAAAAACATTCCGTTCTTAATGCCAAATTGTCTAAAAAGAAAAGAAAATACAGTAGAGATTACATCAGGAAGTCTTAAGCTGACAACCAAATAGCAAGTATGTTTGATTTCCCCATGCCACTAATATACAATTTCCATATAACTCCCCCTCTCGTTAGGGGTTAACAATAGGCATTAGGATAATTTACAAGTCTGTTGTCCCCCCAACAGAAAACAATACAATTGTCTTACTACAGTAAATGACATATCTTTTGTCTATAAACACTTCTAAAACTTGACCTCTGGCCCCTTTGCAGAGATGCCAGCATGCCATATGCTGGTGATATCACAACCACCACAGAGCAGGAATGTGCTGTCAAAATGCTTTTCTTCTTCTAACATGTGGCACAGTTTAGCCAGGGCTCATCCCCCAAAGACAAAGAATATGAACGAAAGAACTACACAAAACAGTGCTATGTGACAAACAGACAAAATGTACTCATCCTATTACCACCCAATTCCCAATTGACCAATTCCAATGCTCCTCAAGTGGCTCCGCAGTGGTTGAGATGCCAACAGCATTGTATGGTAGGACATCACTCTGGGCAGGAGCCAGGGTTCCAGAACTTTGAGGGACCTAATTGAAAATGGTAAATTTTAAATCTACTGTGTGTCTCAATGCCCCACATTACCTTTGATATTTGGAGCATTCAGCATAAAACTACAATTATGGAATTATACATAATTAGTAAAATTCCATTTTATCACTCTGTAAAGAATCAAAAAAAAATATCACAGTAAAAACACAAGCAAAATAAAGCAATGTTTCACCAGATTACACAATATTACATAGAATGATCATGGTTATTCCATACATCCATTCAGTAATATTCACCAAGTATGGACTTAATTGGAGGTATGACTGCTTAAGAAACAGATACAATTATCTCGGCCTCTTGCCTAGGATCAAGTGAAAAAGCAGTCTTCTGTTACTACTCTAACCTTCAGACCGCCACTGAGAACTACAAAGAATTAAGAAACCTCTCAAGTTAATTCAGAGGCAAATACAAAGCTACAAGCACTTTTTCATGTAAACAAAAGTAATGAACTATTCCAGTATTAAGTGTCAAATGGGCAGAGTATCTAGTAAGAAGCAAACAATGTTAGGAAAGGAAGCCATGACGTGACAGTAAAGGCAGCTGAAAAAGCTAGCTACATGCAGTTACATCATCAAGCATTCTGTAAGGTGCTAGGTGTGTCCCACAAACAGACCTCAAGATGCTTTGTGAGCATGTCCTTGCATCTACTCAGAATGACCTGAGTTAGTCAGCAGGCCTTAATAAACCAATGCTTATCCATACATGGAGAAGTACCAATACAATAGTTTAGATAAGTATACGGGAACATTAGAAATTTTTTTCCCTAAAGTTTAGCTTTGAAAAAGGGTAAAATTTTGGTAAAATAGTTATAAAATATGTAAGTTTAATATTCAAATTAAAAAAACCCAGTCTTAAAGGCACATGTTACAATGATCCTACAAATGTTCTTTTTTATTTCTTTTTTAAAATTTCAATATATAAAAAAATTTCAAAGATATTACTTAGAAATATATGCTATTTCTACTTAGGTATTCAAGCAACTTTCACAAAGGAAATATTCTATGTGTAGCTGAGGATGGACATTCTGATCCACTTGCTTCCATCTTTCAAGTGTTGGAGAAGTGTAGGTGCTGCCACCACACACAGGTTTTGCTGTTTAAGGATCTAACCCAGGGCCTTGTGCATGCTGGGCAAGCATTCTTCCAACTGAGTTACATCTCCCATCATAGCAGAAAGTCTAAGGCCACTGGACACCATAATGAAGTTCTGAACAAACAAAACAAACCCAGAAAGTCTTCCCATAACTAAGGGAAAAATACATTTTCCGTAAGTAGATGTATGTTAGAAAATCAGGATTTATTTCACAGAAAATAAACTAATAAGGACAATCACAAAAGACGTCTGCCAGGTGTCATAATGCACAGTGAAACTGCAGCACTTACGTGGTGGCAGAAGCAAGAGGATTTTGAGGGCAAGCTGGGATACAGAAAAAGTTCCAGACCAGCTGAGCTATCTATACAATGATACTCTATATCATAAAACAAACAAGCCCTGAAGTGGTTTGACTTTAACAGAATGATTCCTGTGTTCCTCCTAACTAAAATCCATACAGAGTAAGTTATCAAAGCTGCATTTTTAAATATGTGCTACAAAATAAAATGTCCCATTTTAAAGTACACAGCACACATTCTTACTGCAATATGCTTCACTAAGATAATTTTTTTTTTCTTTTTGTTTTTCGTGACAGGGTTTCTCTGTGTAGCTTTGGTGCCTGCCAAGCTCTTGTAGACAGGCTGGCCTCGAACTGACAGAGATCTGACTGTTTGTGCCTTCCAAGTGCGTGAGCCACCACCACCCAGAATAGACAAAACTCTTTAGGGTGGGATTAAACAATATAAAAAGCAAAAAGCACCAAGTCACTATTAATGTTCATTCAATATACTACATATCATAAATCTATATCATTAAGTAACAGTAAAAGGTTCCTATAAAAGCATATTAAAAATTCCTTTTCACTTTAGAGGGGTATATTTGAGATATAGAGAATGTATTGATAGAGAATGTACATCCTTGAATGTAGCAGAAAATGACACTGAACTCCTTTTCCTGCCTGCTTCCCACCTGTTAGAATTACCATCTCTTACCACTGTATACTCTCTATAGTGCGTCCAGTAATCTCTATAGACACATTCCAGTGTCAAGGGATGTCCACCCTCTACTCACATTTCATTCTTTGTAACTTCACTACTGTCTATGTCAAGTTCATCACTGCATACAACTAGACCATCTCCATAATCTATAACTCTACTCTCAAACATTTCTATGATAAAATTATTAAATTTGGTTAGAAAAGGGGTAAGAGCCGGGCGGTGGTGGCGCACGCCTTTAATCCCAGCACTCGGGAGGCAGAGGCAGGCGGATCTCTGAGTTCGAGGCCAGCCTGGTCTACAAGAGCTAGTTCCAGGACAGGCTCTAGAAACTACAGGGAAACCCTGTCTCGAAAACTAAAAAAAAAAAAAAAAGAAAGAAAGAAAGAAAAGGGGTAAGAAATTGTTTTGAAGACATGCATTGTAAAAAGCATTCTAGAAAATAGAAAATGACAAAAAAAAAAAGTGATTGTACAGACATGGGTTTGCTTGGCTTTGGTTCTCAAGCTTATTTTCATCTTTTTACTTGAATCTGAAATAAACATGTACTATGTATCTTGCCACAAACTACTTGGTGCTAATCTACTGTAACCCCTATTATTTTGATCTTCAGCACGGTAGTCACCACCTGTGGGTCAATACAAATATACCACCAAACAAAGACCAGTAAGTTCAGAGAGCTACCAGAATTGAGACCACACCTACTTGGGACAAAACCTTGGGACTTCCATCCAGCATTCATCTTTGAAGTAGCTAGTGTTGACCACGACCCTAAAAAAGGCCCGAGTTCTCCCTTTATCAACTAGCAAGGATGCACTCCTGGGCGCTGTCACAACTGTCTGCCTACTAGTTGCCAGGTTGCCATTTAATACACTCTATACACTAAGCCCTGACCTGCCTAGGTGAAGAACACTGCCAACAGTCCTAATGCAGCTCTGTTTCACTTTACTACCTTTAGAAAGCTAAGTTTCAGATTTTTGGTCACATTATCAATTGACAATAGTAAAACAGTTTTGTTCATGATAAAAGTAAACTTAGTGAGTTTACATTTGACATAGCATAAAATAAGGTAAGAATAGAACATGCTTTATATTTATGTATGTTTTAATAATTTATTTTAGTAAAATAGCATTTTAATAAAATTACAAGAATTTTAAAAAACTACTAATTACACTATGTTGAGCTCAAATATTTTATGTTCAGATCAGACTTCCTAAAATACCCCCAAACTTAAAAATACTGAAAAATATAAGTAATTTAACACCTTTCCCCACAAGTATTAAATTCTAATATATATCAATGATACATGAGTGCTCACTGTATTATAAAGGTGAAAGTGTCTGAGTTCAATTACTGAAAAATAAAAAGATTCCTCTAATGAGTAGTTATTACTCCTACTTTTATAACTATTAATTTTAAATTTTCATTCATTACAATTATGTAGATGATGTGTATATGTAGGCATACAAGCCTTGGTATGCCTATGGATGCTGGAGGACAATTCTGAGGAGCCAATTTCTCTTCTTTATATGAATTTCTAGAGATTGAATTTAGGCCATAATACTTGCGGGGCCCCTTAACCACTGAGCTGTCTCACTGGCCCTTCTATAATTTTCTGACATGTAAGGAGCACGAGTGTACTCCTCTCATATTAAAAAGGCAGATATAATTATGGTTTCAGACTGAGAGATAACTGCCTACACAAAAGTTAGTGGTAACAAATTTACACATTCTTACTAAGCTGAAGTGAGAATGTCTGATAGAAGGAAATTATTTATGATATAAAAGGTAATCAAATTTCAACTTAATTTTATTTTCGTGTGTTTTCTTGAATGTATGCCTGTGTACATGTGCGCCTTGTGCACACAAGGACCAGAAGAACTGGATTTCCTGGAACTGGAGTTATGGACAGGTGTGAACTACCATGTGGGTGTCGGAAATTGAACCTCAGTCTTCTGCAAGAACAACTGCTCTGAACTGCAGAGCCATCTCTCCCAGCAACTGTCGGTTTTAAAACATAAGAAATTTTTCTCACGTGTAACAAGGAAAGACTGAATTACTAAGGTCTGTCAACACCAGTTAAAAAAAAAAATCTAACTTTTAATTTTATGTCTGAAAGACAATAAAAATGACAATGCCTAATTTCTTTTTGTTTCCATTGCAGGATCTATCATGAGGAACTATTACATTATTTAAAATTATTATCATGGTAATGTAAATGAACTCATGCTAAAAATATTTCTTCATAATACATATCTAATATGTTGAAATCATAGGCTTGACTTACAAGACTTAAAGTATATAAAATAATTAACTATTCATTGAGAATTAGAACTCACTTAGCTTCTACATACCTGGCTTCATAACTACAAGAAGCAATTTCAGCTTTTGATAAAACAGAATCAATTCCATTTGTTTGTGTAGAATCTGGATTCTCCCATACTGATGAATCTGGTATATCTGCTTTAAAATAAAATTATGTTAAAAATTTATTTTCCTTAATTTTTATTAAAGAAATGTTTTCTATTATTTTAAGATGCATTGGTATTATTTCTATATTTAGTACAAAACTATCAAAATTATTTTTTTGCATTATATTCCTCAGCAACAGTCAGATAAAACGTAAAATAAATTCAAAGTATTCTGTTTTAATAAATGTAAAATATCCTGTTATCCTGTAAAGCACATCGTTCAGGGTAGATAAGGGTGAAAGTGATCAGGGAAATAAACTCCCAACCTTGCTTTTGGAGAATTTTGTACCTCACTGTAATGGAAAAAGGTTAACAGAAAATACAAGATTTTGGAATGGTTTTTGTTATTTCCTAAGAGAACTATCTACAGAACTTAAAACTAATTATGTCAGAGAGAAATCAAATTTCTGCCAGCCGCCGGGTGGTGGTGGCGCACGCCTTTAATCCCAGCACTCGGGAGGCAGAGGCAGGCGGATCTCTGTGAGTTCGAGACCATCCTGGTCTACAAGAGCTAGCTCCAGGACAGGCTCTAAAGCTGCAGAGAAACCCTGTCTCGAAAAACCAAAACAAAACAAACAAAAAAAAAAATTTCTGCCAGCCATGTGATTAAGCAATAACTTAGTAATCCTTTTTTAGAAACTTTGGTTTCTTGTTCCTCAAATTCAGAAATTAAGCCAGTGTAACCAAATTATCTTATCTATATATGACATACATAGACATACACGTACATAAGTAATACGTATATTATGTAAATATATCTTCATATACTATAAAGATGGTTCATAATTAAACTTCAAGGTTTTTCTTTTAAACACATCAGGTAAAAACAGCATCAGCATTATTTTCTACTTTTAACAATTATAATTTCAATTAAAAAAACTTGAGCTCAATTATAATCAATAGTAACTGCTTTACAGAATTAGGTAATTCTTGCCTCAACAGAACAACAGTTCACCAACATTTCTAATATCCAAAGCAACTTTGCAATTTCACCTAAGCATATAAAAGCACATGCTCTAGACAGCCTACTGACTATGACACCTGAAGCATAATGAGATTTACTAATAGTTGAGAAGTAGATGAGTAAAGTTTTGGTCATACATCTTTGGATAATACTATTAGGTTAAAGGTAAAGTTTGCTTTTACTGAACTTAATAAAAAAATCTCAACATTCTTAAAACACAATCTCAGCCATATCTCTACTCTATAAACAACATAATAAAACAAGACCCAAACCTATCATTTTAGTTAATTCCAAAAGAAACATACCATAAGACAAAGCTAACAAACTCAGTACCTCTTTTCCATTTACTTGAGAGTCTCAATGCTCCATGAAAAAACAGCCAACCTATTGTACCACCAGGAAAACACAACACAGTATCTGGCTTTATAGGCTACAATAACTCTTCCTTTTCTGACTAACTACCATGAACATTTTCACCCCATATGCAACCCAAACAATTATTTTCAGATTCTAGCACCTATACACGAACACCATGAATACAAGCCAAACTCAGAACTGGTATCTTGGTGGGAGTTAAATGCTACTTGCATCTAAAAAATTACAAGAATATGTAATGCAAGCTATGATTTCTGGTCAAACGTAAATAATATAGGCCATTCTCTTACAAACTCAAGACAGAAAGTGAGTAGATTATTCAGTGTTTCTGCAACAGTCCATTATCTAATATGTAAGAATTTAAGATTGTCAGTAACAGACCAACAGAGGGTGCCACTAACCAAAGACCACAGCCACAGTCTGCTTTCTTTCAAAGTTATAACCACGAATTGTGCTTTGAAAGGAAGTTACATGACCCTTATATTTGAAGGACTATTTAGCCTGAGTGTCTCATTTGGAAATTACAGATAGCTCATGTTTGAAGTGAGAACAGAGTGTGGTCCATGCGCCCCCAATGCCCTGGCCTGAGAGGCAGCACCGTGGTGTTCCTCTTCACTGGGCTGGCTGACCTGTTCCACAGTGCAGCAGAGTGCGTGGGTCTCTCCAACAGCGGAGTGAGTTGCTTCATGTGAGATTCAGGGAAATGCAGGGACACACTGTCCTCACTGGAGGGCAAAGTAGAGAACTGCTGATCAAAACTTGACAAACTAGACGGGCACATGGAGAATGTGGAGGAACGGTTGGAGAAATCAGAGGCCAGGACACAAGTCTGTGAAAAAGAAATCGCTGAGAATAAATCTATGACTAATACGATTTTTTCAACTGTTGCTCTTTAGAATGAAAACTGAAGCTGTTGAAGGGATAGAAAACATCTGCATCCTGGGAGTCCAGGAAGGGGGAAAAGGCCCCTACCATGAAGTGCAGAGCTTAAATGGGTCTGAATGAAATCATCAATGAGATGATTCAGGAAACAGCTTACAAAGGAAGACACAGACGGATGAAATGCCCTGGTTACACTGACTTAGCTTCTGAATATAAGGAACAAGAAATCAGTTTCCAAAAGACTAAGATGCTTCTTTTTTGTTGTAGTATCTGCCTAACCTAACCACACAAGTCAAAACATTAGAACTGATTTTTACAAAGCTAGTACGTAAAAGTCAAAGAGTCTAGCTTCTAAACTGATATTTTGTACTTTTATTTTTGGTACTATGTCTAATAATGACGCGAAGAAAGAGAGATCAGGAAAAGTGGAACAAAGGCATTGGAAAACAAGTTCTTCTGGGCACAGGTTTGGCTGTAATCTTAATAAAAGACAATTCTTTTATGTACAGAAAATATTTTTTTAAGCTCCAAATGAGTCAAAGGTCTTAAGAAAAAAAAAAAGAATACCATCAAGTTAAAATAGTCACTTTTTCTAAGGAGAGGAAAATCTGTTTTGCCAATTTTCAATGGCAAGTGGAACTTAAACATTTCCTCTAATACCTGGCTTCTGGTGTTAACACCCATAGAAGTGAAGGAGATATGAATTATAAAAAGCTGCTAAAATACTATGAAAATCTGGTGGCTACAAAGATGAAGATAATTAAGTAACCAAAGAAAATATTCTGCTGTAAAATCATGTATGACCAGACAGTGATGGAAGGCAAGACAAAAGAAGACAAGCTCCCTGTTACTTTCAAAGAACAAGCGCCTGCCAAGGTCAAAATCTAGATGCAGACTGCTTAAATAAGCAGCAGGCTTAGATTCTACCCAACAGAATCTGAGCACAATGGAACTTAGAAACGCCACCAAATATACATATTTGGGATTTTTTTCTTGTTTTGATAGTTGTTCGCTAAGTATCCAATGTGACAAGGACTGTGATTTCCTTCAGCTACATATTTCTTGATTTCTAGAACATAAAGTTTTAGCTTTGTAATAATACCACAAAGAAAATACAGAAAGAAAATAAAACCTTTTATAAAATTTCACTTAAGAAACTAACCACAGACCATGAAGCAAAGCGTCAACAAGTACAGTAAGTTACCCCACGATCTACTGACACAAAACACGAGAATCTCAAAATCTCTGAGAATATTTAACAACTAATAAAAGCCATAGGAAACTTGAGAAACGGGAACGTCTAAAAAGTAAATGTTTACCATTACCCTTTCCAATGTACACTGTGTAAGCAGATGATCACAATCAACAAAAAGACTAATTCCAGAAAAGAAATTCAGATGTCCAGACTCTACTCTTGCTTCATTAGCGTCCGTATGTCCTATGTTTCATATCTGACCAAACAGGGAACTGAAGTGACTGGGATAAACCAAACTAGATCCTTCCCACTGAGCTCTAGGTTTCTCTTCTGGTTAATGTTTTCCTAAGCGAATTTTTTTCTATTGTGTTTTCACAAGATATTCCACAAGGAAACCAATCAATGTGAAAGCCATTTCTCTTTTTTTACTCTTTGGAACTTTAAGGCAGGGGCAATTAAAAAAAAAAGACCTTATTATTATGACAAGAATAATTTTCCAAGACAGCTATGAAAATGTTTCTTTTAATAAACAAATATTGAATCAAATAAGGAATAGTCTGGCTGGCATTTAGACTATGATTCCAATAGAGGCCTGTCTTCTTTCTGAATTCAGGGTTTCCCTGCTCTCTATCTAGGCTTCCCTTGAAGGCATCAGTTGTCCACTGCCGTCTCCCAAATGCTGGTATTAGATATACTGTACCTAGCTTTACATTCTAAGAACACTGAAGATGACAAAGTCCAGGGTCTTCACTGTAACATAAGCCAAATGGCTAATACCGCAAGTCCAGATCAAAGTTTCTATAAAACAATCATGACTTTCATTCCCAATCTAGCAGATTTAATCACTGTTTTAAAATTCAAACCTGACTGAGTTCCAGGAACACCATCATCCAGTTTCAGAAAGCCAAACAATAAACCGTTTAGATTCAGGTTTTGGTTTGATTCAAGTTGTCACTAGCATCCTTAAAACCTTCAAACTTGTAGAGAGCTAATTCTTCTAATTCTGCTGTTACTTCTAAAACACCAATACCAACAGTAATATCCAGAAGTCATCCATAGGAGCATTATGGCTTCAAAGAACTCGTTTGTACCTGCTTTTCCTTTCAGGATTTTATTCTGGTAATATTGCCACTCCAGCTGGGGGTTAGCACCAGGACGTAAAGGCGCCCTTCCTGTGCCTCTGTTACTTGTAACAGCCACTGGTTTTCCTGTGAGAAAAAGATTGAATTGTTTTCTAAGTTCAAAAGAATGTTAAGAACATGGAACAGAAGTTTTTCATGGGATTTTAATTACATTAATTTTTTTCCTTTAATTACTTAGGTATTAAATCTTGAAGAAGCTATAATATACCCACTACCATCTAGTATCACCTAAGGTTTTCAGTTAGCCCCCAAAAGGGACACTTTCAGTGACATTTTTTTTTAAGACAAAGTCTAAGTAGTTCTGAAATCCTCTATGTACACCAGGCTGGCCATGAACTCACAAAGATCCACCTGCCTCTGAAAGGCTGGGATTAAAGGCTTGTGCCACCAAGCATGGCCCTAGTGACATTTTTAATAAGCTGACTCAACCTAAAAGCAACAATCAGTTATTCATGTCTTTTGATTTCTTACAATGAGAAACAGGCAACTCAGATCCCAGGTTCAGATTGTAGGGGTAGACAATGAAAGACAAACTATAAACAGAATTTTATAGTTCTGGCATAAATAGGATCAACATCTGTACTTGTTTTTCTAATTTAATGTAAAAGAAATAAATAAAAGATTCATACATAGCTATCAAAATATTATAAATAACTAAATGTGAATTTTCAGTTTCCAGCTTTAGAATGTTTACTCCCATCAAGGAGGAATTATCTGAACAAGAGAAATAACTGAAAGCCTAAAGAATACCACAAAATTCCAGGTAACAATAAAAAAAGGGGGGGGGATATCCAGAGTCCCCCATCTATGCAAGATAAAAGAGTCTTAGTTTAAGATATTCTTCTCTGCAGATTTCAACTTCTATCAAGCAGAAGTTTTCTAATTTCCCTATACCTCTGATAATGGAGTTCTGACAATTTGAAGGAACTGATCTAAACAAGGAAAATCAAAATATTTTTCAAAGAACACTTTGTTATCAAATAATACGTATATCCTAATATATATTCATAACAATGTATCAATTTTCTTAAAACAAACAAGAATACAGACCTTTGAGATCTGGTCTATTTCGTATACCCACTGATACAAAGAAGCAATCCATATCAACATGCATTACACAACTCTGATGTCTGGGTGAGCTCAATACTGACATATTGCCTAGAAGGAAAAAGAGAACATTCAAACCCAAAACTAACTATTCTCATTAAAAATAAGTCTAGTTAATTTTAAAAATCATATTTAAGAAGAATGGCATCTTAACACAACACAGACTACATCATGGAACACCTCTGTACCACCTTAATAGACAAATTTCAATTCCTCTAGTTTTCTAACCTAATTTTAAATCAAGTCTAACAATACCATGGTGTCATTCTACTTTGTAATAATCTTATCTTAAAATCATGATTTATTAGATAAATCTATGATTATTTGAACCATTTTGGTGCTTACAGTTACTTAGTTACATGGAGCTAAGTAGCCTTTGACGAGCTCCATTCCCCACATTCTACAAACATATTTAATGGAACAATAATTATAGCGGCTACTACTACCCAGTGCTCCTCATAGGTGTGAGGATATAAAAAGTTTACAGGGGTTAATCTAAATACTCAAAGCATTATGGGTAGAAATTACTGTCACACCAACCTTTTACAGATTAGTAATTTAAGTCTCACAACCAGTGAGCACCCAAGTTGGGATTTAAATCCAGTATGATTTCCCAAACTCTTAAATTATCATGCTGCAGTTCTAAATAGACATGCTTCAAACAGTCATCTACAAAACAAAATCCTACATACAAAAGGAATTTTCTTACACCATTAGATGTTACTAGTTTGGCAGCATGTTTATTACTTTATGGAGATGAAAATAAATATTATCTCATAAGGACGATTAATAGCTTTGAATAACCTAAAATGTATTTGTAAGGGTTATTATAACCTAACTATTAGGATAGTATTACTTTAAATAACATTATTACTATTACTCATCCTGGTACTCCAAAATGGAACCTAAATCTAAGAACAGCAGGATTGCAAAAAGTTCTGATCTCAGAGAATATTCTTGATTATCAGCTTTATGATAGGTTTTTTAAAAACTTACTCCTTAGCAATTGTGTTACTTCACGTATTAACTCATCACTATGTGCAAGGCACTGAATCTTTCTTCATGTTATCTTTAAGTAGACAACTCAAAAGTTGGACATTACTGATTCCTATCATTCCTCTTGCTAAGAGGAAACAGACAAGAAAGGCAAATACCAATACATGTTCCTGCTGCAGAAATTAGCAGGGTAAGGATTTAGATTCAGGCTAAGTGATGTAATTCAAACCCTTGCTCTTCCTTGCCATCCTCTATGCTACATTCAGAAAGATTTATCAAGTAGTTTTTCACAATCTCAATCTTTCTTTACCAGTTCTAGGTATCAAATTTAGGGCCTTGCACATGTTAGGCAAACAACAATCACAATTCTACGGTATAAAAATATCATGAAGCATAAGGTAAACAACCAAAAACAGTATTAAATAGTCAGGAGATACAGAATGTATAAACCAAATACTTACCAAATGTTTTCTTACAACATAAAAGTTTATGAATTTATTCCCATTAATGGACCTAATTCATGAAAGGTATTTTAAAGCTTTCAAAATAACGTGACCTTCAGGTTATAAGGATCAAGACATATAATCTAACACCTATGACATTCTGAAATATTTAGAAATACTGAAAAATCATTTTGACTAAAAACATGTTGGAATGTATCGAACAATAAATATAACAGCAATTAAAACTCACATGGCTCTAAAACAACATTAGCATCTTTCTCTTTAGGCCTCCCTTTCCACAGTTATGAAAGACTATTATCACATAATCTTGGAACTTTCTTTGTTCCATAAGACAAAAGAAAAAGTCAAACCTTTTGTCAAAAACAACTAAAACTCCAAACCAGGTCTAAACTAGACTCTAGTTTAGTAATGCCTGTCACAGAACAGCTTCCTATCGGAGCTGAAGACAATTTTTAAGCACATACACATTATAAACAGTCTACGTAGACGTGAAAACAACCTCACTGCGTTCACCACTCTAGTACAATGGCTATGTCACTGTTTAATTTTTAAAAATGTATATGAAGTAAGCTTTGAGGAATTCATAATTATCCCTACCAAACAACTTCATTCTCACAGGAGATTAGGCATGGAATATAAAATGTTATATTCATACACTTCAAAACTTAAACAATATATTGTCTACATGAGGAAGGAATACTTAGAATCCCAGTTCTGACAGCATCCCAGTTCTGATAACATTTTCAGTTATCCACAATTAAATCTAATATAAAAATAATAAAGTTTTCTGTCATACTGTAACTTACATAACCTGGCATTTTTTATATTAAAAAGTTTATAATGATTAGAATACCAATGAAAACATCAGAATAAAATCATCAAATATAACTGTTTTGAAGAAAACAATTTAGTATCTACCTGTGTCAGTTACAACAAGGGAAGACCTGCCTGTTTTCATTTTTTTTAACTTTTCCCTTCCTGGAAAGATACCACTACTTTGTCTTTGTAGGGTATTGACAAACTCAGTCAATTCACACTTCCATGTTGAGATGTGATGCAGTCTTGATCGAGAATAGAAATCTGAGATAAAATTGCAGTCTGATGGTTTCGATGGCACTGAAGGCGCTACCTTACTAAGAGTCAGAACAGAAGAAGTGCTTTTTGTGCTTGAAGGCCCCTGAACAGTGGAGTGGTGAGCACCATTGACTTTAGTGTTACTGTGCAAAGAAGGTGAGAGGGAATTAGTTCTGTGTGGATTCCGCAAAGCATCTGTATTTCTGGTGCTCTGCTGCAGCTGCTGTGCTGTACAGTCTCTGAAGTCAGTGCTGCTCTTCTCTGCCCTCTTCTCCGCCTGGGCAGAATCTAAGGAAAGCCTGCTAGCAACACTACTGCCCACAGGCACCAAGCTATCCTGTGTCTTTAAGGCACCATTAGAGCTATGAGCATGTCCATTAAAAATGACAGAGGTGTCTCTGGGACGCGATATTCCATTTTGTTTCCTTCCTGAAAGTGTCTGTTCCAGATCCACAAAACTAAAACTGTCATCTGCATCTTCTTCATTCCAACTGCTCAGTCCATTTGCTCTCACTTCACTTTCTGTCTCAATCTTCTTAATTATGTGATTTCTAAAGCATAAGAAAAATTAAGTTAATATATCTGACTTGAAAGCTTAAAATACAAATTCTCTTTGTGATTTACTGTTTCCCCCTTAAATACTGAAAAGTTAAACCATTAAACATTATATTTTTGTTTGAACAAAAGATAATTCTTGGCCAAACTAAAGAATTAAGATTTTCTTTTTTTCTTCTCTTTTTTGTTATTCAACATTTTTTTTTTGAAAATAGGGTCTAAAGTTTATCAAGTACTGACATTACAGGCACGCACAGGCATGTCCACTGGTTCTGTAACTCTTCCCACAGAAACTAACCAGAACCGATCATCTCTGAATCCCCAAACACAGCAGCTGTCATTTATAAACTATGTGAACATTTACTTTTCATAAAATGAACAAAAGTTTAACCTGAGTTTCTACTCCTGGTTTTACATTGTTTTCATGTAAGCCATGAAAACATTTTACTCTAACACGGTAAAGCCAACACCAGAACATGGGATTAAAGTCCTGACCCTAGTCAGCTTCAGTCAGCGTGAGAGCTGATATGACCGTATGAAAGCACAAACTGGTCTGTGTAAGAAACAAGTGTGTGGTAGTAACTCAGTATAATTTTTAACAAGAAAAATGACAACACTTGAACAATTGACCAAAAAAAGTATATTTAGATGCCACAGGTCTCCAATGGCAATCTAAACCAAATATATTGTGAAAGGGTTAACAAATGCAGGATCTATGACATACATTACATTAAATTCATAGCCTAGCTACTCTGCATTTTTAAAATAATGTTAATGAAGACAAACATCTAAGTAACAAAACCCAAGACTGGATTTCATCAGTGATTCATCCTTTCAAATGTCTACAGCATTACTCCAATTAGTGTGGACTCCAAGTAATGGGGTAACACACACAACACCATACTAAGGGTCAGATTACCAGTACCACTAGATGTTGTCTTAAGGTCTTCACCCTAATGTCACTTTGACTTATTAGTAATTATGGTCTGGCTATATGAAAAAAAAATCATACAAGTTGGATGCAAAAACAGATAAATCCCCACCCATTTCTACTTGTCAGGCTCTGGCTGTATCTGTAGCGTTCATGGACTATGGTACCCAATCCTGAGTATATTCAACTCTCATAAAAGGCCAGTGAAAGAAGAACACAAACTGGAAACAAAAGAAAGCTTATTTAGAGGAAGCCTACCCCTTAACATGAGGATAGAGCAGGAAGAGAAGAACCGCCTAAATTTATTTAATGCAAACTATAGCTAGCCCTTACCAAACTCTGAGAAGCTAATGTAAGTAAAACAAAACAAAAACTGACAGCTAGGTTTTTTGCATCAAAACATTATGACTCTTTACATGCACAACAGTAGTGTATCCAACAAAAAAATGCATATACTACTGGTAAGAATATACTGTTAATAACACATATTTCTTTTGTGCTGATAACCCAGACTATACATTTAGAAAACAGTTGTATAAGAGATAGTGAAACATATATTTAAGCAACTAAAATTATCTGTACTTGTATTAAGAAGCCAGATCTTAAAGGTAAATTCTAAAACTGTCAACAGAAATAAATTTAAAAAGAAATCTATTTTCTACTTGTATTGAGGTAAGGAAAACAAGATGTGGATTTTGTGGATTTTTCATCATGTTATTGGTGTATTTTTTGAAAGTATTTTGAAGATTCACAGTTTAAAGTGTATTAAAAAAATTGGAGTAGAGTTCTAAATGAATATTAGTTAAATAACAGTGACAACAAACAAACTACAGAGGCAGTGATAATGGATCCTCCAGGTGAGAGTCCTCATCTCTTAGAAAAAATTATATCCAACTCCCTAAGCAAGCAATTTAATAGCAAAGGAGGAGACTGGTGATAATGAACCACTTGATGTACAAGTTAGGGCAGTACAACACTTTAACTGTGAAAGCAATTAACTCAAGATTACTGCAATTAAAACTTAAATCATTACCTATTTTTAAAACCAAATAATAAAGTCTAGATTCACTCTACATCTATAACTGAGAATCAATAGCTAAACAATTTATATACTTAAAATAACAAACTTTTAATTTTTCAAAAATAATCTGCAAATGTAAGCATTTTTATTATTTTGCTATGCACACAGAGCATAAGTTGGTACAGTTAGTTGGTTTTAACAATATACAAAAAATTGCTTATGAGGAAATACTTATTTTCATAAAAAAATCACAAAAAATGAGATGTACTAAGAGAATCTAGTATAATTAGAAAAACTTGCAATGTACCTCTGAAACTTTATTACAAAACTAGATAATTTATAGGAAAGACAGCTCTGCATGATTATTAAAATTGAATGCCCAGCTTTTATATTATTTACTTCTATCTTCTGTAGAACAGGGACCATACTCACTGCTAAAATCGTTTTTTGTTGGTTTTCATATGTACACAAACTTACACCCTGTTGTTGAGATGTTTGGCTATATTGCTTGGACCCGGCACTGGTTCCTCAGGCTTGCAAACAGAACTGAAGTTGAGACTCTTTTGTGCACTGGATGGCTTGCTGTATAGCTGATATGGAATGTAGGACAAGAGTCTCCCAGCCTTGATGCTGAAACAAAAAGGCAAACCAATCAGTTTCAGAATAGGTGAAAATGAGTATCAAGAAGTCAGTGAGCTAAGGGTTTCATTAGCGCAACAGGTCATATTTCCTATTTTATTTCTTCTCCTATTTCAGTGGTTTTAATATATATTAGATACATTAAAAGTAAAATTTAAAAGAATTTCAGGAAAAAAGGAATTTCAATATCAAAATAATGAATAATTAATTTTTTGTATGTGTACCAGAGTTGTAAGAGACAAATTATTTGATATGATCTTTAGGAGGGCAGAAACATGTTTCTACAGCTCAAACACAGGGACTACAATGTAAGTGAACTCTAGTACTCGAGAGCTGTAGAAACATAGCTTGAAAGAAAGAAGCAAACTTTGTGGGAAATAACTAAACTGTGTCAACCAATTTTTAAAATTGACCCAACAACTAAAACAGAGGAGATATATCACCCTTGTGAGACACTCTACAAATCAAAGTAAGTATCTGTACAGCCTATGCCTTTTGTGTAATTATACTGGGATATATTTAATAAGCCTACTGAATGTACTGCAGACTATATCCAAATGTTGAAACTACTAAATCACAACAGTAAAGAACACACAGCTATAACATACTGTAAGTTTCATTTAACTAAATGGATTATCAAACTGTATCAAAATTGCAAATTAAAAAAACAATACCAGAACCAAAAATTCTGAAGTTAGACATTTATTACTTTATTCTTTTTTTTTTTTCCACCAGGTTTTGAGACAGGGTTTCTCTGTGTAAAAGTTCTGGCTGCCCTAGAACTCACTTTGTAGAGCAGTCTGGCCTCAAATTCAGAGATCAGCCTGCATCTGCCACCCAAGTGTTGGGATTAAAGGTGTGCACCACCACCACATGGCTATTATTTTATTCTTTATCAAATCAATTTCCCCTTTTATAATTTATGGTCTTAACTGCCAAACTATGGATTTACCCAATTATAGTTTTATTTATGAACACTCACCTACTCCCTGCATCCTCAAGCACAGGTACTTAAATGGAATCCTTATAACCCTCTACCCTTTTCATCATGGGTGATGAGAAAGGGATAGCACAAAATCACACCCAAGTATACGAGTAGGGAGTGGTAGGTAGTATAGCTAGGGAGTGGGGTCAGTCTTAAGTGCTGGCCACATGAGTATGATGACTTACTTGAGTTTGGATCTCAAGCACCCACATAAAAAGTCTACTGTATAGTCCTGGCTCTAGAAAGGCAGAGGCAGGAGGATTTCTGAATCTTATACCAGCCAGTCTAGCTGAAATGGTACCCAGGTTCAATGAGAGACCCTGTCTTTAAAATATAAAACAAAACAAACAAACAAAAAAGGGCACCTTTCTTCTAATGTTCCTGACCTAACATCAACTTTTCAGCCTTTTACACACGCACGAACATACACGAACATGTACATTTACAGGCAACACAATATTTTTCATATTTTTCTCAAAGATTAATCAATTAATCTGATATTTACTGTTTTCTGCTTAACTTAAACACAAGGAACTGTATATTATAGACTATTCTTACCAAAAGAAAAAAAGGGGAGGAGAGTCTAAATATTAAAATCAGAGAAGAGGTTATATATTCTTCACTTTAGCAGAAAATGCTACTACATACATGTTTCCTTACAACAGTGAGTTTTCCATGTCATTTGATAGTAAATTCTGGTCCTTAAACAGACCTGACCATTCCTGATCTCCATGTTCAGGAGTGTTAACTTCTATACAACAGACCACACACACATATACACTGAAAATTTAAATATTTATCTACTTAGATAAGCTTTTTTTTTTCCTACTTAGCACAGACTAGCCTAGAACTCAAAGCCCTCCTGCCTCTCTGAGTGCTGGAATTTTAAGTACAAGATATCAGGTCCATCTTTAATGAGTCTTGATTTCTGTTTTACGTTCCATGTAGCCTGGGCAATATTTTCTCTCAAAGTAAACTTTGTGTCTCAGTTTTCTGAATCATTTTGTATGTGTGTGTATGTGTGGTTTTCAAGACAGGGTTTCTCTGTGTATCATTGGAGCCTGTACTGGAACTCACTCTGCACTCTGCAGACCACGCTGGCCTCAAACTCACAGAGATCGACCTGCCTCTGCTTCCTGAGTGCTGGGATTCTAGACATGCACCACCACCGCCTGGCTCATATCCTTATCATCTGCCAATAACTTTAAATAAGCCGTTACAAGCAAATTTGAACTTTTTTCAAAAATTAAAATAAAAAATATTCCCTGAATCTGTAACAGCGCTTTATTTACATGCAAGAATTCTACAAATCAAATGTTATATAGATCTAGTCAATGTTTGTAGTCATTTTCTATCAGAAAACTATCAATGAACACCTGCAAAGTCATTCAGGTATGAATGTTCCTTTTTCAAAAGGAGACTTCAGATAACAAAGGGTCTAAGTATGTGCCAAGAAAATAACTACCATCTTCTTTACTAATTACCTGACCATTTCCCCCCCCCCCCCCCCCCCATGAGAGAAGATTTCTCTGTGTAGCTCTGTAGACAAGGCTGGCTGCAAACTCACACAGACACACCTGTCACTGAAGAACTGGGATTTAAAGGCATGCGCCGCCACCACCTGGCTCATTAAAAATCCTTATATATCCAAAACAAATCCAGTGCTGTGCGATAATGCTCTTGTACACTGTGAAGATTTGTCATTCCTACTGATTTAATAAAATGCTGACTGGCAAGTAGCCAGGAAGGAAGTATAGACAGGACAACCAGAACCGGAGAATTCTGGGAAGAGGAAAGGCACCAGACAGATGCAAAGGAAGCAAGAAAAGATACTAAGCCACAGATAAGAATTATGGGCTATGGGGCTGGAGAGATGGCTCAGAGGTTAAGAGCACTGACTGCTCTTCTAAAGGTCCTGAGTTCAATTCCCAGCAACCACATGGTGGCTCACAACCATCTGTAATGGGGTCTGGTGCCCTCTTCTGGCCTGCAACATACACACAGACAGAATACTGTATACATAATAAATAAATAAATATTTTAAAAAAAGAATTATGGGCTAATTTCAGTTGTAAGTGCTAGTTAGTAATAATCATAAGCAACAAACCAAACAGTTTATAATTAATATAAACCTCTGTGTGTTTATTTGGGCTGGGGGACTGGGCAGGACAGAAACTTCTGTCTACAATCCACTTTGCAAACCCTCAATTAACTAAACTTTCCAGATATCACAAGCTTTGAAAAGAACAATATAGGTACAGTTTTCTGATCTTTGTCCTATATATAGTACACATTGTTTTCTTCATTCTTTATACTATGAAGAGAACATATATTTTACTTATTTATTTATTTGAATGCTCTGCCTGCATGTGTCTGCATTGTATGTATTCTCGGTACTCATGGAGTCCAGAAGAACGGGCCAAATGCCTTGAACTGGAATTACAGTTATGAGAGCAGCCAGTACTCTTATAGTTGACCCTCCAGCTCCAAGAGCATAATTCTATAAATGGTTGATAGACACCCTGAAACTCTGGTGTTAATCTAGCAAAAATAATCTCAGAATAATGTTGTAGTGATGCAAAATAATGTGCATCAAGATTAAATGTAGAATACACACTTAGATTTATATTGACTACAGTTACAAGCCTAAGTTTTAATCCATGTCGAGTATAAAATCTTCATTATGATTATAAGTACATTATAAAAAAAATATAGTACTGCTTGAGGATTTAGGAGGAAAAAAAGGATAAACCTTGGGACTCAGTCTTGCTAACAAACTGCAATGAGTTAGCATAACTTCAAATAAAACAACACTTTCATCTATCCCCACTCAGACACAAACAATGTATGAACTTAACCACAGGAGACTGATTCCCATGGTAGAAAATAGAATAAGGAGAGTCTAGCAAAGAGAACCAAAATCAATCAGTAAAACACAGGACAAACTTTTTTAGTTGTGCTCCCATGCACACAACAGGGGAGATGGACCAGTAGGATGTCATAAAAACATCTCTAAACTACGTTTCAAAGTTCACATTAAATTTGTCTCATGGAAACAACAAGACAAATATTTCAGTACACAGACTTCTCATTAAAGGACTCCCCTGTCTCTTGGAAGTCAAGACATTATAATCATGTCTGCATTAGTTCGGGTTTAATGACACACTTAGGGGATTCTAATGAAAGCAACACTCGAAACACTTTTAAAACTGCTCAAAGTTAAAGAGAAAAACCAACTATAGAAATAGTATGTACGAGCCATTAAATAACAAATATATGTAACAAAAAACTCATTTATAGGCTGCTGAGATCAACATGTCTACAAGTAGTGTACAAAAGTAAAAATTCTATAATTTAACCAAATCTATTTCATGCTATAATGACATACATTTGGGATTTACTGTATACAGTAAGATTGATGCACCCACACATAAGATACATGTGAAAAATGATCCAGTTACACCGGAGTCTACTCTTCTATTCCAAGCCCAGATAAATGGTAAGGTGTAGATTAGACACACACAGGAGTCAGAAAATCTGATTTCTAAATCTAGCTCTATTTCTTGGGCTACTGACTTTACCTTCTTATCCAAAAATGAGACCAACAAGCCATCTAAGTTACTTATAGTCATTTAAAAAGATGATTGAGCACTAATTCCAAACCTTAATAAACCCGTTTTAAAATGTGTAACATCCCAGCTGCTTTACCTATTGTGCTACCTTCTTAGCTGTATTCAGCAAGGGCTGATGGAAAGAAAATAATATAATAATGAAAACTATCACTGTAAGCAGAAAAGGCCCCACTCAGCAAGAGCTCTCTCATCCCTGTTTCTCTTACTGTCAGGTTTCCCTCCATCTTTTGAAAGTGTTACAAACGCAGATTCAAAATCTAGCCAGGGAACAAAATCAGAACTGCCTGTGACAACCCATTTCTTCTCTGGAGTGAGGCTAATTTCTTACTCTGATTTAGTACCATAAGGAGACACATGGCTAAAAGTTACGATTTTCAAACCTACATAACGGAACACAACACAAGAAGGAATGAGTGGGATGGTCTAGAGATAGGCCTTCACATTTAATTTCCCCAAAATTTACAGACCTCTTAATCTGCTAGATATGACTAACTTTCTAGTAGTAAAAGCGTTTTTGAACTTTCAGAATTTAAATACTAAGTTATAACAGTTTACAGAATACAGGTTAATGAGAGTAGCTTCACATAACCACAACAGATACATATGTAACATCAGGTTTTTACATGTTTGTTAGAGAGTTAAGTGTGTGTGTGTGTGTGTGTGTGTACATGAGTGTGTGTCTGTGTGTCAAAGAACAACTTGCAGAAGTCAGTTCTTGCCTTCTACCACGTAAATCCATTGGGACCAAACTTAGGTGCTCGGCCTTTATCTGCTGAGCCAACTCTTTGGAACCCACATTCTTTTACAAAAGAGGAAGCAAAGGTTAAAGTTTCTAAATCCAGATTATATGGATAGAGAATTATTAAATTTAAAAAATAACCGAAACTTATACCCAGAGCCCAAGGATAGCTTTTTCTACTATCAAGGCTCCCTCCGTCCGTCCGTCCGTCCCTCCCTCCCTCCTTATCTCTTGCTTTGTTTTTCAAAACAGGGTTTCTTTGTGTTGTAATAGTACTATATACTACTTAGTTTGCTTTCTATTGCTGTTAGAAACATAATAACCAAAAGCAATTTGGGGAGGAGGGAGTTATTTCACCTTATTTCCATCATGAAGTTAAGTCAGGGCAGGAATTCAAGACAGAAACTGGAGGCAGGAATTGACGCAGAGGCCATGCAAACCGTTTCTTGCTTTGTTACATATGTTACATATTCCCAGGAACTGCACAGTTCACACTAGACTGAAAATGGTCCAGATTTGCCTATTGCCAATCTGATGGAGAGAATATCTGAACTGAGGTTCCCTGTTCCCAAATGTCTAGCCTGTGTAAAGTTAACAAAAATTAACCGACATAAACACAATAAAAAAGATACAGTTTACTCTGTATGAAACTGACTGTAAAGTCTCTCCCAATAGAAAGAAAGCTCCATGAGGAAGTGAAGGAGTTTTGTTAACTACTACTTCCCATGCACAAAGAATTCTGCCTTAACACCTAAGTACATAAATATTTGTTGAACAGATCAAGTCCTGCTCATAGTTGCTTCCTGAGGCTTGTTTGTATTATCTCCTCTGCTTTCTGACTTCTGATGCTGCAACACATGAGGCTACATTTTTGTATCCGAAATGCCCTCCAAGAATTACCTTGTGTTTACTTAGTCAGCAGATACATGTTATTCAAAGGTAGAACCCTTAAGAGGTAGAGCCAATTTTCCAACAGAAATAATAAGCACTGTAATTTTTAAAGAACTCAATTGGCTAAACTAAAATTTAACCTTTAACCTTTAAACTTACCTTTCCACAATCCATTCTGGTCGAATTACTTTTTCCCCCTTTAATTCTTTAATTTTGGCATTAGGAAGGTTTGTAGCAATAATGTGTGTTGTTTTGGATCTAGAATAATATACATGATATTGACCTCCATGCAACATCATTAGATTTCTCAATTCCTCAGCAGAAGGATCTGTTTAAAAAAAGAATAAGTATTAAAATACATTAATAGTTTAATGTACAAGGTGGCAGAATATTAGGTTGAATAATCCCTTAAATAGGACAGCTTATAGAACATAACTAGTTCACTTTCTCCTTGGCTATGCTGCCATTTAACAAAGCTGGGAGATAAAATAACAGAATGATTGATAAAGCTACGCTGCCTTGGCACATTATTTTCTCCTGTCTGCAAGAGACACCAAAACAAAATCTTCTTAAGTGACATCTAGAAGAGCAAACAAGTGTCTCAAACAAAAATCAAATACTAATAAGGCAAATGTTTAAAACATTTTAGAACATTTAACATTTTCTATACTGAGATTTCATGGTTTAGAAATTAACTAGCATCACCACTCTCTGTCTTCTCTACCCTGGGGTAGCTCTCCTGCCTTGACCCCTCCAAACTGAATTTTCTGATACTGTGAGTTAAAATACCTTTTCCCTATCACTTTAAGTTGTTTTTATCATGGCTCTGTTATAGAAGCCCAAGAAATTCTAAGAAACCAACTCAAGCCTGCGCTCTACATGAAGTCAGATAAACAAGTATAAGTCTGGTACAATACATATAATGAACACAGGTAAAGCTGGAATAGGGCTCAGCAGCTGGGAGGCAGTTGGAGAAGGATTCCTTAAGGAATAACACTTTGAAGGGATGAGCACATCAAGAGAGAAAGTAAAAGGAACAGAAAACCAAAGGCTCCAGGGTACTCTCTAGTCTACCAATTCACAAAATGGGCTTTCCTGAAAGAAAAGATACGAAACTCAGGTTTCAAACAAAGTATTTCTAGCAGTAAGAACATACACTTAAATACCATAGACTGGCTTAGAGAAAGGAAAACTCTGATATAACCTAGGTCTTCATGAAAACTCCCAAAACCGATTCACAGAAAAGGGAGTGAAGGAAATTTTCATCAGAGGCTAAGAACAGAAACAAAACTTTACAAGTACAAAGACAGATTCATAAAAGCTGAGTAAGTCACATTTATTGACTTATTGTATTGACAAAGATTATAAAATTTAAGAGCAAGAATCCAAGTAAGACTATCACACCTTCAATCATCACTAAGAAAACAGCAATTTAACTCTCAAAGGCTTCCTATGGCATTTTTCCCTTTGTTCACACCTAACTCACAGATCATCTGTTGCAAAACCCAACCATCTTTTCAAACATATTTCCTAGCATTCAAATAGAGTCTAAAGTATATTTTTCCAATCAACTAAAATAGAGTAAGTTGGGGGAGAAGATTCACTGGCTAGAAAACATAGTGAAGACGTTGATTCTACCAACTCATCTACAGGTCTAACACTGGTTATTATCCTAGCCCTAGCAAGGTATTTTATACACATTAAATTCTGTTTGGCATCAAGACTGACAATCTGAATCTAACTACAGAGATGCACACGATAAAAACTGAAGAACAACTGATTCCTAAAAATTGTCCTCTGACCTCTACAAGCAACCTCCATACAACAAGTAAACATAAATTTGGAAAAAAGCAAATTTTTTTTTTGAGACAAGTTTTCTCTGTGCTGCTTTGGAGCCTGTCCTAGCTCTAGCTACTGTAGACCAGTCTGGTCTTGAACTCACAAGAGATCCTCCTCCTTCTGCCTCCTGAGTATGGGAATTAAAGGCGTGCGCCTTTAAAAAAGTGGTTAAATTGAAACTTACTATTAAAATTATACTGACCCAGCAAAACAATGTCAAGATAAAAAACAAAAATCCCTGAGAAATTAGCAAACCACAAGCACAACAGTAAGACCTAAAATATGTTTTCAAAAAACAAAAACACCATGGAGGGGGGAGCTCTTAAAAAAATGAAAAAAATGTGCTGGGCATGATGATGCACACCTTTAATTCCACCACTCAGGAAGCTAAGCAGGCAGAACTCTATGAGTTCAAGGCCAGCCCGGTCTGCAGAGTAAGTTACAGGACAATAAGAGCTTTGGAGAAACCCTGTTTCAAAATACAACAACAATAACAAAAAAGGGAAAATGCTACTACTCCAAAATTGACATGAAGATGGTTTAGGAAAGATAACAAAAAATAGTGAACCAATAAAAGATTGTCCAATACTAGTAAACTATCATAGTCTGAATATGAAATGTACTCCCTGAAGAGCCGGGCACTAGAAACGCGGTAGCTAGTTGGTAGGACTACTTGTGGAGATTGGAAACTTTATTCCGGGGTGTACTATAGTCACTGGGGAAAGGCACCATGTCCTTCCTATTCCTTCTCTTTGTTTCCTGAACTCCACAGAGATCAGCTTTTCTCTCCCATGCCATCCTACAGTCCTGTTTCTCCCAAAACTTCCAAGTCCATGAACCAACAAACATCTTTCCTCTTTAAAACTGTTACTTTCTGGAATTTAGTCTTATCCATGAAAGTCTAACACAATAACCACAAAGAGAATGCAAATTAAAACCACAATGAGAGCTAAAGTGACAGTTCAGTTTAATAATGTACTTGCAATGAAAAGGATCTAAGTTCCATTTCCGAACCCATAGGGAAAAAAAAGGCAGCCAGTCCAGGTGGCATGCACTTATAACTCAAGCGCTAGGGAGACCAGGGAGACAGCTTGGGCTCTCTGGCCAACCAGCCTCGTTATTTAGCTAGCAAATTAGAGAGTAAGATAATTCCTTAAAAAACTCTTATGGAATAGCTGAGATTGTCTTCTGGCCATGATATACCAGAACACATCTTGAAAAACATATCAACAAAATTAATAAAAACCAAGGACAGTGAGGATTTGAGCAACTGGAATATAAACTCTGGGTTAACACCTTACCAATAAAACTTACAATTACAACCAGCATGCTCTGCCCTCACTAAGCCAAGCAAGCATGTCAACTGATTAATACTTAATTTTAACTCAGCAAACCTCTGCTGAAATGGTTAGGTCAGTCACCACAGAGGCAACAGTACAATACAATAGTTAGGAAAATGTAGCTCTTACTTTTATATAACAGTGAACTATGCTAAGGTTTAATGAGTGCTAATATTCAGATACATTAAGAGCCATAACCCCAGAGGAACAATGTGAAATCATCTAAATCAGTATGAAGACAATCAGACAATTGATGTGGAATTTTCCCTCTGTATGCTGTGATTACCGTTAATGAATAAAGAACTGCTTTGAGCCTATGGCAGGGAAGAACAGAACTTAGGTGGGAAAAACTAAGCTGATTGCTGGGAGGAAGAAGGGCGGAGTCAGATAAGACACGATGGAGCCACCACCGGAGATAGACAGATAGACGTGCTGAAACTCTGCTGGTAGGCCATGACCTTGTGGTGATGCACAGATTAATGGAGATGGGTTAAATTAAGATGTAAGAGTTAGTCAATAAGAAACTAGAGCTAATGGGCCAAGCAGTGATTTGGCAGTTTCTATGTGATTATTTCAGGTCTAAGCTAGCTAGGCAGCCAGGACAAACAAGCGGGCCCTCCTCAGACGGACAATCGAGCAGAAGTGATGTATGAACAGAGACCTTCAACTATAAACAGGTATCAGGCAGCTGAGCAGCAGGTTAAAAAAATAATACTGATATAAATATTAAGAACTATTCACTGCAAGAGGAAAAATATACACAAAAAATGATCATAAAAAGACTCAGAGAATTAAGAAAATTTAGGGGAGAATAACCAATGACAAAGGAAAAGTGCTAACTGATCAAAAGAAAATACCTAGGATGGATAAATGAAACCCCAGGAAGAGGTTACTTCGTGTCAAAAGAAAGGAAAATAAAATAATTAATTTAAGGGGAAAAAACAAAACTTGATGGGACAGATACACTACATGTCCAAAAGTGGGTGCATAGGTTAAGTCTTGAAACAGGACGTTTACAGCTACAACTGTATAAAAAGTAACTAGAATTTCAAGTCATCTTCTCCAAATTACAAACAAGAAACTACTCATCCATTCCAGATATTAGATTCAGTAAGAGCAGATATAGCTGGTAGAAGAGACAGCAACAACAATGAAAGGGTAAGTGAATACCATTTCTAAACTGAGAATTATGGCCTTTTCCTTACCTTCTCTGGCAACTAAAATGTTCTGTTACGTGTATACGCTTTTACAGACAAATAAGAACATCAGATTCTTTCTCTGGGAAATCACATACACACACCCTAAAGGACTTCAGGGCCAACACTGATCTTGAGACCCTGCATGAAAGCCCCTAGAGGCCATTTCATGAAACTACAAATATGAAGCCTAGGTTGCAGTCAGTCTAAGGTGTTGGAGGTCTCGAAGCTGTGAGACATCTGCCAGGGAGAATTACATACAAGGAGTGGAACCAGCCTATGAGAGGGATATTTTACAAACAAAAAAGCTGGAGGGTGTATTCATCTAAGTCTTTTGATATCAAATATGAAGCTAGAGTAGTTGCTCTCAACCTTTCTAATGCTGTGACCCTTTAATACAGTTCCTCAGGTTGTGGTGATCCCCAATCATAAAGTTAATTTCGTTGCTACTTTGTAACTAATTTTGATACTGTCATGAAACGTAGTGTAAGTATCTGCTTTCTGATGGTAGTAGGCGACCCTGTAAAAGGGTCTTGACCCACAGGATAGGAACTGCCAAGGTAGAGGATTGGTGTTTATCCTACTGTGTCAATCTTGTTTGGTCCAGCATTTCTTTACTATGCTCCCATTCCTCTTTGTAGGAATAGTCTGTGCCATTGTATGTTGAAAGTGATTTGCTTTTAGAATTCACGGGGTATTACTGAGTCTGTGGAACACTATAGAGGCTTTCGAAGTTGGATTAAATGAACTTTGCATTACTATAGTGACCACTAAATCTTTGATAGACAGGAATAGAATATAGTGGTTTGCATGAGAAAATCTTCCATAGGCTCAAATACCTGAACGCTTGTGGTGAGGTTACAGAGTACACCTTGCTGAGGGCAGGCTCTGAGAGTATGCAGACTAGTCCTAATTCTAGTTCAAGCTCTTTGCTTCATGTGTGAGGTTGAAAATGTGATCTCTCAGCTTCTTGCTTCTGCTATTGTGCCTCCCTGACTTGAGTCTCAACCCTCTGGAAACAAGCAAAAATAAACTCTTTCTTCCATAAGTAGCTTTGGTCATGGTATTTTACTAGAACAGAAGAAAAGTAAACATACAGATGATAAATAATTGAAGAGAAGTTAAAAAAAAATCTCAATCCTAAAAGGTTCATGATAAAACTGGGTACCAAAAAAATAAAAAGAACTCAACCTGTGTATCCATTGACATAGATGGCAACTCCACTAAATATTGCAGATGGCGTCCCGTCCTTCTTCTGCTTAGCAGCATCTGACCGGAACTGTTCCTCCAGCTTCTGGACTTTGGCAGCCATGTACCCACCCTACAATTCAAGAAAAGGCACACCAGTCAACAACAGTTACACCTCCCTCCCACAAACTTGTAACTTAAAAAAAAAGCACCATGACATGTTTATGAACACAGTCTCATTTTTTTAACCTTAAAATAATTATGCTTGACTGTTTTGATTATGTCTTTAAAGTAAAGCTATAGGTGACACAGTTTATAGTGGTACAGTTTGTCCAAACTGCAAATGACTTGTTTTTACTGTTTATTAAAATTGTACATGCTCACTATAATTGTTTTTCAGAAAATAGCTATAAAAAGAAAATTAAAATTGTTGTAACCCCATTTACTAACATTTTCGAAAGCTAATCTCAAGCCTTCTTTCTATGTCTCACAACACTAAATTAGAATCATATGCAATATTCCTTTATTACCCACTGATCCAATCAAAGCTATCATCCCAGGTTAAAACATACAAAGCTAAGTAATAACTGCAGTGTTTTACTATATACAGATGATTAATTGACAACACCCTACTTACTGGATACTTATATATTTTTCCTGTTTCTCAGTATTATTAGCATTAGTGAGATAAACTGTAATAAATTGTTGTGTGCAAGAATATTTACTTCCTAAGGTCAAAATTCTTGACAGTAAAATGAAGTTTAAAGGTTAGAGTTTATCAACAGTGTTAAGGTTTTCAATACATTATAGAAAACAGAATTGGTATAAAGTCACATGTTATACTGTAAGCCATATAATAAACTAATAAACTAAAATGAACAAAAATTATCTAGACATTTAAATATCTTTAAACACACCCATTTTTCCCAGCCATCATTTTCAGCTCGCTTCCTCCATCCACCTCGCCTCATGGTGGAGCTTCTGTATTGGAGAGAAAAAAAAAGTCAATTTTATTCCATAATTTACTCTTCACTGGTATTTTATCAAGGAAAATAGAAAATTTAAAAATTTGAATGTCCAATTACTGCAAGACAAAAGTGTAACGAATGCCAAGTAAACTTTTTCAAAATCATTTTCAGATTGCTAAGTGAAATTTGTCCATAAAACATCCTCCTTACAGGTTTAAACACTTTTCCACTGTGTGTGAAGGGTGGTTGGGGGAAAGATCCAGGCACACCTCAATACAACTAACACAGTCCTAAAGATTTTGCCAGTCCTAAAGATTTCACAACTTAAGAGTAAAAAAAAAAAAAAAAAAAAAAAAAAAAGTAATACAAAATTCCTGGTGTCAAATAAATTCTGAATCAATACATTTGCTTTTATAAGCAAATAACTTGGGAATTCTGGCTACTATATGCTGATGTGTATAGTCACAATAATTAAATGTAACTACTTGCAATCACCTGAAAGAGAGTATAGCCCATATGTTAGATATTTGAACACTTAGTCCCCAGCTGGTGATGCTATTTGGGAGGGTTAAACAGGTGTGGCCTTGCTGGAGGAAGTATGTCTCTAGAGATGAGCTTTGAGAGGTTAAAGACTGTAGGAAAACAATTGAGAAAAAGTCAAATTTACAGTTTGCTTTCTCTGCCTCATGCTTTGTGGTTCAAGATGTGAGCTCTCAGCATGCTGCTCCAGCTGCCGTGCTTCTAATCACGATGGACATAATTATCCCTCTGGAATTCTAAGCCCAAATAAAGTCTTTTGTATATTGTCTTGGTCATGGTGTTTTATCACAATAGAAAAGTAACTAATGCACTATTTCCCTGCTAAATGAAAGTAAACCAAATAATAAATATATCTTTAAATTTAAAGCCAGGCGTGATGGTCCACACTTAAAATTTCAGGAACTGGGAGGTGAAAAGAGGAGGATCAGGAGCTCAAGGTCAGTTTCAGTAATATAATGAGTTCAGGACCAGCCTGGACTATCAACACCCAATCTGTTTTTTAAAAATCATTAATTCATTTGATCACTCATTTAAGAGCACCTTATGACTGCCACGGCTTCTGCTGTGAAGTCAGTAAGAAAATCCTTACTGGTAATCTAAATAAGGAGAAGGCAGACAAGCACGAAACTGAGATAGATGCTCAGACTGTGGACATGGATGGTCAGTAGTGCAGCACTTGCCTGGCTTTCAAGAGACTGCGGGCTTGGCCTCAGTACTGAAGAAAAATATACCAAGCCAAGCAAAACTCACAAGAGATGAAGACTAAACAATACTACATTTTTCTAAAGAAAATTGCCCAAAGGCAAGGAAGCCTACCAAATAGTGGAAATTAGTCAAGAATCAGAAAAGAACAAAAATTTACAAAGATCTGCTACTTCTCCAAAAATGGAATTCTTTCCCCTATGAGACCATTTGTCAACCCCAGAGTGGCTGAGGAGTGGGCCATGTTTTTAACCAATACCATACTACAACAATGAGAACTAGATCCTAAGAGTCTAGTTCGCATTACTGATCTCTATATTTGGGGTTAGAATCTCAGAAATAAGAACAAACTAGAAGTAAACAGATCAAACTTTCCAGAAGCTGACTGACACTGCACATTACTTTTACTTTATCTGTGAAGTGGGCTCAGGTAACCTGGACAGAGGCACCTGGCAGGAGCAACTATAATCCACTATGATAGCACTTCTGTTTGTCTCTACAACCAATTATGAATATGACTGCAACACAAAGAAATAAACTACACATGAGAACCAACAAAACAACAAAAATCTTAGTGGATACTGTCTTTAAACTTTTAAATAACCATGCTATGTTCAAGGAAACAAAACAAAGGAGGTTATGAAAGTTTTTAATCTTAAAACTAATTGTAGACATGGTGGATCATGCCTATAGTTCAGGAAACTGAGACAAGAGAATAGTCAAAAGTTCAATGCCAGCTTGGACTGCATAGAAGTTCCAGGCTCCAGGCTAGCCTGGGATACAGAACAGGAAATGATCTTCTATATGGTAGTGGAGAACAAAGCAAGGGAATAGTAGTGCTGTAATGAAATCCAAGGTGAAGATTTCCAGCAGCATGGACATCCTCAAGCAGAGATAACAGGTAGCCTTACCACTTGATAGCCTCTACTATAAGGCCAAGCATAAGGCATATGATGGGATCAAACGATATGTGCATTTATTAACATTTCAATTGATATTCATTATCCTAGTCAGGGTTATTATCTCTGTGATGAAACATTATGACAAGTAGCAAATTGGGAAGGAAAGCGTTTATTTGGCTTACACTTCCACTTTGTAGTCCATCACTGAAGGAAGGTGATACAGGAACTCAGAGCAGGAACTGATGGCAGAAACAGTAGGAGAGTACGGCTTACTGGCTTGCTCAGCCTGCTTTCTTAGAGGACCCAGGACCACCCACCCAGGGATGGGATCATCCACAATGAGCTGGGCCCTCTTGCATCAATCATTAATTTAAAAAATGCCATACAGGCTCGAGTACAGCCTGATCATATAGAGGCATTTTCTCAATCAAGGTTCCTGCCTCTCTGATGACTGTACCTCATGTCACACTGACAGAAAACTGGCCAGCACACTCATTTAATAATATGTCATATTTTACTGAGACCAATAAAAATCTTGTTTCACATACTCAAATATTATAATGGAAATATTTAAAAAATTGCCATTAATTGTACAAGTGATTGACTGGGTAGTCAATAAATACCTGTTGAATAAAATCAATAAATTTACATATAAACTATAAAACATGGTAACAATAAAAATACAATCCAAATATACTGTGGTCAAATACTGGAAAAGACACTGTATTTCATCCTAGACACCATCTATTTATCTTGCTTTAAAACATTCTTCCACACCGGGTGTGATTGCACACACTTTTAATCTCAGTAATTAAGAGGCAGAGGCAGGCATAGTTCTCTACAAGGCCAGTCTGGACTACATAGAGACTTTCAGACCAGACAGGGCTACACAGTAACAGCCTATTTCCAAAAAAACCAAGAAACTCTTTTTCCAAGACTTGAGAGATGGTTCAGGGTCTAAGAAAACACATTACTCTTGCAAAGGACCAGAGTTTGGCCAAAGCCACCACATCTGGCAGCTCACAACCACCTCTAACTCCTACTTCAAGAGATCTGACTCTTTCTGGATGCCACCAGCACCTGTGTTCACATTTGCACATGCCACTCCCCACCACCAAGCACATGCCACACACACATACAAATACATATAACTGAAATAAAAACATGAATCTTTAACAAAAAAATCTGAAAACTCACAAATTCTGTACTAATAGTTTAACAAATAGTATTACCATAAAAATCTCCTCTCCTGAGATGGGTACAGACAAAACTGGCAATTGGACCACTTTGAGACAAACTAGAACCACATATTAGATGGGAATTAACTACAAATCACTTACAGGATTGGTAAGATGTTAAACAAGAAAGATGCTAAGGAAATCTATTTTTATAAGTTATAATGTGTCATGATATAAAAGCATAAATTTCTGCTAATCTGTAAAGATCAAATAAGTTGTTTATCAATGTCTCTGCATGTTTATCTATAGAAAGCTTCTCCACTCAAAGAAACTGGCTTATTTAAGCAAATAAGACTAAAGAGAGCAGAACTAAAGAGAGCAGGATAGTAATAATATAATAGTCCTCAAAAAAAAAGTTGTTTTTACCCTCTGTTCCAAGCAACATTCTGAGTTATGGCATGTTCTCTCTTTTTTTTTTTTTATGTTCTCTTTACTATGCCTATCCATAAAGAAGAATGCCCTGCACTGACAAGTAATCAATTATAAAGTTAGACTTGTAATTGAAAATCACCTTGTTTTCAGGTGAAACTCTTGCAGATTGGGGTTTCCAAGCTAATTCCACAGTATGTGATGATCTTGGGTAAAGTGCAAAAGTTCCTAAAACTTAATATACAAACTAAAATAGTTGTAGACTAAAATAGTTGTAGACTTTTTATCTCTGTATCCTGTGACATTAACACAGAAAAGCTATCAATAAAGGCATCAAAAAATTAAATTAAAAAATGAATAAGGTATAAACTCATGAATATAAAACTCTTATTCCCAGCATTTGGGGTATGTGCTCAATAAACTTTAAGTTATTTATTACAGTACTCTACCCTTCCAGTTCAGAGTGAAAATCAAATTAGAACATACTTGGAAACCTTTGAAAACTAGAGTGCTAATAATACTTAAAATGAGCAGCCAACCTCTACAACACAATGGAAAGGACTTAGTAATGACAGCTATGCTAAAGCCCGGTCAGGGACTGCTGCCCAGTTATGATACAGGGTGAGCACAAAAGCACTAATTCTGACATTTCTTCACCTACAAAAGGGGAATGTGAGACTGACTAGAACTCAGAAATCCCCTCACAGGGCCATGTATGGAGGTGAGAAGGGCAGGCAAGGGAGGCCCACTTTAAACCCACCTTCAGCAGGCCTCCTTCCTTTGTAAATTTTGGATTTAGGCTCTGAATAAAGAGTTTTCTCAAAGATAAAGAGTAAAAATAAATGCCTTTTGGAATAGATTGGATAGATTTAAACTAATCAACTAAAAATCTCAGTTCTTGCTTCTTGTTTCCATGAGACCCTACAAAGGAAGCCATAAATGCCAACCACTGAAAGGTTCTGCAAACTAAAACTTTAAGGAAATATTCAGGTAAAAAATTTAAAAAACAGCCAAATTAGTGACTATCAAATATAGACATGACAGCATGCAGCAACTTAGCCAAGTGTGGCAAACATAAGCAAAATGCAGAGTAGCTGGGATCTGAAATGTTTACAGAAGAAGGCTTCCTGATTTACCCTGTTCTAGAAGTCTCACGAGAGCCTGCTTGCTTCATCTGTATGGAACAGGGTTATGTAAGCCTATGTTCCTCTGCTGGCACACCAGTAACAGCTCATTCTACATTTCAACGTGCGTGTCAAGAGGCTGTTCACACCCCAACAAAAAACTTCATTTTATTTGCTTCCCATGGTTATTGCTAAATTTTATTTATTTTTATTTTTTGTTTTTCTTACACAGGGTGTATTTAGCCCACGATGGCATGAAACTCACAGCTATCCTCCTAACTCAGCCTAAGTTCTGACATTAGTCACATTTGATTCTTTTTCTTTGTTTTTTGTTCTTTTTCAAGATACAGTTTCGCTTTGGAGCCTGTCCTGAAACTAGCTCTTGTAGACCAGGCTTGGCCTCGAACTCACAGAGATCTGCCTGCCTCTGCCTCCTAAGTGCTGGAACTAAAGGCATGCGCCACCACTGCCCGGCCACATTTGATTCTTAATTTTAGTATTTACCAAAGGAATGATCGTGATCAAGAATAATAATTTTCATGCAAAGTGGTATTTCTTTTATCTATTTATTAAAAAAATAAACTAACACCATAACAGTTCATCACACACTGGCAAAAACTCTCCCAAATACATATGTATCATTAATCTGATGGTTGCATATTTGTAACTCTAAATATGAGAACAATTAATTAATGGAACTGAAGTGTGATGGTACACATCTGTAGTTTCTACGCTCGGAAGACCATGGCTGAAGGATAGCCAGTTTGGGTCACCGAGTAGCAGTAACAGCGGTGGGGTGGTGAGAGAAAGGTAAAAAAGGCAAGCAAGCCAAGTGTGGTCAATCATACCTGCAATCACAACACTCAGGAAGCTAAGGCAGGAGGATTTTGAGTTCAAGCCCACAGAAGCTTGCTATGTAGCCAGATCATGTCTCAAACAAACCAATAACCAAAGTAAATGCAATTGCCTTTGAGTGACTTTTATGAAGTCTCATCACTAGTCATATTCAGATGTAAGGTGCTATCTTACCTTTAATGGTCATAAGAGATATCTGCTGACTAAATCAAATATATAATGAATTAATGAATGTACACATTTCAGTAATATGACATAATTCATAATGTGATACAAATACAAAGAAAGTCACCTGTGGCCACCCTATATTTAGGAAAAGGCTAAAATAAACTTAACTTGGTTTAGGCTCACTCCCATCTCTCTACTCAATACCTTTCTTTTTTCCTTACCTTAGCCACCACTTTTCTACTTAGGCATTTGCTTACAACTGAAGACCTATTTAACGGCTTAAAGTATAGTGGAACCCAGGGGTATCTGTATTTAAAAAGATTTCCCCATAAGAAATCAATGGGGAAGGTACAACCTTTTAAATGGAATAGTGCTACTGAAACTGGAATATCATGTGCAAAAGAAGGTAGCCCCTAAACTTAGACTATATGTAAAAATTCATTCAAAATAGATTTAAAAATGGATTTCAAGAGCAAAAAAAATTTAAACTCTAGAAAGAAAAATAGGTGAACATTTGACAGCTGATTGTTATGTCCAGATCATGGGATTCCCCCAAAACCACTACAGAGTCTGCACTCATATGTAAAAGCAAAGAGCCTTTATTCAAGCTTAAACTTGGACTCTCCGTATGTTCAACGTAGCAACTGAGAGCAGAGAGGGATGGGATATATATATAAAATATATATAATATATAATGTATAATATATAATATATATGTGTGTATATTATATATATACATATACACACATATATATAATATATATATACATATTATATATATATATAATATATATATTATATATATATCTTAGTAGAGGTTGGGGTGAATGGATTTTCAGGGTTCAGGACCCTCACTGGCTGACATTTGTCTAGGGGTCTTGGGGAGTCCTAGGTTCAGGAACATCTTATCTAATGGTTGGAATGTCAGGTACTTCCCTTTAAATGCTGGCCCTCCCTGGGTGCTAGCAGCTTATGACTTTTCCTGGAACCCTGTGCTGCCTGCAATGGCAGTTGTGCCCTGGGCCCCACAGATTGGCAATGATTTCTTGGATACAATACAAAAAGCACAGCAACAAAAAAAGTAGATGAACTGGACAATATTCAGATTTAATACTGTGAAAGCAGAAGGTGTACTACGACAGAAGACCAACTAGAGTAAAGGAGGAGGAGCTGGGGGATGACATGAACAAATGATATATGTTATGAAAATTCTATAATAAAACCATTATTATATGCTAACTACAAAAAGTAAAAACTGGGGCAGAAGAGATGGCTCAGCATGTAAAAACACTTTCACAGGGGTAAAAAAAAAAAAAAGCTTGCACAGGACCCAGGTTCAGTTCCCAGCACCTACATGGCAACTTAGAACCATCTGTAACCCCAGTTTCAGGAGATAACAACCTCTTCTGGTCTCTGCAGGGACCAGGCACACACATTTACAAATACTACACTTAGCCAAATACTCATACACATAAATCTGTTTTATGATAAAACTGTCAAAGAACACAGTAGTGAAAAGACAACCTATAAAATAAGAATATCTGAAATCATATTCAATAAAATATAGACTATTTAAACTAATTTATCATTAAGGACAAAAGCAATCTAATTAAAACTAGGTGCAAGATTTGATGTACAGATGGCCAAAAGCATATAAAGACAAGTTCACATTTACCACTCATACAAAATCCCCAAGGAGATGCCTCCTCACATTCAAAGGGAGAGAGTGCAGAGGAGATTCTGATTGAATCCAGAGCCTTGTGTAGCCCAGGCAAGCACTCTGCCACTTAGCAACATTCTCAACCCTTGGTTTTATGAATCAGAGTCTATGTAGCCCAGATAGTCAAGAACTCCTGATCCTCTTGCTTTCATCTAACAAGAAAGAAAATAAATGTTGAAACTGGGAAGATACTAGAACCCCTTGTGCACTACAGACGAGGATGCAAAACGATGTTTCTGCTGTGGGAAAAAGTGGCAGGGATTCAAAGCATTATAGCAGAATTATATTATCTCTATGTGCACTTCTGAGTAGGGTAACAAACAGATTTATCTCTACACCCATGTTCACAGTAGTGAAGATGGAAACAACCCCAAAAGTACCTTGGCCTAAAATGACATAAACAGAAAGTGGCATATATACATACGAAATAATAAATAATAATAATATTTAAACTTAGGAAATTTAACACATGATACAAGTCATAAAATATAATGCTAAGCAAAAGCAGCCATTTGTAAAATGAAGTATTTAAAAAGCAAAGCAGAAAAGTTAAAGAAAAAAGGTAAATACTCCCATTTATACCAAATACTTCAAGTAGTTAAATTTAGAGACTGAAAGGTCGAACAGTGTGTTTTGAGGGTGAGGGCAATAACAGGAAGCACTTTCAAGATGAAAGGGAACAAGAGATGAAGGGTGGTGATGGATGCTACACACTGTACTAATGTTGCTGAACTTCACATTTAAAAATGGTTGGGACTGAAGAGATGACTGAGTAGCCAAGAACACTGGCTGCTCTTTCAGAGAACTGTGGTGGGCTCCATTGCCAGCACCCACATGGTGGATCACAAATGTCTTTAACTCCAGTCCAGGGGGTATCCTCTTCTAGCCTGAAACTACCAGACACAAACGTAAAACAAATTTACTTATAAAGGTTTAAAAATTAAAAAACTTCATTAAAAATGTTCAGATTTTATGTTTTAAGTATTTTACCATAATTTTAGATGCTTTTTTTTAAAGCAGGAAGTTAGAAGCATGCCACAGGAACAGAGACTGTCTCTCCAAGAAGTATGTGCAATAATGCCTATGACTTTTTTCTTGGAATCAGGGGCAGTGGGAGATCAAACACAGGCAATTTACAAAGTTAAATAAATGGAATACAAACCCACAAGCCTAGCCGGGTGGTGGTGGCACACGCCTTTAATCCCAGGACTTGGGAGGCAGAGGCAGGTGGATCTCTGAGTTCGAGGCCAGCCTGATCTACAAGAGCTAGTTCCAGGACAGGCTCTAAAGCTGTAGAGAAACCCTGTCTCGAAAAAAAAAAAAAAAAAAAAAAAAAAAAAAAAAAAACTATCTTGGCCTGTGATGGGGCAGAATAGAGCTGGGGGGGGAGGAACTAAAGTGAATGCTGGGAGGAAGAAGGCAGAGTCAGGAACACCATGTAGCCACCACCAGGAACAAACAGACTTTACCCAGTAAGCCACAGCTTCGTGGCAATACACAGACTAATGGAGATGGGTTAATTTAACATATGAGTTAATCAGAAATATGCTTAAGCTATGGGCCAAACAGTACTGCAAATAATATGGTTTGGGGCTGAGCAGCGGGAAACGAACAAGAGGCCTCCCTACAACATTTGGAGTATTGTTAGACTTATTGTCTGGTGTTCATGCAGTGCACTATCATGTTGACAAAATATTCAGTCCTATTTATTTCATTTTTTAAAACTCCAGTAACAGATATACCATTCTAATGTATAGAGAAAAATAACAAAAAAAACTTTTAAGACATAAAAAAGCATATTATGAAACCTTTTCTATGCTTTCAAAAAATAAGAGATGTGCCTGTCTATAACATGGCTACACATTAAAAACTAACTTTACCCAGAGGAGCCTTAGTTCTTGAACATGTTCTACATATCTTTGGGATTTGCTATTAAACCATCCTTTTGAGGGGAGGGGGAAGACTTCAAATAGTTTAATAATCTGGTCTGTGGTAGTAACTTTGGGCCCTGTATTTTCAACCTCCTGAAGTACTGGAAAATAAAGGTCAATCACACCAGCAGCTATTCTATCTAAAGTGTTCAAATTCCAATAACTACTCTGGATAATAAAGCTTCATGAGTTTCCTTTAGTCCTGCATATCACTGTCATAATTCTACCCAGAAAAGATAAAATCCTATGGAGCTCTTCTATGTGCCCTATGCAACTCTTCCCTTGGCTAATTTTCATCTGTATCTTTCACTATGATAAATACAAGCTCAAGAGCTTTCATGTGTTCTGAGCTCATCCAGAGACTTACTGACCCAGAGTAGTACAGACAAATCCCAAACATGCAGTTGGCATTAGAAATGAAGACAACCCAACCCACCTCCTTCCCAACCAAAAACAAGGTTATCTAGACAAAAAAAAAAATTAAAAAGGCATTTTTTCTAATTTTCAATCTTCCTTTCATGTTTCCTACATCTTTAATTGGATATAGTTGGCAACTGTAAATTACATTTCCTAAAGTCAAGAGTATGCATGCTACTAAGCTCTGGGCAGTAAGATATGAACAGAGCATAGGCAAAATCTGCCATATTCATTTTATCCTCCCTAATACTGGGGCATCAAATGTCCTATATTCTTAAAGCAAATTGCTTAATTAATGCACTTGTGAAGTAGCAGAGTTTCAACTGTGATCCTTACAGCTAAGACTGAGTGGGCAACAGAGCAAGACAAAGAATCCAAAGGAGTAAAATACCATGGAAGAGCATCAAAGAATTATCTGTAGGAAACTTCAAGGTTGCAGTAAATCATAGTAAACTTTGAAACCACAGGATTTCAAAGGTCATATGCAAGTCTAAAGGGAGAGAAAAAAACAGGTGAGGAACAGAAGTAATATCAAAGAAGGTGTTTTTTTTCTCTGGAGCAGTGGTTCTCATACCCGAGCATCAAAATTATAAAGCAGGCCTAGGAAACAAAAAGAGACCTCTGAATTTCAACTTAAATGATTGGGACTCAGAAACTACAGGTGTTTGATTGGGTAGGGTTGGGAATTTATATTTTTAAAAGTTCCCAGGTAATTTAGAAACTATTGGTCATGGTCTGATTCTGCTGATATTTAAAGTGTATGCAGTGGGGAAGTGGAGTTAGAGACTAGGGCAGGAGCACAGGTAAAGAGTGTATGAGGAAAAGAGAAAATGCTGGCACACAGTGCCCAGCCTGGACAAATTCTGTAGGAGTATATTACAGGTGACAGTCTCTCACTCCTTCTCCCTTCAAATCCAGATCAGATTAACAGTCTCCTTCATACTCACAGCCATTTGCCGTTTTCAAGGTAAGTAGGTATAAACCATAATGAAAGTTTTATCAAAGATAAAAGACTTATATACATAAAACTAAATACTAGATCCTACATTAGACACCGACAGAATGCAATCAAGCACAGAGAAAAGCAATAAAACTCAGGTTGGAGAAGAAAGCCGACAAAATAACATGTAAAAGGAGATACAAGCTTTAGCAATAATGAAATAATGAATTGCTTTTAAAGGTAGAAGGGAACAGGGAAGGAGAGGAAGCAGTGATGTTAGAAAGAGAAAAATTCTTAAAACTACAAAAAAAATACAGAGCTAAGGTAACATTCTGGATGTAGTAGATGAACAGAGATAGCTAAGGAATGTCAAAGAAAGCCTTGAGTATTAACCTTAGAAGCTTAAATTTTACTTTAAGGAAATAAATAATACAGAATGTTCACAGAAATCTTCATCTTGTGTATTCCATCTACACATTTTACTATCTTTCCAAAACTCACAAGGTAAGTGAACACCAATGATACGCAACTAAAAATAAATCCCATGGAACAAGTGAAGTTCAAAAATATGCTCTACCTTGTTATTAGGGAGATGGCTCAGTAGTAAAATGACTGTCCTTCAAGCACAATGCCCTGAGTTGGGGTCACCAGCACCCACACAGAAAAGCCATGATAGCATGTACCTTTAGTCCTAGAACTGTGGAGTGAATCTCTGGTGTTCACCGGGTGTCTGGCAGCCTAGCCCTGCTCAATGGATGAGCTACAGGTTCAACGCTAGTGCCTATTTCAAAAATTAAGGTAGCTGAGGAGGACAACAAACACTGACTCTAGCCCTCACATGTACACAACCATACAAACCTACACACTATACACACACACACAAAGTCTACCTATGTATATACACAAGTATATATATGTGTGTGTACGTATACTTTCCTATCTGTTCCATTTTCTGCAAGTCTATTTTCTCACTAATCTTTAAATTCAATGTAATTGCAAATGAACATAAAAAGAAAATTTAAATTGTCAAAACTTCTAGACTCTTCCCTTGCCTTCATGCTATGAAGTTCCCATATTTAGAAAGAAAAATCACTAAATTCTTCAAGATACTGAAACTGTAATTCAATTTAAGTTTAGTACACGATGCTTGTTTTGGAGTTTTTTGGCTTTGAGGCTGGTTCTCATGTAGCCCAGACAGGGGCCTCAAATTCACTAGGTAGCTTAGGATGACCTTGATCGTCATCCTCCTGCCTCTACCTCCCAAGTACTAGGATAATAAGGTATCTACCACAACAGTCACAGTGTACTATACCTTAGCTAACATTCTAAGAAAGCTAATTTCAAGAGAATTTAAAATGCTCTGAATGACAATTAGAAGTAAGACTCCCTATAGGGCATAAAGGACATGCAGAAGAATATTAGCCCCCACTATCACAAGTAGTGAACGTGTCAGTGTCAGTACTCCTCTTACGTACGAAAATTCCAAATGGCAATCTTCACAACATTTTCTCAGTCTAACAGATAACACACCCATCTCAATCACAAAAAACCCTGTTTTTTCACTCAGCAGCAGTCCACTACCTAGATCAAAATATGTGATTCAAAGGAATTCCAAATACCGGTATTTTCAGACAACTGAGCTTTTTAAAAACAGAAGTATTTATAAACACAACTTACAATAGAAACTATGTAAATAAAACGTTTGACTGAGGGGCTGAAGAGATGGCTCAGAGGTTAAGAGCACTGACTGTTCTTCCAGAGGTCCCAGGTTCAATTCCTATTACCATCAGTAACTCCAGTTCCAGGGGACCCGACACCCATTGCAAAAACACCAATGCACATAAAATTGAAAAAAGAAAAAAAGAACAAAGGTTTTTTTAAAACTTGACTGAAATGAACATCAACCCACGTTTTAGATTCTACTGCATCAACAGAAATGTTATAATCCTCAACAGATGGCAATCCTTTCAGATTACAGGAGACGGGGATAGCAATTTCCTCTGAACTCAAACAGTCCTTTTGGAGAGAGATGAGGCCCTTGAAACTCAGGAAGTAAAGCTGAAACTTGGAAGTTTCTGAGGACCTTTCCCCAAAGTTGCACAAACAATTAATGATTTACTAAGATGTAGATCAGTGGGGAAGGGCAGTTGCCTACCAGTCTGCTTAATATTAAATTTAATTCCCAGCATGACAGAGAGATCCTGAGTCCAAAGAATCAAAATCAAAATCTCAACTCCATAATTCAGTCTAGTACCTAAAAGATAAAAATGATTAAGACCATTCTTAGTAATCTCAGAGGTAAGAATGATGGGGTTTAGAAAATATACAACCACTGTCTTATGACTAAACCTTCTAGAAGTCCCTCCTAAACTATCAATGTGATCAAAACAGCAATATTCTGGTTTATTTTCTAACATCAATCAGACTTTTTGTCCACCCCTGCTCACATGGAAAGTCACGGGGTCAGATGGTAAACTTCAGTTCAAACACCAGAACCCACATTTAAAATAATAATAATAGGGGCTGGAGAGATGGCTCAGTGGTTAAGAGCACTGACTGCTCTTCTAGAGGTCCGGAGTTCAATACCCAGCACTCACATAGTGGCTCACAACCATCTGTAATGAGATCTGGTGCCCTCTTCTGGTCTGCAGATGTACATGCAGGCAGAACACTGTGTACATAATAAACAAACAAACAAACAAACAGAAAACCTGGTTTGGTGGCACCCACTTTTGTTGGAGAGGGCAGAGGGTTCCATGTCCTCCCTAGCCAGCCAGCCTAGCCTATTTGTCCAATTCCAATCCAGTGAAAATCCGTTTTATAAAAGCGGTAGATGGTACCTGAAAAACAACACTCAACCTTGTCCTCTGGCTTCCACAGATGCAAGCACATATGCAGAGCCATGGAGCCAAGCTGGCTTTAAAAAGGATTCCCATGAACCAGTGAGACAGCTCAGTGTACCATGATTCTTGCAGCCAAGCCTGATGAAATGAGTTCAATACCAGGGACCTACACAGGAGAAACCTGACTCCTACCAGCTGTCCTCTGGCCTCCACACATACAAGCCCCCAAACACAAAAACAGATGTAAATTGTTAAAGAGGGAAGAAGGGAGACAGTCAGTGGGTAAAGCACTTGTCATCAAGCATGAGGATCCAAGTCTGATGCACACTCAAACACCAGAACCCACGTGGTAAGAGGACCAATTCCCCCACAAACTGTCCTCTGACTTCCTTATATGTACACTCACACATATAGACACATGCACACAAACTAAATGAACGTAATTTTAAAAAATAAAAGGTTTCTTAAATCATCTCTACCTGGACAGATAAGAAAGCACTAAATTTAACAACATTATATGACAAAATTTTTAACTACTTCCTATTTTCTAAGGAAGTGCCAATTTTCTAATACTACAATTCTAAGAGGAATGCAACTTTAAAAGCCACAAAATTATATCATCCATATAACTGTTAAGACATTTAATGCTGACACTCTTAAGAGGACCAGACTAACTTCTGTCTTATATTTACCAAGCTCACTTGCATGTTTGCCCACCCTCTCTCAACATCTCCCTCATGCCTATTATGACTGTGTGTTCCCCCTCCCTTAATGTCCACGTTTAAATTTGTACTTATAAACTACAGTTCTGGGGCTAGAGAGATGCTCTGTGGTTAAAAGAACTTGTTGTGCAATCATGAGGCCTGTTGTCCAAGCATCCTGCAGACACCTGTAACTACAGTTTCAAATAGACACCCTCTTATTAGGTAGAAATAATGAAAAAAAACTGCCAGTAATTCGGAGGAACATAAACTTACAAAATATATGACAAAAAAATGCAAACCTTTGTCCTTTTTAAATGTAGCTCACATGAATTAGGTGGAAGTAGGTAACAATCCTGGATTCTTTTGTACCATGAGACCCAGCCAAGTAATATCATCTCTGCAAATCTGTTTCTTTATAACTGAGCCTACTTTATATGGTACTTTTGAATATTAAATGCTAATATTAAATATTAGCAGAGTCTTGGAACATAGTCCATACTCAATAATTTACCAGTTATTAAATTTTAGAATAAGTGTTAAACAGACAAGTAGTATTTAATATTCTTTTAAGTTTCAGCCACAAAGCTTAGAATCCTATGACTTATAGTTGAGATGAGACATAAAACAAACTACAAAAAGCCATTTTGCTAAGGATAAATGCTAAGTGAAAATAATTGTATTATACAAGTATAATTGTCATAGGCAGAATCTTAAGTTTAGAAAAATAACATGCATTAGCTCAAGTATCTATTATTACAAAACCATGGTCTTATTTATTTCTCTAAACACTAAAGAAAAAATCAACACATTAAAAAAAAGTCAAAAGCAGGCATGTAGAATGTTCCTAGACTGATTTAAGCTCTAATTTAAGAACCAAAATACATCATGTAGGGAAAACTGTGTGAAAGATGGCAGAAAACCATCACACAAAAGATGATAAAACACCTCTCTTTCCTAAACACTACAAAAATCAGACTACCATAAGATCTTCAGACTTTCCTGTCAGGAGACAGGAAGCCCCTAGCAAGGTCTTTCATCGCCACAATCGTATTTCCAGTAGAACGAACTTCAATGCAAAACCTATGAAAACCACTGATGGGTGGCTACTGGGATAATCACTCTTAGCCATCTTCTTCACACTGGAAAATAAACATCTGACATACATATTAAGACTAAGCAGTGGCCACCCATTCTCAGCAGTTTATTTTTTATCTTATTCTAGACATACAAAGAAACTATTTAAAAAGTCAAATTCTGGCAGCCAAAAAACTTCATTCAAAAAATATAAAAACTAATTCAAGTTTATCTCATGCCAACAATAAAAAATAACATCAGTATGTGAAGCAAAAAAATTATTAAAGGTTTTGTTTTGTTTTTTTTTTAAAGGCTGGGGAGAAGGCACAAAGAAGTTTGCAATCGTGAAGACCTGAGTTCAGATCCTTAGCCATGCAAAATGTGACTAAGGATGGGTGCAGCGGTGCACATTTTTAACTCCAGTGCTTTGGGGTGATAACAGACAGATCCTAGGAGCCAGCCAGTCTAGTCAAGATGGCAAGCAAGCCCCAGGTTCAGTGAGAGATCGTGACTCAAGCTGAGACGGAGAGCAACTGGAAGACACTGGACATAGACATCTGGTCTCCATACAAAGTCAGGAAACGCAGAGTACTGTACTTTACACGCATTCACTCAATTACTCCCTAGCACTATAGGTAGGTAATACTACAGTCATCATATACACATGATTAAAATGAGGCACCTGTCCAGGGTCAATCAGTAATGGTAGAAGGCAGGATTCTGACTGAAGTTGTCAAATGTTCAAATCAACTACAACATTCATTCAACAACTTTTACTAAGAGCTTATTAGGTACTAGGCACAGTTCTAAATACTGGCAATAAAATTACGAATAAATCTAGTAAGATCTCTAACTTGTAGTTAGGAAGAGTCAACAAGTCTAATGGAAAAAACTAACAAGTGAAAATGTATATGATAATAAATACAATGGAGAAAAAGAACAAAATCAAAAATAAAACAATTTAAAAAGCAAACAAAATAGTCAAACAATAGGAAGAGAGAGACCTGCTTCAGTTTCAGGGACGAGAAGGCCCCTGAAGTAGAGAGACAACAACTGATACCCCCCAGAGGAGGTGTCCAGTTAGCTGCCTAGGCAGCATCCTGAGGCCAAGTCGTGAAAAGTCAGGGATGTTGGCAGCGGTCAAATCATTTGGTGCCCTGAGGGTGGGGATAAGGACTTAGATTCAATTCTGTATGTAACTCAGAGCTTTTGGAGGATTTTAAGCAAGAAAAGATCAATCCAAGTTCTTTTTCAAAAGATCATTCTGATTCTTATGTGAGGAACAAGCGAAATAAGGCGCCAGCACCAATCCCACAATCCAAGGAGAGCAACACTCAAGCTTAAGACTTGAATCTGTGAGTAGTTTACAAGTAGATGAGATACTAAAAGAATCTGTGACTTGTCTCTAAAGACTTGAATTATCATACTCTCATATTGTGTTCAAAAGTTAAATTTGCAAAACATCCATTAACATCCACATTAAAGTTTCACTTGGCGCCATTATTTCTTGTAAAAGAAAAATACACAGTAGGTCTTTTTTTTTTTCATATTCTGTTTAACCTGCCCTGTGATTTATTTTGGTTTCTGTTTGAGGTGGAATCTCACTATGCAGTCCCTAACTGGTCTGAACCTCACTATGTAGACAAGATTGACCTCAAATTCTCAAGAGATCTGTCTCTGTCTCCCTAGTAGTGCTGGGATTAAAGGTGTGTGCCACCAAGCCTGGCTTTTCTGATTTACAATCCCTTACATCCTAACAAAGCAAAAAGAATCACACCAACAACCTTCAGATCTGCTCACTGGTAGACAACAGGTTAGTTTTCTTCTCCTGCTCTATCTCCAGCATAGCAGGCCCTGCTATGGTACACCGTGAAGAGCGTACCACAGGAAACACTGAGTACACAGTCTTGATAAGTGCCTTTCATTTAAGAACTAACTTACGAGTCAGCTACCCAAGCTGGAAAATAAGGTCTTCAAACTTAGAGTGTAAAATTTGCCCAAGGTCATACAAATGGCAGAAACACAACTCCAAACCCCTATCTAAATCCTTTGATTTTTTTCCATTTCAGAAGCCATTAAAGACTGTATGTATAATTTCAGTAAAGGCAGTAAAGACTTCAGTAAAGTATGTAGTCACTGGAACTTAGTAACAGTGACTGGTTGTTGAGAGAATTTTTTCTTATTTAGAATCTTAGTTTTCAAATGGGTTAAAAAGCAAATTAACTTTGAAAATTATTGTTTTTCTATTTGAGAGGACATAGAACTCAATCCTAAAAATGATTCCCATTATTTTAAAAAGTGAATGATCTTAAAAGTGATCCCCATATTTTAAAGCGACATACAATCATTATTTAGCATAAAAAGGAGTAAAGTTTCATGACAAGATACACGAATTGGTACTGACTGACCTCAAAGGACCTAAAAGACACAAACAAGAAATCACAGTAATTCAAGAAAAATGGCAAATAACTAGCCTAAGCAGGTAACAATGTGCGTTTTTATAGACTGTCCAGCTGGATGGAGAGCTTAAGGGAAGCTTCCAGCACAGGTACTGGGGGGGGGGGGGGGGGGGGGGGAGGAAGGGTATTCTAGCAGCATTTGCCTGAGCAAAGCCCTGCCAATGTGAGAAAGCAGACTCCTACGTTTTAAAGCCCATCGAGGGCAATGTCAGGCTGAACTAAGGTGCACTCCACAGGAACAAGGTTACAGCAGGTCTCAGTCTACCTAAAGGAGGAACTGGTATGTTAGGAAGACTAGAGAAGCCAGAGACCAGTCAGATATTTAAGAGTTGTTACACAGCCCTTAACAGTTTCAAATCCTTTCTCTGATGTGTTTCTATTTCTATCTATATGCCATTTCTACTCTATGCAAGGCCCGAGAAAAAACTGGAGTAAAATTCTAATTAGATTGTATCACCTGTCATGTTTTTTAAACAATTAAGGAACGCTGTTATAGGAAGGTCGGCGCTTTCCAAACCGGGGACAGGAAAGGAAGGAGCCTCCAAACACAGACAAGTGGCCCTCTCCATCGACCCCTCGGCTGTTATTTCAACGGCACATCCAAGAGTGTAGGGAGCGCCTGTGGGGACACACTTGGGACAGGTGTCCTGTAAACGAGGACGACAGATAAATAACAAGGAAACGGGGAGTGAGAAAAACACTGCCTCCGGCATGCCTGCAAGCAAGGGAGCGGGAGAAGCCAGGGTACCGGGGCCGAGCGGAGAGCCCAGGGCGGAGGACCGCGACGCCGCGCCCGGGCGCCCGTGCCACGTTCTGAGATCGCTGGGGGAGCGAACACTCAAACGCGCGAGTGAATGAATGGCCGGCGAGGCGCCGGCGCAGCAAAGAGTGAGTTGCGGTGCCGGCGGCTGGACCCGGGAAGCAGGGCCGTGGGCGCCCGGGGTCGCCTGGCGACGGAGCGCGGGAGGCAGCGCCGGGGTGGCCGCACCATGGCGGAAAGGGAACAAGAGGTCACGCGTTACATAACCCGGTGGCCCGAAGCGCAAGGGCGGCGCGACTGGCAGCAGGCAGCAGGCCTCGGAGCGGCGCCGCGGGCTCCGGGCCTCCGTCCCAGGCGCCTCAGGCCGCGCAGGCGGCAGCAGCTCGGCGCCCCTCCCCCACCCGCCGGCCCGGGGGTCGCTCACCTTCCGCGCCGCCCCAGGCCACCATGCCCGGGCCCAGCCGCTTCTTCGGGCCTCTCGCGGTAGCCGCCGCCGCCACACACTGCCCTCGCCGCGGCCGGGACAAACGTCGGAGAAGGCAGCCAGTCGCCGAGCCGCACCGCGCCGCGGCCCACGCTCCCGCAGTCACGGCGCCTGCCTCGCGCCTCCGCCGCGGCGGCTCCCGCCCCTCCCCCTCCGCCCCGCTAGCCAGCTACAGCGCGCGCCCGGCCGGCTTCCCCCTCCCGTCCCTGCCGCGGCCCGCTGCCCGGGATCCGCTCGCACTCACCGGGGGCGGCGCACGCGCGCTGCTCGCACCCGGCCCGAGGCGACCCCGGCCCCGCCCTCCTTTCGCGCCGGCGCCCGCAGGGGGCAGCGCCTCGGCGGCACGTGACTGTGTCGCGGGCTGGGCGGGCGGAAGGCGGCCCGGGACCCGCCGCATCACCACGCTGCCTCCGCCGCCTCCCGCCGGGGTCGCGGCGCCCTGGCCAGCTGGGTAATCCTGCTGCCGCTGCAGCGACGCGCAGCCCCGCCCCGCCCCGCCCGGGCTTCCCAGCCGCCGAGGGCGCGGGGGCCGGGACTAACCCCGTTTACGGCCGCTCGGGGTCTATGGAGGCGCCAAACGCGCCGCCGTACCGCACCGCCCCAGCGATTGATTTGCAGCGCCACCTAGCGGCAGCCGGGACGCACGCAAGCTGGCACTTGCTCCGTCTCTGAGCGGAGAACCGCGGCCCACGCCGTTGAGCGGGGATACGCACCGCGCCACGGGGTCGCTTGGTGGCAGCCAGCTCTGGCAGAGCCCAGAAACGACCCTACCTCATCTATTCACGACCGGTCCGGCATTCCCCCTGCGACCAGTAGCCTTTCCCATATGCAGCATACGGACCAGAAGAAAATCGCTTTTCCGTGTCGTATTAAAAAAACCCATGTACACATGACATGCATTTAACAATTCCATTTTCTAGCAAAAAACAATAAACATAAGGATCATTTGGCCCGCCTCTGCAGTGTCTGTTCAATGACAGAATGTATGGTTCTTCTGATAGTCTTTATTGTGGGAATGCTCAAACATGAAGCCAACCAACCTTGCCAAGGTTCAACACTTTCCGTTCCTCCACCTTAGACATCTGGAAAGACTTTGCAAGCACTTAGAAAACAATCAGCCTTAAAACTTGACTTTGCAAGCCTGAGGTTCGATTCCCAAAAAAGAAAGGAGATATTCAAATAAAATTGATCCCTCTCTCTCTCTCTCTCTCTCTCTCTCTCTCTCTCTCTCTCTCTCTCTCTCTCTCTCTCTCTCTCTCTCTCATCGAATTCCTAGCTGCAACACCAGCAGGTCGTGTACTAAAATGCCACACGAATAAAAACAAAACAATGAGACATGAAATTTTTTTAAAATTGTCTCTACATGGCAGTTATTTCACTAAGGAAAATGGCTAAACTTGGTTTTTGAAATTGAAAATGAACCTGTGAGCGCTGTAAGGAATGGACCATTGTATTTCAATTTCAGTTTCGTTCCTACTCTTCCATAATCAAAGATGACTTTTTCTGTATTTTCTCAAGCAAAAATAAATAAACTGACTGTCTCATTTTGCTTTCTATTGCTGTCACAAACATTTTGACCAAAAGCAACTTGGGGAGAAAAGGATTTATTTCTTACAACTCACAGTCCTGGACGGTGGGTTCCAGACGGGAACCTGGAGGCAGGAACTGAAGCAGAGACCACGGAGGAGCCCTGCTTACTTGACTAGAGCCCTGCTTACTTGACTAGCTCCTTAAGGCTGTCCTGTTCCTCTCTTATGTAACTGACCCCCCCCCCCGTGGCACCGCCCATAGTGGGCTGAACCCTCCCACATCAATTACCAATCAAGAAGATGTTCCACAGACTTGCCCACAGGTCTATCTGACAGAGGCATTTCTCAATCAAGGTTCCCTCTTCCCAGATGACCCTAGTTTCTGTCAAGGTGACCAGAACATGCCAGCACACGCGTCTTGGCAGTGCCTTTGTAGAATCCAGCTGCACAGTCTAAACTCTTTAGTACTAGTTTGCAACCGCTCAGAAAAGAAAAACCTCTTTCTCTGTAAAAAGAAACAGAATCAAGAGACAAGCAGAAATACAATGTAGACAAACTCTGGAGTCCTTGTTATGAATAAGTCTGCCCAGGGTTGGTTTTTATCTATTTCAGAATGTTCCTATTTCACCTGTATCCAGTCATCCCCCATTTAATTATTCCTGTCAAGTCTATTCTTCTCTAAGGTGAGCGGGGCTTTGGAGACAGCCACTAAGATGGCCAATCTGGACCCCCACACTTGGAAGTTCTTTGGAAATTTGGACGTTTTTCTCTTTTCTTTTCTTTTCTTTTTTCTTTTTTTTTTTTTTTTTTTTTTTTTTTTTTTTTTTGGTTTTTCGAGACAGGGTTTCCCTGTAGTTTCTAGAGCCTGTCCTGGAGCTAGCTCTTGTAGACCAGGCTGGCCTCGAACTCAGAGATCCGCCTGCCTCTGCCTCCCAAGTGCTGGGATTAAAGGCGTGCGCCACCACCGCCCGGCCTTTTCTCTCTTTTCTAAGCTTCATTAAAATAGATTTAAAAATAATTACTACTGTCACCTTAAGAGACCCATAGGCATGCAGGCCAAAGGCCCTTTTAGGGTCCTGGATAAAAGGACACGATTCTGCTACTCATTCACCTTGATCTTCAGCAGGAAATTCCTTGGGAAATGCACACCTCGCCTTGAAAGAGCAAGAAATTTTATAAGGTTTGTACTCAAGCCCCTGGGTGGTCTGCTCACAGTGACTTGCGTTGCCATAGGTTGTGTTGATTATTATAAAACATTCTATCCATTATGCTGAAAGATGAACTAACAAGAGCCCACATGCCCTGAGGAGGTTGGAAGCAGAGTTGAGTTCCCGGGACTTAATTCCTTCAAACATACATACATGTTGCAAACGTACATACATGTTCGTATCCAGCCAACACCGTTCACAAAATTCATTGTGATCCAACAATTCATCATAGTGTGCACTTACCATGCCACATCTCTCATGCTAGTGGACGGACACATTGATCTCCTGTCTTCAGAAAGCCGTTAGTGTGGTGCGAGAGGCAGCGGCTGCGGGATAGGTTCAGGGCTACCACCTGAAGGCCATCTGTGGGCCCCAGGGGGAACCTGTCAGGAAAGCCGCAGTTTGGACTGAGATTGGTTCTGTGAGGGAAACACCACTCTCAGAGGGAGCAGCATATGCACAGGCAGAGAACGGACAGAGAACATTCTAGGAACCATGAAGGATGAAGAAGTGTGTGGCATAGGGACGAGTCATCCCAAAAAGGAAGCTGGGAAGGCAAAATGGGGGCTGGAAGAATGAAGGGCCCTGTAAAGGGTGGTGATGTGTTTTTACCATACTCAGGACAAGGAATCAATGAAAGGGTTAAGCAAGAAAAATGACATTTGAAAGTCACCTTGGCTGCAGCCCTGAGAGGTAGTCGGGTCCAGATAAGCCAAGAGGTTGGAATTGGGCAGGACCCGGGAGTTTGCAGAGCACTATAATGTGAGAGGAAAAGACAGACAGTTGAGGGCAGAGGCAGTAGAGAGATTATATTGATCATAATAGAACCTAAACTGAGGAGGAGAAGGGACATGCCTGGCACGGTCAGGTTGGTCTAGTGATAGTTTTCGTGGCTGTTCAGGAAGCTTTCGAAGGATTTTTGAGTTAGGCACTTGCATATGATAATAGGATGGAGGACAAGGTCATTATAAGGAGCTCAAAGATATAAAGGGCCAGAGGGGTTATCTCTGTACTTATTGAAACCACCAGGACCTGGGGTTTGAGAGGCGGCTTAGCGGATCAAGAACTTGCTGTGTACTTCTAAGGAACTGAGTTCAGATCCCTAGGACCCAAATAAATGCTGGGTAGGAGAAGGGGCTTGCCTGGAGTCCCAGCTCTCAGGAAGTACAGACAGGATCTCTAGGGCAAGCTGAAGAGTCAAACTAGCCACATCTGTGAGCTCCAGGCCTGGAGAGAGTGACTCAGAACCATTTGATGACATCAGGTCGGAAGAATGAATAGCATCCGCTGTGCTCCATTCTAATACAGTGACGGCCCTACAGGCAAGGGTTCCCACACACTCCTTCTGTTCCTAGCAATAATGGCACAATATTTTTTTTCATATCACCCATAAGCCAAAAAAAATCTAACACTTATTAAAAACAGATAAAGCCAAATAACTTAAGTATTTGTGGCTTTACAGCTTGGTTAAAAAGGCTTGGGGAAAAGTAATAGACTTAAATTGAAAGCAAAATAAGATTTGAATTTACTAATGGAACATCTGTAGCCTCTGGACAATGTACCACTTCTCAGACTTGGGGCCGTATCACTATTGTTTCTAATTCTATATCAGCAGGAAAACGCCAGGCACACGCTCTACACTTAATAACCTATCACAATGAGAGGAACGAGTAGAATCACCTGGTTGGGTGGTAACAGCCAGATTTTTCCTTAGTGGAAATATATTTCCCCCTGTATAAGTTGTAAGTTGGCAATGTTTTCATCAACCTAACGTCCTCTCCAGAATCCTGTCATCTAACAGTTTTTACGTCTGTCGGCAATCTTGTCTGAATCAACTATTTCACTGAGTTAAAAAGAACAGTTTTCTTATGGGGGCGGGCATTGTTTAGAGATAGGATTTCACTGTGTGGCCCTGGCTGTCCTGGAACTCACTCTGCAGACGAAGTTGGCCTTCAGCTCACAGAGATCTCTCTGCCTCTGCCTCCTGCTGGCATTAAAGGTGTGTGCCACCACTGCCCAGCCAAAGACAGGTTTCTTTCTTTCTTTCTTTCTTTCTTTCTTTCTTTCTTTCTTTCTTTCTTTCTTTCTTTCTCTTCCTTCCTTTTTTCCTTCCTTCCTTCCTATCTATCTTTCTTTCTTTCTTTCTCTCTCTTTCTCCTTTCTTTCTTTCTTTCTTTCTTTCTTTCTTTCTTTCTTCTTTCTTTTTCTTTTCTTTTTTTTCAAGACAGTGTTTTTGTGTAACCGGGTTGTCCTAGGAACTCTCTCTATAACCAGGCTGACATGGCACTCCAAGGATCACCACCGCCTATGCTACCCAAGTGCTAGATTCAAGATGTGCGCCCAACAACCTGGTCCTATGGATACCCTTAAAGTCATGTAGGTGCAAAGTCCGTGAGAATGAGTAGAGACCCAACCACCTGTCATGACCTGAATATTTGAAAGCACCTGTACAGATGTCATCAAGATTTGATGCAGGACAGGCTAGGCCAACTTTGGAAGATGCACTGTTAGATAAATGAGAAACGGAAAAGGCGGGACACTGTCTCCAAACGCGGGGGACTGTTTCAAGGAGGAAAGACCCACTGGGGCATGTGCAGCTGAAGTAAGGACTGGAAATAGGTTCTGCCGAGAAGAACGACAAAGGCTGGCTTGAAACAACAGAAAGCAAGGAACAAAGAGGCAGCCCCAGGTGGTTCTAATATTAACACTGCAGGGCAGGCCACATACCCAGGAGCCGCTAGGCAGCACAAAGTGAACCCAGTGGTATTTCTGGAGACTTTGTGTCACATTTGGATTTGTTTGGGCATTTTTGTCTTATTGGTGTTTTGCTTGGTTATTTTCACTTCCTTTTGGGGGAGTGTGTTTCTTGGTTTTGTTTTTGTGTTTTTTGAAAGAGAGAATAAGAACATAAAATTGAGCACACAGGAAGATGGAGAAGATCTGGGAGGAACTGACAGAGGGGGAAAACATGATCAAAGTATACTGTATGAAAAATGTTTTTACATAATAAATAAGTTGACACAGGAGAGAAGTAATGGTGTCCCTATCTAGCAATTAGAGAGGGTGTCAGGACTAGACATATTTTGTTTTGTGGTCTCTTTGTTAACTAAACATACTATGAAGATGGCTTCAGGACCCAGTCAATAGGGTTTGCTAATGGACCACCTGTAGTGTTTAAGGTGGATAAAGAATTGCAGGCTTGAGGCCCAAACAACCAGAATAATGGGGCTGCCACGCAGAGATGGGGCAGAGAGAGAGAACAGACATCCAGTGGATCTCCTGTCTTTAGTCTCCTCCTTATTCCTGTACACAGTGAGTCTCCGTGTCTGGTTCTCAAGGGAACGTGGGATGCTTTGTCTGCGCCTCACCAGAGGCCTCGTGCAGCTTCTCCTATCAGGCAGGCATGTTGTAGATGACTGAGTTTCAGCTCCCACACTTCTGTCAGCGTCCTCCGTGTGTTTAAGTTTCCTGTAGTTAAGAAGATTCAGGGCTGGAGGGACGGCTTGGGCGTTAAGAGTACTGCTCTGGCAGATGGTTGGTGCTCAGCTTCCAGCTCCCATACCGGATGACCCACAACTGCCCATAATGCCAACTCCAGGGGACCCTATACCTCTGTCCTCCACAGGCTCCTGAAAGCACATGCGCACACCCACGCTGAGACACGCATACGCATGCAATCAAAACTAAAACTAAAACACCTTTTTAAAAAGAATCCAAGGGCTGGAGAGATGGCTCAGAGGTTAAGAGCACTGGCTGTTCTTCCAGAGGTCCTGAGTTCAATTCCCAGCAACCCACATGGTGGTTCACAACCATCTGTAATGAGATCTGGTGCCCTCTTCTGGCCTGCAGACATACATGGAGGCTGAACACTGTACATAATAAATAAATCGGCTGGAGAGATGGCTCAGAGGTTAAGAGCACTGGCTGTTCTTCCAGAGGTCCTGAGTTCAATTCCCAGCAACCCACATGGTGGTTCACAACCATCTGTAATGAGATCTGGCGCCCTCTTCTGACCTGCAGACATACATGGAGGCTGAACACTGTACATAATAAATAAATCTTTTAAAAAAAAAGCAGCTATCTAAAAAGAATCCACTTGAAGCCATTCTTTTGGTATTTGGAAAGCACAGACAATACTGTGTGTTCTACACAGAGTTCAACTGGCAGCCTCCCTCGTTTGTTTCTCAGTTACGAAGTGTGCTTATTAATATTTGTGATCAACTTGATTACATTTGGAATCGCCTAGGAGAACCATCTCTGGGCCTGTCTTTGAGAACATTAGCTAAAAAGGGAAGGACCCACCCTGATCGTGGGAGTGGGGTCGGGGCTTCGGTGGAATTAAAACAGGAAGGAGGATAAAGTCAGGTGAGTGGCAACAATCATTTCTTCCTGCTTCCAGACTGAGTTCAACATGACCAGTTGCCCCAAGCTCCTGCCACTGTGCCATCCCCAATAGGATGGGCCAAAGTAACCCCTTTCCTTGTCAGGGACTTGGTCATAGCATTAACAAATATAAACACAACACATACAAACATCCTTCCATTCATTCATCCATTTCTGCGCTTGCTTTTTGACAGAATTGATCGCTTTCAGTTGCTCAGTCGGTCCTCTTTTTTTTTTTTTTTTTTTGGTTTTTCGAGACAGGGTTTCTCTGTGGCTTTGGAGCCTGTCCTGGAACTAGCTCTTGTAGACCAGGCTGGTCTCGAACTCACAGAGATACGCCTGCCTCTGCCTCCCGAGTGCTGGGATTAAAGGCGTGCGCCACCACCGCCCGGCTTCAGTCGGTCCTCTTGAAGCTCACCTTGGGTATTCCAGGGTTTCTGCTTTATGATTGACATAGGTTTCCTTTGTCTTCACTGATTCACCCTGCTCTGCACGAAGTGCTGCATTTTATTTATTACTTGCCTAAGCACTCTCTTTGGATATCAACTCGGAAAAGCCAAAGTATGTCATATAATCATTTTTAAACAGCAAAGTTTCAGGCTGGGGTGATAACTCAGCCTGAATTAAAGCATTTTCCACATACACATGAGACCTGAGTTCAGCCTCCAGAATCTGTCTTAAGAGTCAGGCACAGAAGCCAGAGGGGATCCCTTGTTGCAGACAGTCTAGCTGAATCGGGGACTTTTGTGATTAAACTAAAGGCTCTACCTTAAAAATTAGGTGGAGAAAGATTGAGGAAAACATCTGACATCAATCTTCTGGCTTCCACAAGTGCGAAAACACACACACGCACACACACATACACACACACACACACACACTTCAAGGACCACTACTTAGACCTTATGAGTACATATAAATGTTTGTGGGTCTCTGGGCATTTGAATTTGAGCCAATACTGTTGTGGAAGTTATTGACGAGAGTAGAGTCACACACACAAATCCATATGTGCATTTGTCATTATTCTGCCGCCATTTATCTTAAGTCTCAGTTGAATGAATACCCGACTCACCTAGGAATCTCTTGGGACCTCTTCATGAAATTTCAGGCTTGGGGGTTGGCAGCAGGGGTAAGGTGGGGGCAAATCTAAAAAACCTGTTCTTGGAATGTCTTGCAGCAAAGCAGCTAAAAGGAGGAAATGACTTCCTACAGGGAGCGTCCTAGGCCTGGCCCCTTATTTTAGTGCAGATTTCCTGAACTCTATGACCCAGGCCTAAGTCCGGAGTAGATCCACCTCCCATTTCATGCCTGACTCGAGTTGGTTTCAATTCCTTAAAGACAAGAAAGACTAAGATCAAAGATGTACATACAGCATTTCATCAATCAGGAAGGCTGATCGAACTTTATGCAGAGAGTTGACGTGACCCCCTCATTCTCTACTGCCATAAGGAAGCCAGGCCCGAGTTTAAGACCAACAGCTCTCATCTCATCTTTCCCTGGGGACAAGCACATCCCCATGGCCCTGGGACACTCATTGGGCCTGTGTCTGGCTGTCCCATCTCACAGAAAAAAGCCACATAAGCTTAGAGACCCTGTTTATCAGCATTTTCTTTTCTTCATCAAAACTAAAATAAAGGAAGAGAGGGAAGGAAGGAAGGAAGGAAGGAAGGGAGGGAGGGAGGGAGGGAGGAAGGAAGGGAGGAAAGAAGGAAGGGAGGAAGGGAGGAAGGAAGAGGGAAGGAGGGAGAAGAGGAGGAGAAGGATAAAAGAAAGGAGAAGACTGAAGTGATTGATAAGGGTTAGAAAGCCACCATTAACATAAAAGGCATAAGGATCAAACCTGTGGATTAAAAGTAAGTTCATTTTCCTACCCTGGATACCCTAATAACGCGGAATACCTGCTTTAGATCCAAGGGGTCTTGCACTGAGTCTTTCTAGAACTGCAATCCAACACAGAAGAAAAGCCCAAGGGGCAAATATCCCCAAAGTTATACACCAGATGAAGGAAGAACTGGAAATAAAACCCAGGGACTTTTTACTGCCCATGTTGTCAATAATAACTCCAGGGGCCTATAGCGACATTGAAGGATGGAGTCTATTTCTGGTTTTTATGGGAAGATTTTTCTTTTGTGGGCTTTTCAAGCTCAAATACTAAAGGAGAGAGGGGGGAGGGATGCACATGGTAGGAAAATGACATACAGACAGCAAACACCAGCAACACTTTAAATGGAAGTGCGGCTCTGTTGTAGGAAGAGCCACAGACAGGAAGTCAGGAAGAAGGCTTCCAGGTTTGACTCTGCCACTAATATGCTGCTAGCTTTTTGGACAAATACCTTGATTGACTTCTCTGGGCCTCAGGGTCCTGTTCTGCAAAATGAAAGCGCTGTCATAAACAGTGTCTCCTCCGGCTGCAAAACTCTACGAGAGCTTAAAGTTTTGATAGCAAATTAAATTAAATCAAAGAGATGGTTATATCATGTGGTACTGAAATTGCCAAAATACTATATCTAATACAATTTTTAGAAAGCCAAAAATGGTCACAGGAATATATATTTGATTAAAAGTATATAGAACAATAGAGGGATTTTTGTTTCTGGCCTTTAAAAAATCCTGGGGAACCTAGTAAGAATAAAGATAAGGGAATTATAAAAGACAAGCAGACTTAATCATTATATGAATTTAATCAGGGGAAGATTAAAAAAATCAAGAGGCTCAATATTGCAGGCAGCATCCATAATCATAAGCTTTTTAACCATACACACAAGACATCAAACACATCGCATAGCAGAAAAAAGGGTTCAGAGTACAAAAGGCATAAAGGAAGGAAGACTTTGAAAAAAAACAGTTTCATTACTCACAAAGGGAGAGGGTGGTGAAGAGCCAAATGAAGGGTCTTGTACTGGGAAGCATCGCTGACATTCAGACGGCAGAATTAGGGGAGTGTGGTGGGAGAAAGGATTATTAACAGGCACAAGGCATTCCAGCTGAGCAGAGCACAAGCTCAGATGTTATTGTCTCAAGAGTGTTCAGCACATAAGCAGCAATACAGGTGAAACGTGTAGAAGAAATTAAGAGACACGAAGGTAATAGGAAACAGAGACGGACACAATGTAAGGAAACATTCCAAATTAGAAGAAGCACATTTACCTAGACGAGGGAAAAACAAAAACAAAAAACAAAACAAAACAAAAAAAGCCCACAAGCAATGCCAAAGGAATCAACAGAAAATATAACAATGGAGACAGACTGTAGAAAAACGGCCAGAAAGAGAGGAATGTCGGTGGAACCTTCTAGAAGTATCATTTGTTTTCAGTTTTAGACATGAGCGAGTCTCATTATCCCAAACTTCCTGTGCTTCCAGTTGTCATTGCTGTAATTACTGAAGGGAACATTTTGCACACGGTGAATTGGGGCAAGGAGAAGGGAAAACAAGGATTACTTACAAAATACTAGATGGGAAATTATTTTCCAAGAACGAGCCAGGACCTAGAAAAGGCTGACGATGGCTGGGCAGTGGTGGCGCACGCCTTTAATCCCAGCACTCGGGAGGTAGAGGCAGGCGGATCTCTGTGAGTTTGAGGTCAGTCTGGACTATAGGACAAGTTCCAGGACAGGCTCCAAAGCTACAGAGAAACTCTGTCTCGGGGAAAAAAAAAAAAAAAAAAAAAAAAAAAGCTGATGTCAGAGTCAATCCAAGATCCAGGAGGGAGGAGGAAGATGGCTTCATCAGTAACTCTAAGGTGGAGACACTGGGTAATTTCAGGGAGGAACCTAAAGAACCGAGTCACACCCCAGACTGGATGTTGTCACAAACCAGGACCTTCTGGGGCTGTATGTCATCTAAAAGGGAGGGGAGACTAGAGAGAGGCTAGAGTTCCACTGGGTGGAGAGCAATCCCGTGCCTTAGCTCATAAAGAAGGTGTTTGGTGTTTGGTGAGTGACAAAGTACCTGTTTCTTTCTATGCTCAGACAGCGTTATGAAATGACTGCTCATGGGTCATGATTGCCCTAGAGTGTTGCCTGAGATGGGATTCTGTGAGGTGATTTAGATCTAACAGAAGAACGGCGGGAACGGCGTGCCTCCCTGTGAGGGTCTGGCCTCCTTCTGACTTCCAGGGACTGGTCCTCCCCAACCCCTGTTTCTTTATTTCTCCCATTTTGGTCAGGCCACTGGATATTAATCATGATATACATGTTTATTCTACTCTCAAGATGCTATTGATCTGAGTTGTTGTTGTTGTTGTTTTTTAAGTTACATTCATGTGATTTTTCTTGATGTTGTTTTTAACATAAGATCTTTCTATGTAGCCCCAGGTTGACCTGAATGTCATGGTTCTCTGCCTCTGTATCCCAAAGGGGAAAGAAAAAAAAAAAAGCTAAGATACTATTGATTGACATGGGAAAACTATCCTTTTCAGCCTGTGGTTGATACAGCATTTATCTTCCTGTTGTGATAACAGTTGTTGAAACGCTGATGTAACAATGGCCACAAAGAAGCATTTAAGATTGGTTAGGACACATCAGTCAATGGCAACACAGACAATGATCAGGAGCAAAATGACAATTAGTCTTTATAATAGAGTTTGAAGCCATCGGTCTTGATGGGGAAACCTAGGCAATAAAAACATGGCCCATAATCTACCCGAGAGAGCCAGATGGCTTTCTCTTTCAGTGTTGTTACAGGCTGTGCTCTGTATCCTTAAGTACTTTTGTGGGTGATGGGAGAGCTGGCTGCAGCCCAGCAAGCCTCCCGCTTGGTTGCTTAAGAAAATATAATCGAGGGTAATACAAGTGCCCATGACAACCAATGAGTTTAGACTGATTTCAACTCAGTTCTCTCATTGCTCCATTCCCATGGTGGGATTCACGGCTGACACAGTCTGTCCGAAGAAGGAATGGGCTCTATTCCTCCTCAAGTTCTCCCAGCTGATTTAAATCGATCTTCTTTGGGGACGAGGGGAGCAGCTAGGTTTTCTGGCCGAGGAAGCATGGAAGAATAGTAGTTTAGACCCCAACAATTGCTCCAAATGCACAGGATCCATGAATATTCGGTGGAGAAGAACCACCAACGTCCTACTGATGGACAGACGCCACCTGTGGAATCACACAGGAAGCCTCGAAGCAGATGGAGGTTTCTGTTAAGGTGATACACTGTCATCGGCAGGCAGCCGCTGCCCCAGTTCTTACTCCTGATCGCACAGGCTGGGCTGATCAAACTGTAAGGATTGCAGGGCCAATGTCTGTGAACTTAGTAGTTGGAATTGATGATTTGAAGGAAACTTGAGTACCAGGAAGGATTTTTTTTTTTTTTAAAAAAATTCCTTTTGAAGTGCGTAAAGAAAATGTTTTGTTTGCTCGTTTGTTGTTTTTGTTGTTATTCTTAACAGCGTCAGTTAAAGGACCACAGGTTCACAGATCCGCTGGTACCAGAGCAGCAGCTGTAGTCTGGGAAAAAAACAGTGGAGTAGAATTTTGTTCTGTGGTGTGGGAGGTCCTTCTGTCTATGTGTTGCTTTTATTGGTGAATGAATAAAGAACCCGGCCTGGCCGACGGCATGGGAAGGTGGAGTTAGAGAGCCGCCATGTGGCCCCGCCAGAGACGGACACCGGAACTTTAGCCGGTAAGCCACAGCCATGTGGCCATTCACGGATTAATAGAAATGGGTTAAGTTAATATGTAAGAGTTAGTTAATAAGAAGCTAAAGCTAATGGGCCAAGCAGTGATTTAATCAATACAGTTTCTGTGTGATGATTTCAGGGCTAAGCGGCCAGGAACCAACAAGCTGCTCTCTCCTTACTACAGTTCTGATTAAGGGACAGGAGCCCAGGGTATCTGAAATAAAAGGATGAAGGTAAGAGAGACCTGTACTAAGAGGTCTCATTGTTGATAGAGAGAACATGGAGACAACATGGAGAGAGAGAAGGGAAATCAGAAAACAGTTGAGGAATCTGAAAATGTATCTTGTTTCATGACCATGAATAAAACCTGTCCATGCCGAGAGTCTCTCTTTGTTCCACCACCTTGGGAAGTCCCTGTCCATCTCTGAAGTGGGAAATTTGTGGCAGACTCCTGAGAACCCTCAGCTTCAGGCCTGAGATGGCATGGCAGTTTGGTGGCCAGGTCTGTCTTTTGGGATGCAGAATGGGGATGGAAGAACCATGACCTTGGAGTTGCACTGCTGCGGTGTCCACTAACTACGCCGGATCAGGTCCTTTCTGAGAGGCAGTGGCAATTTCTTCCCGGTGTTTTTCTCAGAAGTCTAACCCTTTGTCGTGCAGATGTGCAGAGGCCATTTAGAAAGGGCAGTCTCTGCCTAGGGATATTAAATCTGGAGCTTTGGAACGGGCCACAAGACCTTAACTCCACTAATACCATGTTAGGGGCACACCTCCGACCTTACCAGCACACAGGTCTCAACACCTGCAAAAATGGGAACAAAGACCTCATCCAGCAAAGACTCGTCCATAGTTCCAGGAAAGTCCTTAAATGTACCGACCTTGCTTTTTGACTCCTGTAGTTCGGTTTCTCAATGACTAGCTGTTCTTGCTAACCAAAGTGTGTCAATCAGGATGTGGTGTTGCACATAGAGGAGAAAGACTGGTGACGTTTGGGGCTGCATGATTTGGGCAAGTTGCCGGTGCAGTCACCAGCCAGTACTGTTGATTTTTCATCTGGCTTTCAGAGGGTCTGTGTGCTCTCTGGTGAGATAACCCGGCAACATTTTCATTTGTAAGTTCCTCAGAGTAATTCTTTATATCTGCTTTCAAGAGGGGAGTTAGCAGTTTTATAGGGCTGCTATGACAAAATGCAGCAGACTGGGTGACCTAAGGCAACAGAAGGTCATCTTCTTCCACTGAAGCCTGAAATCACAGTACCTCACTCAGAGCCATGAGATGTGGGGAGGACCAAAGAAGGATCTGCCCTTGCCTCTCCCTACTTCTGGGGGTTCCTGGCAGTCACTGGTCACATGACCTTCCTTTCTGTGTGTGCCTTGGTGTACATATTTATAAGGACACCTGAGCTTGAGGTTAGGGCCCACTATACCCCAGGGCGACCCGAGAGCAACTGGATCACATCTGTTTTGAATAATGTCACACTGCCAGGTTTGGGCTTGAATATATCACTTTAGGGGAAACAATTCAACCTGGAATAGGTAGGATAAAAAGATTAGTGATAAAATTTCCAAACACAGAACAATTGGTTGCTAGTAAATAAGGGCTGTTCTGTGGGGGTTTGGGGTGCTTACAGACATTAGAGGTGGTACTAATGCTTCGGGGTGTAGGTGGCAGGGTTTGTGACTACAGCCTTGCTGCCTGCATTTTAGGATTCTGTTTGTTCTCCTGTTTTCTCCCTGGGGACTGTAGATGATGTATTTTGGAGTATAAGACAAGTTTTTGTTCTTTAATAAAATTACTAGTAAAATGACTGTCCCTTTCAGTTTGGGAATTTCCAAAGCAGGAAAGACAAAAGTGACATTCTGGAGGGACGGACCAGTGGGTAAGAGCCCTTGCTGCTCAAGCCTGAGGACCTGGGCCTGAATCTCTAGAAGGTCCACAAAAAGCTGGGCATGGTTGTGCCTATAACCCCCGTGCTGAGGGAGAAGGGGAAGACAGGGTAATCTCTGGGACTTGTTGGCTGGTCTCCAGCCTAGCTTCAGGTTCAGCAAGAGGCCATGTCTTAAGGGACTAAAGGCAGAGAGGCTCTCCTCTGCCCTCCCTGCATACAGAGACACAAGCACCCACCCGTGTGCGCACACTCACCACACACAAAAGAATTTATCTGTTCTTATTTTCTCTTTTCTCTCTCTCTTTTTTTTTTTTGCCACAGTGAGACTGGTAAAAGAGAGGCTCCACTCTGCTCTGAGAAAAATGGACAGTAACCAGTGTGCACCCATAACCCGGTGAAGGAGCACTCCTGTGAAGCCCATCTGGAGTGTTCAGAGGGCCCTTGAAGTCTGATGCTCGCCCATGTCTAGTCTAAATGGTTTGGCCAAGATTGTGCCACTGACAGGTATGACATGTTTTGGAAACATCCTCGGCAATACCTCTAAAATTAGCCTGCTTATGTTAATCTAATACTATTGCCAATTGATCTCTGCTATTATGTGTAATGTCAAGAGAAGCATTTTTGCTAAATTCCATATTCAGTTTTTTTGACGTTACGTGTCAATTATCTCCAAAAGAGCCAAATATTTGTCTGCAATGAGCATCTTAATTTTTTCACATTTGTTTTTTATTTTATTTCAAATCAGGAGTTTGTCTCTGTGGCTTTTTTTTTTTTTTTTTTTGACATAGTGGCTAGCTGAAGTATTTCCTGAGATTCAGGGTTTTTGCATTTTGAATGCCCTTCCACTTAAATATTTAAACAATTGTGTGTGTGTGGGGGGGGAGCACATGTGCAGGTGTCATAATGGTTGAGCAGAGGTCAGAGGAAAACTTGTGGAAATTGGTTCTCTCCTTCTACCATGTGGGTCCTGGGGACTGAACTCAGGCTGGTGGATTGGAAGCAAGTGCCTTTACCTGCTGAGCCATCTCCCTAGCCTAATCTACTTTTGTGGCAGTTCCCCCACTTAAATAAAAAGATTTCTTTTTCTTTTTTTTTTTTTTTTTTTTTTTGGTTTTTCGAGACAGGGTTTCCCTGTAGTTTCTAGAGCCTGTCCTGGAACTAGCTCTTGTAGACCAGGCTGGCCTTGAACTCAGAGATCCGCCTGCCTCTGCCTCCCGAGTGCTGGGATTAAAGGCGTGCGCCACCACCACCTGGCCTTTTTCTTTCTTTTTTTTTTTTTTTTTTAGTGATGTGTGTATGTGTTTGTATGGGGTCTGTTTACATGCTAGTGCAGGTGCCTGAGGAAGCCAAAAGAAGGTACTGGAAGCTGGGCAGTGGTGGCGCACGCCTTTAATACTGGAACTTGGGAGGCAGAGGCAGGTGGATCTCTGTGCGTTCGAGGCCAGCCTGTTCTACAAGAGCTAGTTCCAGGACAGGCTCCAGAGCTACAGAGAAACCTGTCTTGAAAAACTAAAGAGGAGGAGGAGGAGGAGGAGGAGGAGGAGGAGGAGGAGGAGGAGGAGGAGGAGGAGGAGGAGGAGGAGGAGGAGGAGGAAGTGGTGATGGTGGTGGTGGTGGTGGTGGTGCTGGATCCCTGCAGCTGGGCTGTAGGCAATGGAGAGCCACTTGACATGGGTCCTCTATAAGAGCATTATGTACTCTTAACTGCTGAGCCATCTCATCTCTTATCCATTTAAGTCTTTGTTCTTTTCCTCTTTCCTACTTGGTATATCTAGGAATGCATAATTAATTTCGTTTTTAGAGTTGATTTGATTTCTAGAAATACTTTGTATTACAAAGATAAATTCAGGTTTGTATTTGCATAACCTGCCCAATAACTTTCAATTTCTATTTTTCAAAAGAAACCACTCACAGATAGAATTAGGTCAGGTTTATCTAGCGACACGGTAACAAATCTGTATAAGATGTAGGGCAGAGGTGACTCTAACACAGACCTGAGCAATCGTGCAGCCCCTTTGGGTGAAGGGTGAAGGAAGAGAAACTGTGTATCGCTGGCACAGTGGTATTTGATAGAAAAATCAACCCGTTGCTTGGACTGTCAGGCAACCAGCTGAGAGATGCTTCATTTCCTCCAACGGGAAGAGAGTATGTCTATGAGGTCCATTCAACTGAGCGGAGAACCTGGCTCAGCTTCAGCCTCAGGTTCAGGTCTCCAGAACTTCACCGGTGTTGTTGCCACTGCTGCCTAATTCTGAAGTGAGGTGACCGTGACTGAACCGCGGCTGAACCAAAGGAAAGACTAAAGATCGCAATGGTTCTTTGAAAGCTGATTTCACAGGAGTAGAACAGAGGTATCGGAAGCTGCGGAGGACAGGGTCAGGAGAGGATGGGGACACAATGACCAACGCATAGAGTCATAGTTCAGAGAAAGAGTGATGGCGGTACTGCAATACAAATGTCAAAGGTCCTAGAAGAGCGGATTCCAAATGTTCCTGCCACCGAGAACCGAGAAGTGGGGGCTGGAGAGAGACTGTGGTTGAGAGCAAGCACTGTTCTCGTAAAAGACCCATGTTTGGTTCCCAGCACCCTCATCGGGCAGCTCATGACTGCCTGTAACTTCAGCTCCAGGAGGGTCTGATACTTTGTTCTGGTTCCCCAGGCTACCTGCAGTCAGGGGCATATACCCGCTGCCACGCACCTACATGTAATTAAAAACTTTTTAAAAAATGTTTTACAGGAAATGATAAAATGTCCGAGGTGCTGCATTGCTAAATACTCAGTCTTGATCATTTCAGTGTGTGCACACACGCACACGCCACTCTGTGCATCATTAACATCTGTGATTGTGCCAATTAAAACAAGCTAGAAGAAACGCAAATGGGCCTCAGCTGAATCTCGTGTAATTCATCAATACTCGCTGAATTCAGATCGTTGATGAACAACCAGGGAAAAGGGATTATGTTAATTAGGCACCCCGGTTTGGGTGCCCAGGCAGAGCTGTATCTAGGTCCCTGAGGGCTTCATGCTTATCTTCCTAGGGTAGAGTTCCAGGAACTAAGGACATAATTCATGGAAAGGGGATTTGATGTGAGAAAAGGTTAGTACCAATTTCCTGGGACATAGAACCCCACCCCAAGAATGGTCAAAGTCATTTTGCCAGTCTCGGAAAATTCTGAATTACATCATGAGGTTTGCTTCCTTGTGGCATGGTATGCCACAGACAAGCAGACTTCTGTTGTTATTGCAGATTTTAATTTCTCCTTGAAGGCTTTATGTCTCTCCTGAACTTAGCTATGTAATAGAATGCAAAACAGTCTTAAACCTTTACTTGTTTTTTTTTTAAAATAGCAAAACATCATCTACACATATTAGAATAGACTCATGAGGAAATCTCAATTCCTTGAGTTCCCAATTAAAAGCCCGAGAATAGATAACACAAGAGGAGTCTTAATACATGCCCGAGTGAGAGGCCAGGTGCCTTGTGGTTTTCCTATGAGAAGGGAAATAAACATTGACTACCTGGATCTAATAGGGTGCTAACAGGCATGCAGAAACTCATCCTAGAGAAGAGAACAGCTTGGGTAGTATTGAAGACAAATGGAATTTGGATTAAGGAAGACTGGGAAAAAAGGAACCACAACCTTATGTATGGACTGTGGTTTTTGCAGGAATTGATGTCTATGCCCTTGAGGCTTTTTTTCTTTTTTTTTTTTTTTTTTTTTTTTTTTTTTTTTTTTGCCTGGACAACACCAGAGTATTACAAAGGCTGGTACAAGGAATAATGAGTCCCTGGTTTATAAAATCCACAGTGGGCTGCAGCCCTTTCTGAACTCTGCTTTGCAGGGTGTTAAACAGGAACAGGTAAAGATTTAGTACAGTCAGCTTACACCTTGAGGGGTTTGGACCTTAGAGTTTTTATCTGTAGAACTCTTGTCCAGAGGTAATCAAAGGCCTGGCATAGCTCCTTAGACAAACTCTGGGTAAACGTTCCTTGACTAGCAAAGCACCATCTAAATTACACCACTGAGAGAGGAGGATGTGGCTCAGAGGGGAAAGCCCTTGGCTAGCGTGCCCGAAGTCCTGGATTCCACGTCCAGCATGATAAATAAACTGTGTTACTGGAGAGGCTGGGAGGATGTAGCTTGGTGAGAAGCCTTGCCTAGCATGTGTGAATATCTGGCTTTGGTCTCAGCCCTACCGAATACATAAACAATTCATAAATAAACGTGCAAGACAGGAAATATGCTGTGCTATTGAAGGACTCTGCATGGGAGAGTTCCCAGCTGTTTTCAGAAACAGGTCATCTGCAAAGCATTTGTTTAACTGTTCTGTTTACATGAAGGATCCCACCTAACGACACTGAGTAGTGTGATAGAGAGAAGTTTGTGTTGACTGGCAGAGGGCCAGGAGTTACGGCCATGGATGAGGAGAGGGAGATTCTGAGCACTCTTTCAAATCCCTGAACAGTTTAATGGCTCCGAGGAAGGTGGGTGAAGACCATGGCAGAACTGAGAGGCGAGCAGGGCTCGCACCTACCAGAACGGTTTGCCTCTGTCGTTGCTTTGTTATTGAAGCCATTTATCCTTGTTGACCTAATGCAATCACTGGAAATTAACTGCAGGGTCTCTTGATTCTACTTTGGAATAACAAGAAGGAAGTGGTAGCTTGGTTTCTTTTTTTTTCCTTTACTTTTCTTTCCCTTTCTTTTTTCCCTTCTCTTCCTCCTTTCCCCCCACTTCCTCTTTTCTATTCCTTTCTTTTAATAGAGTCTCACTGTATATAACCTAGGCTAGCCTCAAATTCACAATCCTCCTGCCTCAGCTTCCTCAACATTGCCAGGATTAGAGTTTTATCCCACCACGCCCAGGACTTTTTCTTTTCGGTTTGGATGAGCTGGTTATTTTGCCAGCACACTCCCTGAATATTAAGGGAGGGTAACTAGTAAATGCCTGCGTCAAAGGGTGAGTTTTACATTATCCCCTAGTCTCTGACAACAATTTGTCCCCGATTTCTAAAACTTAATCTTTTAAGAAATGGCAAATGCAGTCATATATGTGTAAATGTTTAACATCGGTGGCTCTTCATTCAGCAAAATCCTCTGGAGACTTATCAGCTGTAGCATGTATCACTGATTGGTTCTTTCTTATTGATGAGTCTATATTTTTAATGCTTGTTTTTTATTTTGGGGGGTTATAATATAATTACATCATTTCCCTCTTCTGTTTTCTCCTTCCAAACCCTACCATGTATCGCTACTCCCTCCCACCCTCCCTCCCACCCCCGTTAACAGTTTCCTCTGTGGTTAAAATATTCAACTCAAAATAGCTTCCGGAAGTCCCTGAAACCAGCCAGATTGCCTCCCAGCAAGAGTAAGCAGTAAAAGCTGAGAGTCCCTCTGAGCTAGAGGAAGAGAGCTGCAAAGAAGACTCTGCGACCAGACCAGCTTCCTGGGAGAGGCAGCAATGAGCTCTCCAGAAGAGGTTCAGACCAACTGAGTCACTTGGAAGGGGCACTCTCCAACCTGCTGAGCTGTCTGCAGGCTGTGCAGTATGCTCCAGGGTCCCAGCTTTGTCAACTGTCACCCATACTGAGATGGATTTTAGTGATATGGCTTTCTTTGAGTCATTTCTGTTCCTGTAAGTAACCCTTCACCCATATTCCTGTAAGTAACCCCAATAAAACTCATTGGTTCACCAAGTTGGTCTTTACCATGGTCGTATGTTGTGGTATTTTGTCTGTCATATACCATATATACCATATATATGTATATATGTATTCTTAAATACATGCATAGAGCCTGCTTAGTCTGTATAATGTTACTCGCATGTATGTTTTCAGGGATGACCATTTGGTACTGGGCAATCATTTGCTGTGTTCATCCCAGGGGAAGACTATTTCTCCTGCCCTCAGCATTCTCTGGTTCCTACAGTACTCTGTCTAGGGTTGAGACCTGATTTTCCTTGTTCAGTCATTCATTTATTGACAGGGAGCTAGGCTGTTTTCAGTTGTTTGCTAGCATGAAAAAATGGATATGAACAATCATACATAGATTCTGAAGGGACACTGGCCCACTGGAGCACGTGGCTCTGAAGGACACTGGCCCACTGGAGCACGTGGCTCTGAAGGGCACTGGCCCACTGGAGCACGTGGCTCTGAAGGGCAGGCTTTGCCCTTCTCTCCCATTCTCTCTGACTGGCTAAAAACCATTAGATTATATCCCTAAAGCTAGCCACCAAGATCTATTCCCTTATATGGCCACTTCCTGCTCCTGAGGCTGACTACCAAAGTCCAGCAATCAAGAGCACCCATTGGCTCACCTAATTAACATGTCTAATTAAAATTAAACACCTCATCCTAACATGGGGTTTCTCCGTTTACTTTTATAAACTGCCATTTGCCTGTGTGCCATGACCGTCTCCCCTCTACCAGAGGCGTTCCTTTGTCTCTTCTGGACAAATACCCCTGCCCCTTTCCCCCTGTCCCCTATTTCCTTTTCCACCACATCCTAGACAACTTTGACATAGACCATCCCTTTTTCTCCTATTAAAAAATCACACCTGCAAGGTCATTTGCTACTGTTTTTCTGCCTGAGACAGAAAGCAGCCACTTTTAACTTTTCTGTGACAACAGGTGTTTGGGTGTGGTTTGTGCCCCCGCCCACTGTTCTGGGGGTGGGACCTCCTTCAGATGCTCATGTAAACATGTTTTCACTTAACTAGAGCAATGCCCATGGGTGCAATTGTAGAATCATGTGTCAGTTGCATGTCTAGTTTTTAAGTGAACTAGTGTGTGTGTGTGTGTGTGTGTGTATGCGCGTGCGCACGCTTGCTTGCTTGCTTGCTTGCTTGCACATGTACTCTCGGGAGCATGCATTTCACGGCATGCATGTGGAGGTGTGTGTGTGTGTGTGTGTGTGTGTGTAGGTCGGAGGACAGCCTTGTGGAGTTGGTTCTTTCCTTCTGTTTTTACACAGATCCTAGGGATGGAGTCATCTCTCCACTCCACAGTCTAGTTTTATAAGAAACTACCAAGCTATTTGCTAGATTTGTTGAGCCATTTTCTGCTGCCATCAGCAATATGTGTGTAATGTTTCTTCACATTTGGGTTCACATTTGGGTCCACATTTGGTGCTTATTTTAGTTTTCTGCTATGTGTGAAATTGTACCTCACTGTGATTTTGATTTTTCAGGGAGACTGTGGAGATTTCTAGAGCCTTACGTATATTAAGCATTCCTTTATCCCTAAGATAAGCATCCAGCCCTTCAAATGATGCCAGACTCCATGTTTTGACTAGGCTGATATTGTTCTTCATGACGTGTCTATTCCTATCTTTTGCTAAGATTAAAAAACACACATTTATCTTTTAGGGGGCAGTATGTACATGTCACAGTAAATGTCCGGAGGTCAGAGAATAACTTGTAGGAGCTGATGCTCTCATTCCACCGTCTGCATTCCAAGGATCCAGCTTAGATCATCAGGCTTGGCAGTAAACACCTTTAACTGTTGAGCCATCTTGCCAGCTCAAATTTTGATTGGACAAGTGGGGTGTGTGTGTGTGTGTGATATGTTTATTGTGGTATATGTGTGTGTGCATCTGTTTGTGGTGTGTGTGGTGTATATGGTGTATATGGTGTATGATGTGTATGATGTATTGTGTGGTGTGTATATATGTATGTATGGTGTCTGTATGTGTATTTGTGGTGTGTGGTATGAGTATGTATATGTGGTATGTATGGTATGTGCATGAGTCTAGACTGTAGACTTCTGAGTGCACAAATATTTTCTTCCAGTCTATAACTTGTCTTGTCATCTAATTTGAGTCTTTCTTTTTCAAAGACTTACTTTTAATTATTTGTGTGTGTGGATGACTGTTTACACAGGAACGCAGTGGCCTTAGGAGGCCAGAGGCATTGCTTCTCCTTGGAGCTATAGTTACGGGTCATTCTGTCTCGCCTCTGGGGGTGCTGGGAACCACAATCGGCTCCACAAGAGCAGCTGCTCTCTTACTGGCCGAGCCTTCTCTCCAGCCCTTTTTTTTTTTTTTTTTTTTTTTTTTTTTTGGTTTTTTCGAGACAGGGTTTCCCTGTAGTTTCTAGAGCCTGTCCTGGAACTAGCTCTTGTAGACCAGGCTGGCCTCGAACTCAGAGATCCGCCTGCCTCTGCCTCCCGAGTGCTGGGATTAAAGGCGTGTGCCACCACCGCCCGGCTCTCCAGCCCTTTTTTAATAGAATATAAACGTTTCTTCTGTGCTTTACCTCTTTATACAGAGATTACAAGATTTCCTCCAATATTTATCTCTGAAGATTTCTTGTCTTGTGTTTTGCCTTTGACTTCCTGATCTGTCTGGGATTACTTCTCAGATCAAGAAAAGGCTGAGCTCAGGTGTTCTGCTTTGCTTTTCCTGTGGACCATGATCACGCCTATACCATTTGTTGCTGAAGCTAGCTTCCTCCTACTGAATAGCTTTTACATCTTTGTCAGACATTATTTGAGTAGGCAATGCACTGGAGAGGGCGGACAAGCCAGCAAGTAGAACACATCATTGCTCTTCCCTCTGCCAAATGAAATTACTTTTATCTCCAAATGCCCATTTTGGGGTCTGATAGATCATTACTGTGACCCTTTTCCTCCCAGCGTGGGACCAGACTCCAAGAGTTTCATGACCTGTAATTCCAGCTCTAGACTCGAGGCTCTGTGAGTTTCTGCCCTCACTGCTTTCAATGATAAACTCTCATATGGGACTATGAGAGAAATAAACCCTGTCCTCCCCAGGTCGTTTTTGGTCATGGTGTTTCATCACAGCAATAGTAACCCTAACTAAGACAGGTATGAAACCTTAAGACCCTCTTTCTCCAGTGCCTAAAGGTGACTTTCCCGAACAGTGCCAGTTAGGGACCAAGTGTTTAAACCCATGAGCCTATGGGGCACATTTCATATCCTAACAAAAGGAACAGTTGGAGATTTCTGTAAAACAAATAAGTAAATGAAGAATGTGCAGGATCCATCTATAGGACATCTAAGAGGACTACATCTCCCAGCCTTCCTTGCAGGTAGTCATGGCTTCCAGATTAAGCTTGTCTAGTGAGAAAGAGGTAGAGGCAGTGGGTGCTTCTTTGCAGCTATACTGTCTGTTAAGATGGTGAAAATGAAGATCATGAGATAGCTGGGACCCGGGCCAAGCTACCTCTGAATATTTACATGGGAGAAACCAACTTTTTTCTTGATGTAGGCAGTAGTAGTTCTGTATCTCTGATCCATCAATCAAATAATTTCCTGGGGCTGGAGAGGTGGCTGAGCACTGGCTGCTCTTTCAGAGGACCTGGGTTCAATTCCCAGCACCCACATGGCAGCTCATAAGTGATTGTAAATCCAGTTCCAGGGCGATCTGACACCTTTACATCGTTGCATATAAAATAAAGTTAAATACATCATAAAAAATCTTGTTAAAATATAATTTCCTAGCTAATTTTTGTCTTGGGCCACCTTCTTCTTGAGATGACAGAAATTCTATCTTGCCCAATTTACTTTTAAGTTTGGGGGCCACTATTGGGGCCCACACACTTTAGAGGTCCCAAGGGTACCTGGGTATCCAGTCTGCTTTGGCCATTATCCACTCTGGCCCCTTCTAAATCCAAGTCATTGCTGGGTCTGAGTGCTCTTACATCTTTCTGCTCTAGGCTTGCTGCTTGGGAAGAGGGAATAGCTGCAGCTTGCTCTGGGCTCCTGCACACTAGTCTGGACAGAGGGAGATGTTGAGTGTCCTGCCCTGTCATTCCCTGCCTTGTGCTCCTATTCACCAGCATTCTGCTATTGTTTGGCTAGGCTGGCTGGCCAGGGAGCCCCATCAGTCCTTGTTTCTCTACCTCCCCCAGTGCTGGAGTTACAGGCATACAAGGCCACACTTGGCTTTTATGTGGGTGCTGAAACCTGAATTCAGGCCCTCATGTCTGTGCACCAAGTTCTCTTACCACCGAGCCATCTCCCCAGCTTTAATTTTTTTAAAAAATTGTTTTTGGTCCATGGTTGGCCGAGTCAATGAATGTGGACTGGAGGGGTGATTATATTTAATGCATTGTTGATTTTGCGTACACTCTTTGTCTATGTATTTTTGTGATTCTGAGGATCACATCCAGGGCCTTATGCATGTTAGGCAAACATTATACTCTGTATTTTTAAAGATTTATTTATTATGTATGCCTGCATGCCAGACAAGGGCACCCGATCTCATTACAGATGATTGTGAGCTACCATGTAGTTGCTGGGAATTGAACTCAGGATCTCTGGAAGAACAGACAGTACTCTTAACCACTGAGTCATCTCTCCTGCCCCCCATCCCTGTATTTTTGTACTACTTCACATCTAATAGAAAGGTGACGCCAGCTCAGGGAAGGGCGGGGATTAAGTGTCTCCTTTTTGCTCAATTCTCTCAGGAGCATGAGGACAGCTCCCTTCCCCCACAGGGATGGTATGCATGCAAGCGAAGAGAATTCTGTCATAGCATCCACTTAGCTGGTGGAGACAGTGTACTGCAGAGGCAGCTCAGAGAGCAGTGAAGAAATGGACCAGTCTGAGGGCAGAGTGCAAGTCTGGGGAGGAGAAGGTGTGGGGAGGGGGCGTTCTGATGGCGGTGGCCAATCCCTAATGACTTTCTTCCTACACATTCACAAGCTGCCACTGCTAGAAACATTTAGGTAAAGGGGCATTTGGGAAAGTCCAGAGCAATGGTTCTCAACCTACCTAAAGTTGTGGCCCTTCAATATAGTTCCTCATGTTGTGGTGACCCCCCAACTTAGAGTTATTTCCATTGCTACTTCATAACTGTAATTTTGCTACTATTATGAATTGTAATGTAAGTATTGGTGCTTTCTGATGGTCTTAGATGACCCCTGTGAAAGGGTCCTTTGGCCCCAAAAGGGTCGCGACCCACAGGTTGAGAACGTCTGAAGGAGAGTAAGTAGTAATCTCAGAGAATGTGCACCACAGCCTGGGATCCAGAGCTAGACTCAGTCACTGAGCTAAACACTAACACTACTAACATGACTGACATACATTATTTCTATGAGAGACCGGTGCTAATTTGTAGGGCTTAATTAATGGACTTCTAGAAATAAAAGTGGAACCCGGAGAGCAACATTTCCTACTCTTGCCACATTAGCGAAGCCTCTGGCTGCTTTCCTTCCTCCCGTTGCTCGGATTCATTTACTGGCCATTTAGTTGTTAGGCCAGAAATGCAAATGAACAGATGAGAAAGTCCTCAGCCCCCACATCTGACTCAGCCTTGTAGCATTTAAAGTGTGCACACAGGTAGTGCAGGAGCAGGCAGGTCACATACTTCCAAAGCATAATGGCACAGGATATACATTACCGTTCCAAAATGCAGGGAAGGCAGCATATAAGGAAATACTGGACAAAGGCGAGACCAAAAACAGGTTTGGCAAACTCTGAAGCTCCGCGTTTTTTGTGAAAATGCTCTTCTCATCTCCAACCCCATTCAGCTTAGTTGACTGCAGCACACTTCTTTGCTATCCCATAGTTCTGGCATCTCGAACATCTTGGGTTCTCCAAGGCAATCAGGCTTCAACTTTACAGCTTCACACAATGGCCTCTCGACTAGACCTCCTGACACATATCTGGCCTCAGCAGCTCTCCTTAGGTATCGAGGCAAATTCCATGACCCATTTCTTCTGTCCTTAACTCTAAAGCCAGAACCATGCGGCAGAAGCTGCCACTTCTGCTGCTTACTGGGGCTAGAACATGGCCCCCTTGTTCAATTACATCTTCACTAGCCTAAGCATGGCTGCTCTTCACTGCCTAAATTTGGCTATTTTGAAGCTTGCTCTGTAGACCAGGCTGGCCTTAAACACAGAGATTCACCAACCTCTGCCTTCCCAGTGCTGGGATTAAAGGTGTGCCCCTCCACACCCAGCTCTAAGCTTTCCTTAGTTCCTTTTCAGAAGTTGGAAATTTAGCTACATGGGACCTTGCCCTGAGGTAACCACCCCCTTTATTCCATTTCTTAATTTGATTATGTCCTTGAATTTAGTTATATTCCACTTTCTGGTATTCTTTTTCTCCTCAAAGTTTTCATTTTGAAATTTTTCCTGTTCAGCTTGTTGCTTTTTATTATAAATCTTTATTAGAGTTATCACTAAAAGCCACACAATAGACTCTATACTAGGCTCTTTTGAGATTTCTTCTGCCAATGGAATTAATCCAAAATTCTCCACTTTAGCCTCAGGCAGACTCTTTGGACAAGGGCAAAAGGCAACCACTTTCATCACCAAAATATCACAAGAACAATCTCTAGGTAACATAGTAAAATTCTTCTCCTCTGCAGTCTCTTTAGGTAGCCCCTTACAGTTCATCAGACCACACTCAGCACCCCTGTATTTCATGTTCCTACTAGTATGGTCCATTAAGTAGTGCTTAAATCATTCCACTGCTTTCCTAACACAAAGTAACAAAGTCCAAATTCCTTCAAACAAACACATGGTCAGGCCTATCACAGCAATACCCCAGTCCTTGGTACCAACTTCTGTCTCAGGGTTTCTATTTCTATTAAAAAAATTTAATTGAGGGGCTCTACGTATAGTTTCAGAGGTTCAATCTATTATCATCATGACACTGAGCATGGCCACATGTAGGCAGAAATGGTGCTGGAGGAGTAGCTGCGAGTCCTAGATCTTGCAGGCAACAGGAAGTCGACTAACTCACAGAGGGAAGCTTGAGCAAAAGAGACTGCAAAGCCCGCCCCCACAGTAACACACTTCCAACAAGGTCATACCTCCAAATAGTGCCACTCCCCTTGGGGACCATTTTCTTTCAAACTACCACACAAGCAAGCTGCAAAGAGGACTCTGAGACTAGACCAGCTGCCTGAAAGAAGGAAAATCAGCTGAGCTGTTTGGAAGAGATTTAGACCAACTGAGTCACTTGGAAGGGACACCTTCCAACCTTTTGAGCTGCCTGCAGGCTGTGCAGTATGCTCCAGGTTCCCAGCTTTTGTGAACTGTCACCTATGCTGGCGTAGGCCTTGGTGCTACAGCTATCTCTGAGTCATTTCTACTCCTGTAAGTAACCCCAATAAAACCCATTGGTTCGCCAAGTTGAACTTTGATGATATCTATACTTTGATCTGTCTGTTCTGGGCTCCCTATCTGGGGTAAATAGATGTGTCTCCCCAAAAATGTTTTTCTCACACAACATAGACTGCACCCCTTCTTCAACCCTGAGGCAAAATAAACCCTTCCTGGGACTGGTGAGATGGTTCGGCAGTTCAGATGCTTGCTGCTCTTGCAGAGCGCCCAAGTTCAGTTCCTAGTCCCCACATCAGACACTTACAAACACCTGCAACTCTAGCTCCAGGGGATCTAACACCCTCTTTCCCCTAGTAGACTCCTCACTTGAACACACACACACACACACACACACAAAACTTTAAGAAGAACATCTCTCTGCAAGTTGCTTTTGTTAGGTGTTTTGCGGCAGCAATGGGCAATGTAGCTAATACTCACTGAGAGCAGACACAGGTAGCAGCTGATGAAGGCTGGGTTGAGGTGGGTATGGGTGATAAGGAGTTCCCCGAGTGAAGCTGAAGGAAGATGATCCAGGGAGTAGGAAGAGGGTGTCTGGAGGCAAGGATGAAGTCAAGTGATGCTTGTTTAAGGACTCCCAAGCAGGCTCAGCATGATTGTTGCACTCTGTGGGGAGGAGCGTAATGAGTCACATGGGTGAGGGCTCGGTTGTCCGGAGTCCCACACATTAATAAAGTTAGCATTTTCTTCTAAAGCAGGAGTTCTCCTCGGGTGGGTCGGGGCACAGGTGGAGGTGAATATTCTACAGCGGATAGGGCAGCCCAAGGTCGGCCAATGCACTTGTTAGATGCAGCACAGAATGAAATGGTGGATGGGTCTCTTAGTTCAAAATCACCATTACAGCCGGGCGGCGGTGGTGCACGCCTTTAATCCCAGCACTTGGGAGGCAGAGGCAGGCGGATCTCTGTGAGTTCGAGACCAGCCTGGTCTACAAGAGCTAGTTCCAGGACAGGCTCTAAGAAAGCTGCAGAGAAACCCTGTCTCGAAAAACCAAAAAAAAAAAAAAAAAAAGAAAGAAAGAAAAAAAAATCACCATTACAATTACTAAAATACATGTGTATAATTTAATCCAGTACTTAGGAGGCTGAGACAAGAAGATGGCAAATTTGAGACCAGCTTGGGTTATATAAAAAGACCCAGTGCCCCCAAACCAATCAACTAACCAAACAAAAAAGTAAAAACCCAATGCAGAAGTCTTTTCCTTTTCTCCGCATTCTAATTATTGTCACGGTATTATTTTTATTTGCTACCCAGTGTTGCTCTAAGTAGAGAAAAATCTAAAAAAAAAAAAGTTTAAATTATCAGCATGTGGTGTTCCCTGTATCTTCATATTGCACAGAGCTGGCTTTGAACGACAAATACAAGGATACTTAATTCGCATGTTGGAACCCTATTCATATTTCGTAGTTGGCCTGTGCATATGTGTTTGTTTTTCCAGGAGAGTGGAAAGGGTGCACAGAGCACGCGTGCCTGCTGTTCCACTACTCCACAGCGGCACACTGATCCAGCCGCTACCTCAAGGAAGAAAGAGTTAAAGGAAGGGAACTGGGAGCTGTCTTGGCTTCTCTCCTCTTCCCTGCCAGGTTGGATCATCCAATAAAAGACAAGATCACCTGTTTAATTTGAATCTTGAGAACAATATAAAAATTTCAGTATAAGTGCGTCCCGTGTTGCTCACCTGGAATTCAAATTTTAACAGATAACCTACCATTACTAGTAAAACCCTCTTCTGCTCTGTTTTTCAGCTTGGGGGGTCAAATCTAGGGCTTCGCATGTTCTAAGCCAGCGCTCTACCACTGAGCTTCCCTGCCCCACCAGCCACAAAACTCTGCTTCTGTATCACTGTTTCCAGTAGTTGACAAGTTCAGGGATGGAACGTGAATGAGAGAAGATATGTTAGCTTATTGATCATTTCATGGTGGCCATCCCTCCCCCCCATCAATTTTTTTTTTTTTTTTAGAGCATTCAAAATAAGTTTCCGGTTGGAAAGCATCTTGGAGCCTTGAAGGGTCCTGCTTACTGAGTAAGTTGAGTTCTCAATCTGTGGCTCATGACCCTTTGGGTTGAATGACCCTTTCACAGAGGTCACTTAAGGCCATCAGAAAACACAGATATTTATAACAAACATCTACCACATTATGATTCATAGCAGTAGCAAAATCACAGTTATGAAGTAGCAACAGAAGGAATTTTTTCGTCGGGGGTCACCACAGCATGAGGAACTGTATTAAAGGACCACAGCATCAGGAAGGCTGAGAACCACAGGCTTACTCAGTCACAAGCATAGCACATTTCTTGCTTGCTTGCTCCGATTGTCACTGAACCTTCATGCATTTTGTGCCCACTAGAATTCTGTGCTCAAAGGGCATTGGGGCTGTCACCAGTCTGCACACAGAGCAGCGAGGGCCATGGCCGTGGCTATCAGGCAGGTTCCCTGCTCATAGACATACTCTTTGGCTCTTTTGTATTTAACTTATAGGTTTAAAGATCGTTCAGAGCCACAGATGATGACATTGGAGTCTTCAAGCGTTAGGGCCTCTTCTGAGTGTTGTATCTTGTGGGACTGCATCCATTACATGGCCAGGAACTCAGCCCTACATCTGGCCACAAATGCCAATAGTACTAAGGTTGAGAAGCCCTGGTCTAAGGGAGACAGGGAACCTGAAGGATTCTAAACACTTGGGGAAGAATGAAGCTAGAGAGAGACACTGTGAGCAGATTGTACTGTAGAATAATGTCTGTAGACAGAACAGAATATGGATCCATGCAGGAACTTGGGAAGTGTAGCTTAGTGGAAACTGCGTATGAAAACATCAGTGCAGAGAGAAACAAGTACACGTGGTCCCCTGCGGAGGCACCAGGTGGCATAGTCACCTCATCTTGCTGTGTGTCAGACCGAGATGCTATGTGGTGGAGTTGGTGAGTTGTGTTCAGCATTCGTGTTGGATGGGAAGTGTTTCAATACTGGAATAGTATTCAGTATGAGGAGGCACCACACCATAGGGACCTACAGCACTGAGGCTGACTGAGAAAAAAGCAGTCTTGTCTCTGTTACCAAGCTTCTCCTAGGTGGCTGTTCACTGTAGTGACCTTTAGGTTGCTGCTCCAACACCCAGAAACCCTTTTCCCACTGGATAGCAGCCATTGTTTGAGGGACTGCTCCCAACCCCAACCCTAGAGATGAGAACTCATTAGTCTAAGCTAGCAAGGTCAATCCCACCTGTCCAGGTAACTCAGGCCTAAACAATTAAACAGCAATGTCCCATGGCCGGGAGGGGAGGGAGCAGTCAACTACTGGAAACTGGGATTTTTGTCAGTGTTATGGACCTGCTGGCTTCCTCCTCTTCTACGTAAACAGGGAGGCCTCATTGCTACACTGTCACCTTGTCACCATGAGACAAGCCAATAAAAACCAATACAAGAAGGAAGTCAGAGCCGGGAGTACTGCGGCTAAATGGAGCCACATCACCGGCAGAATTATGTCTGAAACCTTTCTCCAATGGCTCCCTTGCTGCTTTATGGTTTCCACTAGTTTTCAAGTCACCCGAATTGAATTCTCTGATAATCTCAGCCCACTCTAGGCATCCCACTAAAAGCCAAGGATGTCACTGCATGAGACGGGAAAGCCGCGCTCCAGTCTTGCTAAGGAACAGAGAGAACACACTACTAGACGACGGGAAAGGGCGTGGTTTGCCATTGTCAATTGGTGCACGAGGCAGCCACCTCTGGAGCCATAATGTCACAACTACCGTCTGTGGGGGCGGGGGTGGGGTCGCATGGTTTATCCACCTTCATATAGGAAGCACTGAAGTTACCTGGAGGGAACTTCACCACATGTGCAGAAAACTTCTGTAGATTCAGTGACCTGTTTGTCCTACGGAGAGTAAGGTCTCTGATGTTTAGGGTGCATCTGAAATGGAAGGTTGTGCCCAGTGACCCCCCTGCACCCTCAGGGTGTGGTCTGGTGGTAGTCAGAAGGCCTCTCCCCTCCTCTCTGAGTTGTCTCTCTCTTCTAGTTTCTGTCTTGTGCAGATCCAGTTAGTAGGAAGTGCCCCACGATTCTCTACCCAGTGAGAGTTATATTTTCTTGGGTCTGGGACTTTGATAAGATTTTCAACCCAGATCATATCACATTACTATCAGGGAAATTTTGAAGATGTAATTAAAGCTAATACTGGTTTGGCTTTGAGATAATCAAAAGGGAGATTATGCAGGTGGGTGCACCTGCAATCCATTCCTTTAAAAGTAGCGCATTTCTTTCTGGCTGGTGGAGAAAGATCAGAGAGACTCGAAGCATAAGAAGGGACTGGAAGTGCCCTTGTTGACTTTGAAGATAGTTAGCTACAAATTGGAGCCCGAGAGAAGCCTTCCCAGGCTGAGGGCAACCTGATCAACACCGGCAAGGACGTGAGGCCTCTGCCCTATAGCTACATGGGATGGAAGGCCGCCAACAACCAGAAACAACTTAGAAATAGCTTCTTCCCCAGCCCTGTTGGGCTGACACTTGGGTTTTAGATCAAAAGTAGAGAACCCAGCCATCTATACGGACTTCTGACCCACGGAGCCGCGAGAAGATAAAGGGGTGCTATTTTAAACTCTTCCATTTGTAGTAATTCATTAGCTAGAATTAGCAGACTAATAAGCCCATCAAGGTGTCAGCCAGTAATTCCTTAAGCGGTTTTTAATTAGGAACTCGGGAGGCAGACGAACCCAAACATGCAAATATACGGGCGGGCGTATGGGAGGTACCTGGTGGGAGAGGGAGAGGATTTGACTTGAGGGATGTGTTTAGTCCCCCCACCTTCTCATTTCCTTATGCAATTAAAACTGACGGTGTCAGGAGATGTGGGATGCCTCCAAAAAAGCAGCAAGGGACTTTTTTTTTAAAATCTGTCTGGTTGTGGGAATTGTTCAGGTTTTAAAAGATCATCTTCACCTTTGACTTCTTGTTTTAGTCCGCAAGTTCTGGGAATTCTCCACGCTCAATCTGAAACAGGCGCAAAAAGCCACGAACTGTAAAAGTTTGTTTTGCTACCAGGTACGCATAATCCTCATAGGCAAAGGGGGCCTCCCGAGGGGCCTGTAGAAACATGTCGATGAAAAACATTGTCCTGAGCTACTGGGTGACCCTCTAAGCGACAAAACCTTACATTAGAAGCTGAGTAAACCCAATCTAAAACGCGTATTTCAATCTATGCTTTTTAGAGTCACAGGACTGAAAGAAGACAGATTTTTTGGAGTGGCTGCGGTGTCATAGTGGCCCACTCTACCTTAGAGGCCATGCCAGTCAGCCATAAGCGTTGCAAAGGAGGCGTTGTGGTTAGCTTTCCTGCTGCTATGCTAAACACAAAGGAGCAACTTGGGAAGGAAAGGGTTTGCATGGCTTACATGTCTCCATCCTGTTCATCATGAAGGGAAAGTCGAGGCAGGAACTCAAACAGAGCAGGAGCCTGGAAACAGGAACTGAAACAGAGACCAGGGAGGAACGCTGCTCTCTGGCTTGCTCCCCATGGCTTGTTCAGCCCGCTTTCTCACACAACTCGGGACTGCCATCTGCCCAGGAGCTGCACTTCCCACAGTGGGCTGAGCCCTTTTACAATTAGCAATTAAGAAAATGCCTCACCAACATGCTCACAGGCCTCTGACTGTGGCATTGTTTTGGGTGAGATGTCCCTCTTCCCAGGTGACTCTAGTTTGCATCAAGCTGACAGCTGAAGTCAACTATGAGCCCTTTCTTTGTCCGAGACAAAAGAAAAGCAAATGTTCCAAAAGCAAACGCGTGGCTTCTGGTTCTTCTAGTTGACCACCCAGTGGCATGTGCTGATATCATTAGGCTGGGAAGTCGGGATGCAAACAGCGGAGCACAGAGGGTTTTTAAGGCAGTGTAGATAGTAGCTCCTCCCTCACTCTTGGGGGAGGTGTTCTAAGGGGGAGGGTGTGAACCTGCAGACAGTAACAGATCTCATTTGTATCTGTCATATTCTCTCCTTAAAAACCTATGATATACTTGACTTTATAATTTAAACCAAGAAAGAACTTAGTGATAATTAATAAAAATAGAATTGCTTTAACGTTATCCTCTAATAAAATTGTGCGAATTTATGGTGTCTCTCAGAAATCTGTGTGCGTGTCTGTGTTGTACGTGTGTATGTAAATGTGTAAGGGAGGGTGCAGGTGCTTGCATGCTTGCACATACGGAGGTCATAGGTCGACATGGGTGTCTTTCTCCATTGCTTTCTTCTCAGTTTTTGAGTCAGGGTCTCTCATTGGGACTTTTTACCCAAGAAACAGGCCAGTAACTGTGGAGCCACAATTACTGGCTGAAACAGCAGTAGATTCAGGTGAAGCTGCTGTGTCGGAGGTAAGACCACAGCAAAGGGCTTCTTTCTTTGTGCTGGATCTAAAACCATAAACCTAGAATAGATCATTGTAATAAGAAAAATGTTTTCTAGACATGACAAGTTTATAGAACAGGAATAACCAATCATCTCGTTCTTTTGTTCATTCAACTGTTGACTCAGCAACACAGAAACCTTTGCAGACCAAAGTCTGGGAGAATGGGGAAAGTTCCTAAGCGTGAACCTGCATTCTGTCTGGTCCTCCTGCTGTCCACAGCCTTCCTGAATTCTTGCCTTCTAGAACATCTAGAGCTCTTGCCTCTTCTACTTCCTGTCAGTTTCAAGGCAGCAGTTTCAGGGCAAAGCAGCTACTTGGAGACTCTCAGATCAAACCCACCCATTTTCAGAATAAGTCTCTCCTAGTCTAGGGGGAAAGACCTAAGGAGCAAAGATCCTGAAAGCTCCCCGGAGGTCTCTAAAGGACCAGACCAAAGTGGGAAACAGTTTTTCTTCTATATGACACACATCCATCCTACCATTTCTAATGATGCTTTGTGTGGTTTGAATAGAAATGGCCCCCACAGGCTCATAGATTTGAATGCTTGGTCACCAGGGAGTGGCGCTATTAGGAACTGTGGCCTTGTTGGAGGAAGTGTGTTTCTGGGGGTGAGTTGTGAGGTTTCAAATGCTCAAGCTAGGCCTAGTGTCTCTCTCTTCTGACTGCTTGATGATCCAAATATAGAACTCTGGGCTTCTTCTCCAGCACCACGTCACCCTGTATGCTGCCTTCGCAACACCTCCCAAATTTTGGGGGAAGAGGAGGATAAATAGGAACCACTGAAACACCTCCATGTGTGGCTCATACATTTTCTGTGTTATGTGTGTTGGCCATTGCCGAATTCAGGGTTTGAAGCTGAATTTTTACACCCGGACAAAGCAGAATAAAACAAAACAACCCATTCACTATGATTTATAAATTGCAGGCACCTAATAATAATAGTACCTTGCATTTCTGGAGATCTTTTTTTATTGCGATACTCTTTCCAGACAATAACTAATGAATTCGCCAACTCCCTCTAGGAATAGAGACACATGCATTCTCACTTAATTTACATGAAATGAAGGAAAAAGACATCACGAAGCAGCGCTCCATTAAATCATAATTACAACCTCAAGCCCAAGGTAGACATATTGAACTAACTCTCCCAGGGAGACTGTGATTCTTATCCATTGGGGACTTTCCACTTTGAGTCTGTCTTTCCCTGCAAAGGGAGAATGAACACGAAATACGCACATTAAGTTCACCAGCTCAGGGCTCTGGGCTCCGTTTTAGAGTCACACAGCTTTGCGTCAATGACTCCTACGGGACAAAGGCTGGGGCATGGGTGGTCAAAGTCCCCTGCAGGATTCCTTGTCTACTGGGCCTTCCCTTTCTCTCCACGACAGGACCCTTATGTCTTCCCTGGTGCTCCATCTCTCTGTCGCTCCTCCTGTCCAATGGGAGGAAATGAATGTGACAGGCGGGCATGGAGGTGTGTGGTATTTCCTGTGTGAGGAGAGAATCATGGGCTTTTTACAAAGTGCTTAAAGGTGGACTTCCAGGAGATGGAGCAGCCTTCCAAGCTGTCATGAGCCACACTTCCTGTCACTGGTCAATCTCATGGTCCACACAGACAGTCAGCACTAAGGATACTTTCCATATGTCTTGCCTATTTGCCACCTATTGTAACACCCAATTCTGTGTTACCCACCTCGGTACAGTTCGCGTGCCACTGTACCTTACGCGAGTCGGACAAGGGCCTGGAGATTGAAAGAACACACAAAGAGACCTGGGTCATTCGAAAGGAGATCAGCCGAATGCCGTTTATTTAGCCTTGGGGAAAATCTTAAATACCCCACTCCTGCCCAAGGAATTCCACCCAGGCAGGTGGGAAATTACCATATCTAACTGCTGCACAAGGACTCCCACCTAGGCAGGTGGGAAATTACCATACCAACAATAGAGTCAACAATGCCCTACAACAAATCACCAGGCGGGGCAGAGGGAGCACAGGAACAAACAGGATGCTTAGTCATCTGACCAGAAACCGTCCTCAAGGTGAGCCCCAGGAACAGGGGCAGACCCGGGCCCTACAACCTATAACCATTATTACATGGAAGTGACTCCAGCCACCAGCTGAGAACATTGAGGTGTCTCAAAGTCCTGCATTTGGAATGCCTTAGGTTAGATAGCTGCTCCCTGAGGAACCTAAAGGCTCCGTGTGCTGCCTTCCTATGTGGGTTCAACAGGTAGAGGGGACTATGACCCTTTACTTGCATCTCACTGCTCAGCCGAGTCAGCAGCCACAGCTCAGACCAGGGACTCCTATCCACATTCCCTTGAGGTGGTCCAGTTTTGTGTCCCAGCATTGAAAGCTATCTGGGCTTTTCTGGATCCCAGGGCAGTTTTCTGATCTATACTGTGTTGCTAGTATTGGCTCAGAACACTCTAAATCAGTGGTTCTCAACCTATGGGTCGTGACCTATTGGAGATGTTGCATGACCCTTTCATAGGTGCAGCGCACAATGCCTGTTTGTGCTCTATGCACTACCATACAGTTTGCCAGCTTCGGGCAAGGGGCTGGAGATTGAAACACACAAATACATACCAACAGAAAGACAGAGACACAGACCTCTAGTCCCTGGTAAGAAGTCCTTTATTCAATAGCACCGCGGAGGCTTATATACCCAACAGTCAGGTGGGCCAACAGGTGAAAACCTCATCCTCTGATTCTCAAGGCCAAGGCAACACGCGCTCGTGAAGCAGAGCTGGTAAACAACTTTGACACAGCTTTCAGTAGCTCAAATCAGAAGGAAAGTAAAGATCACTAGCAGGGAAGAGCAGCTGGGGGCCAGGACTCCAAATGGTCTCAACACACAGGGGTTGCCAGAAAACACAGATTACACTTCACAAAAGTATCAAAATTACAATTATGAAATAGTGATGAAAATAATTTTATGGTTGGGGGGTCACCACAACGTGAGGAACTGTATTAAAGAGCTGCAGCATTAGGAAATTTGAGAACCACTGGTCTAACCTGACCTTTTTTCTCTCTAAGCAATGATAGAAATTGTGTTGGCATGGTTTTTCCATGCCATGCCATTTCTGCCTCCTGGTGTGTGTGTGTGTGTGTGTGTGTGTGTGTGTGTGTGAGAGAGAGAGAGAGAGAGAGAGAGAGAGAGAGAGAGAGAGAGAGAGAGAGAGAGAGAGAGAGAGGTTCCCTTTCTAAATCAGTCCACACCATATATATTGAGACAGTGTCTCTCACTCTTTTTTTTATTTTTGTTTGTTTGTTTATTTGTTTTTTCAAGGCAGGTGGTTTCTCTGTAGCTTTGGAGCCTGTCCTGGAATTAGCTCTTGTAGACCAGGCTGGCCTCGAACTCACAGAGATCTGCCTGCCTCTGCTGGGATTAAAGGTGTGTGCCACCACCGGCCAGCAGGGTCTTTCACTCTTACTCAAGAGCTTACTGACTTTACTAGTCCGGCAGCCAACTTACTCTGGGAGTCCCCTACCTTTACCTGCCCACCCCAGCACTGGGGTTATAAGTGGTTTGCCATTTTTGCCCAACTTGGGGAGCCTAACTTGGATTCTGATGTTTGTGTGGCAGGTGCTTTACCCACTGTGGGTATTTTAAAAAGCTAAACTAGAGATGGATACACCCATACCACTTCATAACTTGGCACACAGGTATGGCTGGGGCAACGAAGGACAAAAAACCAACCAAACCAAACCAAATGGAGAGCTCCCTGGGTCCCCACTGGACATGCTCAGGAAAGAGATGTGCTAATAGTCCGTAAGATGAATGGCAGAGTAAATGGGGAAGGGCAGGCCAACCAGAACTGGCAGCCAGTAATCTCCCTCAGTGATGGTTCCGGCAATGTGGAAGATCTCAGAAAGTCAGTCTGATGGACCATGAAGAAGTGCAGGCCCCTGAGACGCAACACATCCCATCTGCATCCACCCCAAGCCTTCCATGGAAGACTCTGCCGCAGGCAAACATCAGGATGTGGAGTTTCTAAAGGGGAGAAGCGATGAAGACAGCCACGGGAAGCCACATGCAGGAAGGTGCCTGTAGTCTTAGCTATCGGGAAGGAACGTTTGCTTGATTTCATGAGTTTGATACGGCAAGACCTTATGTCAAAGAAGTCAGAGGAGGAAATAAGAACAGTGGTGGTAATAATACCATGGTTATCTTAAACAACAAGAAAGAGTGCCTTGCTGTACCGGCAAAGGTACCGGCGGTTATAGGGGTTAGGGAATAACCACGATAGTCCTTTATAATAAATCAGTTTTAATACAAGGGGAAATAAGGGAACTTACAGAACCAAGGGTCCAGTGGAGCAGAAGGTACGCAGGGGAGAGCAAACGGGGCTCCTTCCGGCGCCCCAATCCTATTTAAGGGTATCCTACTTCCCTGGGGCAGCCATGCCCCTGAACGCAGGGATTGGGCCAGCTGCCCCAACATCTCCCCCTTTTGTCTAAATAAGACAGATTCAGAAACCAAATACAACTATATACAATGGGAACAGATCATATAAAATTATAAGAAGTAAACAATATCAGGCGAGGAGTATATAACAAAAAATTTTTCTAATCACTCTACTTTGGGAAGTCTAAATAATGTAGAAGGTAGCTACCATTATCTAATCTTTAACCCCATCAAAGATCTGAGAGGGAAAGTAATATTACCAAAGCAACCAGGAAGTACAAAAGAGAAACTTCCAGTTTGGAGAGAAAAAACTGCGCCCATTTTCCCAAATATTGCTTATAAATGTTCTTTTACATTTAAAGGGGGAGATGATATAGATATGAATTTGCATTGGTATAGATTTTAAGGTCAATTTTGTTATATGTATATGTATTTCTGATCTTGATTAAGCTATTGTGATTGCAGTTCATTTTAAAAACTGTAATGTATAATTAAAAAATATAGGTTGTTAATGGATAACCATTGATAATAGTTAAGCTTGTAGTCATGTTATTAGATTTTCTAGATATGTAGAGATATATTTCAGTTAGATAGACATTCTTCATATCTTTCAAAGACTGCAGAATATGGCATTTAATGTTTTAATAACTTAGGGTTTTTCATGACAATGAGACACGTCTGCTCCTGGCAGCACCAATCTACTTCGAGAGGAAGATGGGCATCGAAGAGGCTACTTATGGAGTTTGTTAGCCATTTGGGCAAGAAACTGCTCTTGCCTGGACTGTTGCATAAACTGGACACAAGGAACTCACAGAAAGAGGACTGCTAAACTTGCCTAAAGGTGAGATGGTCTTTTGGGGTTCCTGATTCATTAAAGAGTCTGCGAGACGTTCTGCAGGACACAGCAGAAAGTGACTGAACTGTCTTTGGAATTTCCTGCTTCATGAAAAAGTCTGCTGGACACTATGGGCCTAAAGGCTGAAGATGGATGCCCCAACGGTACAGAGGAACTTTGGGTGACTGTCTAGGCAGCGAGTTGTCTCTGTCATTTCTAGAGTTTAAAAGTTACAAATGACTTGTTTACTTAGGTAATATTATATCCTTCTGGAGTCTTTGATGGAGTTAAAGAATAAATAGATAGTTATAGATTTCCTTAGTTATGATAAAAGATAAAATAGATTTAAATATTGTAACTGTAATACTTGCTTGATAACTGTTTTGTTATATGTAATTTTGCTATGTTAAAGTTGAAGCCTTTCTTTTTTGTTTAAACAGAAAAAGGGGAAATGATGGAGGAGAGTTATCTGTCTATGTTTCTTTCATTGGTTAATTAATAAAGAAAACTGCCTTGGCCCTTTAAGAGACAGAAAATTAGGTAGGTGGAGTAGACAGAACAGAATTGTGGGAACAAGGAATTAGAGTGGGGGAGATGCTTCAGGCAGTTGCCATAGTGAGTCTCCATGCTGCTCCTCTCCGAGATGGACGCAGGTTAAGATCTCTCCTGGTAAGCCACACCTCGTGGTGCTACCCAGATTACTAAATATGGGTTAAAGAAAGATGTGAGAATTAACCAATAAGAGGCTGAAACTATGGGCCAGGCAGTGTTTTAAAAGAATACAGTTTCTGTGTAATTATTTTAGGTAAAGCTAGCCGGGTGGCAGGACACAGCCCGCCGCTTCCTTCTACACCTTGCCTTGAAACATCTGGGATTGCAGAAGCATGCCTGAAATCCAGGTGAAGACCAGGAGCATTATGAGGAAGGAAACGACAGCCCAGAGGGCATGCAGAATGAGGAAGATGGGAGACTTACCATTTCAGTGTGCTTCCCAGATTTCACACTTTGGAATCAATCCCAAAGCAACACTGTTGAGAGGCAGAACCTTAAGTGGTAATTACTTAGTGAAGCTTCTGCCCTCATGAAGAGATTAGTGCTCTTGTCATGGAGTGTTTTCCACATAAAATGAGGAGTTTGGCTTCCACTCCCTAGCCCCTGCTCACAGGGTCTCATCTTGTGACACCCGCTTTCATGCTATGATGTTGAGAAGGTCTTAAGCCAGAGGCAGTCTTCGATGCTCAGTTTTGCATTATCCAGAACCGTGAGCCAACTGAACTTCCATAATTATCAAGTCTGTGGTACTCTGTTGTAGCAAGATGAAAGAGACAAAGACAGAAATGTTCCAGTCAATGACAAGTTTGAGGGGCAACACTATGGGGGAGGTATCTGGGGAATGAGAATGTCTTGTGACCAGGTAGACACAACCACCTCTTCACCTTCAGGATGGGAAGCAAGTCAGAGGTGAGTGCTCCAGCTCAGAGGTGAGTGTTCCAGTCCAGAGGTGAGTGCTCCAGTTCAGAGGTGAGTGCTCTAGCCCAGAGGTGAGTGCTCCAGCCCAGAGGTGAGTGCTCCAGCTCAGAGGGAAGTGCCCTAGTTTAGATGGCTGGATGGAGAAGTTCTGTGAAGCCTGGGCATCATCCAAAGAGCTGGTGTACCCCCTGCATCCAAGGGGCCAGATGTAGAGCCAGGAAATGGAAGGCTCTTGGTGGCCACAATGAGAACACAAAGGCAGAGTTGAGCCCAAAGCCAGTGTCCTGGTTACTTTTCAAGCTGTTGTGCCCACATACCTGATAAAAAGTACCCCATGGGGAGAAGGTTTATTCTAGCCCTACTGCTTGGAGAGCAGAGCCCATCATGGTGGGAAGGTGTGGCAGAACTTAACCGCAGCAGAAGTGTACGGCTGGGCTCCTTTCATCTGGGCAGACCAGCACTCAGAGAAGAGGGAACACGGGCACTCATCTGGCTTCTTCTGTTCTCATTTTGATCCAGTCTGGGGCCCCAGCCTATGGGATGGCCACTCACATCCAGGGGGTCTTCTCTCCTTGGCTAAACTTCTCTGAATACACTGTCGTAGACAAGCTCTGGGGTGTGTTCTCTGGATAATTTCAAATCCAGCCAAGTTGGCAATGAAGGAGAACCATCACAGTCAATAACCCCAAACATCTGAAGACAGCCATAAAAGACAATCATCAACTTCACTAATAGGAAAGCTTACACCAAAGGAACCGAGTTAATAGAGCAGACAACAAGAATTTGGCACACACGTAATTAGACTCCTCAGAGAGAAATAAAATGGTATTACCCCCGTAAAAAGGAAGGTTTTGAGAGTACTTGGAAATGAAAAATTGATGACTGAAATAAAGATCTCTATAAACAGGCAGAAGCAGTGACGCCAAGAAGGGTGTGGGGGCCAAGGAGCCGCTGACCAGCAAGAGTCAGAAGCTAAGAAGAACCAGAAGCTGAGCTCCCAGGTTCCCAACTTTGTTCAACAGATAGAAAGCCAGCAATGGAAGGCGAGCGTGCTGCCCACTGCAGGAAACAGTGCCCCAGAGGGAGGAGCCCCGCAGAGGAAGCGCCTACAGACCGCTGAACAAAATCGCAAACACAGCTAAAGAAAACACTCCAGCTAAACAGTCACGTCACGGTGAGAGTTCAGGCCTCAAGGATGTGTTTGCAGACTCTGCAGGGCTAGGATCAAAACACAAAACACTTTAAAGGAAGAGGATTTTATTTTAACTTCTGGCTTTGGAGTTTTTAGTTCATAGTAACCAACGCTCTCTCTAGGTGCAGAAGATCATGGTGGGGGTGCGTGCAGTGGAAGAGCTCCCTCCCCCCTCCCTCTCTCTCTCTCCCTCTCCCCCTCCGTCTCTTTCTCTCCCTCTCTCTCCCTCTCCCCTTCCCCCTCCCCTCCCCCTCCACCTTCCCCCCCCCCCTTCTCATTTTTTTGAGACAGGGTTTTTCTGTGTAGCCCTAGCTGTCCTGGAACTTGCTCTGTAGACCAGGCTGACTTCAAACTCATAGAGATCCGACTGCCTCTGCCTCCCGAGTGCTGGGATTAAAGGCGTGCGCCACCACCGCCCGGCAAGGAATTTCTTAAATGGACCTATAGGAAAGGACCAGAACAAGACAGAGCCTTAAGGACTACTTCCATCAACTAGAAATAAAAATATCATATTGTGAATCCATCCAAGGAGGGATTGGTCCATTCGTTAGGTAGAGCTTTCAGGATCTAGTCATTGCTGGAGACCCCCTCAGAGATCTTTACTCAGAGGCGTCTTTACTCACCTCTTAGGTGGTTCTTAATCTGATCAAGTTGATGGGAGGGCTCTCACTGCCGCAGACAGCATGGAGGACAAGGAGAATTACCTCCCAATTTCTGGGGAAAGCATCCCTAAGTTAGAATTCCAAGCCTGGTGTGGTCGTGGGTATGCACCGTCCCAAGCGCTTGGGAGAGTAAGGCAGGAGGACCACTTGATCCCAGGAATTTGAGACTAGCCTGGATAACTTGGTGTGACCACTGTTTAAATTAAAAACAAAAAACAAAAACCCATAGCAAGCAGAATCAAGACGCGAGAGTACTTGCTACTTGTGGACATGCAAATGTTGTGTTTTCAACAGTTTTTGAATGTTCAGAATTTTTACATCCTCAGATCTGATCTGAAAGAGAAACTTACAAGAAGCATTACAGGTTTCAATTGCTGTGAAGAGACGCGTCCACTTCTTGACTATCCAATTCCTGCCTATTATGAATGATTCTGCTATGAAAAAATTCGTGTAGCTGTTTTAAATGGATTCTTTTTCAATTCTCTCAGATAGATGCCTAGGTGTGGAATTCCTGGCGCACATAGAAACTCTGTGTTTAACTTTTTGAGAACCCAAGAAACTTATCCCAGAAGCTACACCATTTTGCACGCCTGACAGTTGGCTGAGCTTTAATAATTAATAAGTCACATAATAATAGTGTGTCATTGCTGGGGAGCCAATGTTCCTGACGAAAAAGTCCAACTGTAGGGGCATAGTTCAACTCATACATGTTGTCATACCCACTTGACAAGGCAGCTATCTTTGGGTGAAACTGAGTGGGAACTAAGGAGAAGTCTTATCTATCTCATATACCTATAAACAAAAATAATTTCATTTAAAAAATTTTAAAAAGGAAAAACACAATGATGGTTAATATTTATTTTTAACCTGACAGCACTGAGAACCATGCAGGACACAAGACTCTGGGAGATTTGTGAGGAATGATCTAGAGTAGGTTAGCTGCTATGCTCGCCTGTGAGGATGATCTAGAGTAGGTTAGCTGCTAGGCTCACCTGTGAGGATGATCTAGAGTGGGTTAGCCTCTGGCATATCTCTGACGGGCTATTTGGATGGAGGCAGCTGACCCTCCTTACCTGTGGGTGTTACCATTCCATGGGCTGAAGTTCCAGACTGCATAGGAAGGAGAAGGGGAGCTGAGCACCAGCGTCCATCTCTCGCTGCTTCCTGACTGTGGATGCACTGTGACCAGATGCTTTGAGCTCGCACTGATGTGCCTTCCCCACCATGATGGACTGGACCCGAGAACTGTGAGCCAAAGTAAATCTTCGCTCCCTTAGGTTGGTTTGGTCAGGGTATTTTTATCACAGACAGTGGGAGAACAAATTAACCACAGTGACTGGTGAGCCTATTGCATTAAATATTTTTATTTGTTTTTGAAATTTTTTGTGTCTGGGTGTTTTGCCTGCATGTATGTCTGTGCACCATGTGCATATCTCATATTCATGGAGGACAGAAGAGAGCATCAGATCCCCTGGAACTGATGTTACAGTCTTGTGGATGCTGGGAATTGAACCCTGGTCCCCTGGAAGAGCAGCCAGTGCCCTTAATTGGCTGAGCCATCTCCCCAGCCCCGCACTGAGTATTTTCAGTGTTTGTCTAGTGTTTGCACTGTGGAAAAGAAACGGTTTGCACTTGAGTATTGCACATTGTGTGAGCAAAGCTTTGGCACGCATAGAAACGAAACATCTCTTAGCAAGACTGTCCCAGACCCTCCAAACGCTGCTTCATTTCTTCTTCACTCCGAAGCGACACTGTCTCCAACTGAGAACATTCTCAGACTGCTAAGTGTTTCTTTCGAAATCTGGCATCTGCTGTAGAAGCTTCCGTGGATACATACTTCTTTCTGATGAAAAGGTAATTTATTTGGCAGGGTGATTATATTTAACCAAAAAAACCTGCTGTGCCACATGAGACCAAACATCTCACATGAAAGAAGCTCAAGACACTAGGGCGTACTTGAGACAGATGCCAACTTCAAGGTTTATTAAGACATTAAAAAGGTCATTCTGATGAGGAGTTAATATTTGTCTCTAAACATAAAAAACTTCTTTTAACAAATCCTAAAGGCTCATCCTGTTACAGTACAGTAAGAGGCGTGGCCATTCCAGGAACTGTGCTGTTTGGGTTTCTTGCAAATCATAGGAACAGTCATGTATGTAGCTCAAAACAGTAACAAAGGCGGTCTGGGAATCATAGGAACAGTCATGTATGTAGCTCAACACAGTAACAAATGTGGTCTGGAAATCATAGGAACAGTCATGTATGTAGCTCAGAACAGTAACAAATGCCATTAATGCTCCATCGTCTTTGTTCCTGGGAGTTTTGGATTCGGACAAAGCACAAGTTCCCACTAGAAAGAGCCTTACTATTAGACGGCTGTGGCACCTACTCCTCCATCCGCTGTGGAGTCATGATTTGGAAGGGGGTTGTTTACTCTGTATGGGAGCAACTTTTATGCTTTGAGGAGACATTGAAAAGGGGGTTTAAGGTTTCACTGTTGGATGCAGCTGGGAGCAACCACCAAAGGAAGGCATTAGGCTGCAGGCATGTGGACATCTTCGAAGTAGCCTGGGAAACGAGGCCCCTTAGGGCTTGCACTGCTAACTCAGGATCCACTGGGATGTCCTTGGCAAAAACAGTCATAGGTTTTGGGCAGTACGCATTCTTTATTTTTATTTATTTATTTATTTATTTATTTATTTATTTATTGGTTTTTCGAGACAGGGTTTCTCTGCAGCTTTTTAGAGCCTGTCCTGGAGCTAGCTCTTGTAGACCAGGCTGGTCTCGAACTCACAGAGATCCGCCTGCCTCTGCCTCCTGAGTGCTGGGATTAAAGGCGTGCGCCACCACTGCCGGGCTAGCAGTATGCATTCTTAATTAAAGCCACTAGCCTATTAGTTGCTTGTGTTAAGATTCTTGTCACACACTCAGGCACAGGAAACTGCACACAACTTCATCAGAAAGCTCGATGCCTCATGGAACCACTACTCAGATAAAATAGTGACCATCAACGCAGATTCTGGATATTATGACAACATCCAAACACACGGACAAGCAGACCAGATGAATGAATCTGAGCTGTTTTAATTTAGAGCAACGGGACAGAATACTATTGGACTGTATAAATACAGCATCTCCATCGATGCTCTGTGGACATTTCCACAAGTCTCATCGCCGTGCAGAACTGACCTGTTTAAAATTCCCTTCAGTCCTTTAAGCTGTCTCCATGCTGGTCCCACGGGAGGCACAGACGAGGGCCCTGTAGCTTGCCTTTGTGACTGTTAAAGCTGGATCAGCGGCTAAGTCTGGAGGGAGGCAAGCACCACGAACTGCTGATGGCTTCCCCAGGCCTGAGATGCAGAGCTGGAGATGGGTTTTGACCTGACGGTGTTGTCCTTTGACTCTGGAATATTGAATCCGAGCTGTCGGTCCCAGGAACAGCATAAATAAATGTTTCTCTAAGCTAAGTCGGCACCTCTGTAATATGGGAAACAGCCGAGTTTTAAATTCCTTTATCGACTAAGGCCAACTTCAAGGGTGCAACTTGAAACTCTTACAGAACCGTGAAAACAAGTAATTGCTCCCTCACAGGAAAATTACTCCCACCCTGCATCAGGAAAGGTGATGGCCAGCTGAGTGTCCAGCTGGTACAGGTCCTCCTGACAGGAATGTGCTGATAGCTAGGATGTCCCCACCCCAGCCACTGTCTGAGAGTCACAAAGGGTGACATCTTGGGCTCCTGTGGGAAAGAATGCAGTTTTTTTATTTGAACTTAAATCAGGGTAGGTCTCCCAGCAGCCTTTGTACTCACTGGGGAGAGAACAGGGAGGGTATCTCTAGACCGTATCAGAAGGGGCTTTTTTAAAAAAATTAATTTCATGCTTATTTTGGTTAAGCTCAAAACATTGGTTTGGAGATGCATGGAAGACACATTGGCCCTGGGTCTAATTAATATTAGACAAGAAGTAAAAATCCCTATGTGTAGGGCTGTGACCCTAGTGGTGTGAAGTTATCAGTTGGATCTGTCCCATCTGTCCAGATGCTGGGGTCAGAATGTTTGGGGTCTAGTTGCGTGTCACAAAAAGCAGTGAGTTCTCATGTATGTTGACATTCCTCTTTCCTGGCTCTGACTCAAGTTCCACTGGCAATTAAGTGATTATGTCGAGCTGCCACTTAACCCACTAGAGAAAACCATTCCCTTTCCCGTGGGAGGTTTCCTCTTTCCAAGTCCCCTGTGATAGACCTTCTTTCTGGGGGACAAGCCTCCCAGAGCAGCTGTCCACCCCCCACAAAGAGAACTTGATCTCCCCATCTCCAGGGTAACGCCTGAGAGCACAGGGAATGGGGTGGGGCTGGGGATCTCCGACCCCACCATGATTCTGGAACTGAAGCACCGAGTGGCTACAGTGGATTTTCATGGGGGATGTCAGGTCATAAACCCCAAGTTGCTTCTTTCCCTTTCCATCTGGAGACCACTGACTTAAGGCCAAAGCTGGGCGGTGATGAGGGCAGAAATTTGGTTGTGACACCTCTTACTGTTCTGATGGGGCTGCCTACAACCAGGAAGGACTCCCAATCCTAACTACACACACGGATGTTGTTGAAGATAGTTCCCCAGCAACTATGTTCCCTGGGTGTCCTTGCTACTCTCTTATGTGCTTGGGAGTGGGGTTGTGGCTACCCTGTGGTCAGTTCCAGATCCCACCAGAAAGTTCTCTCTTCCACATCACACGCCTGATGCCTGCAGTGTATTCCCTTTGCCTCTTCTACAATAAGGCCTTTGCTACATATCCGATGTGACACCGAATTTACTATGTAGCCCAAGATGACCTTGAACTCACAATTCTCTTGCTTTAGGTTTTCAAGTGCTGAGGTTACTACAGGGCTATGTCACCATTTCTGGTACACGGTGATGCGTGAACCCTGTTGAGTGCTGAGGGGACCTGTACACGTGTGATCTATTGATCCTCACGCTCAGTAAGTGGGATAGTTGGTGAGTGGAGCCACACTTCACAGAGGCCAGTGAGGCAGGAAGGGCAGCTTTCTTCAAGGGCTAGGAAAGTGCTTAGGCACTCGGTTTCTGTTTCGTGGTCCCCAGCATCAGTGACTTCCTGCTTTGCAGTTTTGTTTCCGTCTCTTGGACTTGTTCTACTGAAGGACAAGATACTAAATGTGACTTACAGAATTTGCACCCCAAGAATAACAACACCATCAACCCAGCTCTCCAATGGGCACATTTTGGAATTGCATTGGAAACCCTGAACTCCAGGGGATCAGTTTGAAATCACACAAAGTGTGCATATTCCCATCACTACTAGCAAGGGACTCAGTAAGGAAAGGGGTGTGCGCGCTGAAAAACAGCATCAGGTGCTACGCTCAGCATCACTGACCTCTCAATTACGTGGCCACATTTTGTGGTACTCATGCTCTCAGGCAAAGGTAACAGAGCAGGCTCCAAGACTATGCACACATTGAGTAACTTTGGCTACTGTGGACAGAACGCCATACCACTGAGTTAGACAGTCCTGTGTTGAGGATTTTCTCTTTGCTCCTCTTTAAATAAAGGTTCATAAAGGCTGGTGAAAATTTTAGTTGTCTGGAAATCTGAAAAAGCACTGAGGTCTGATAAGGAAGTAGAATGTCATAGTGATTTTCATCAATAACAATGAGAGCCCCAGGCGTGAAAGATACTTTATATCCTATCTGGGTACCAACCATTTCTCTACAAGCTTTCCTAGTTTGAAAGCAAGCAGGAAAGAGCCTGATTCAGTTTTTCAGGGCCTCATCAATACTTCTGATGCTGTGTGGACTCCTTCTATATCTTAGATGCCTAACTGTTTTTATTTGGGACTAACACCTTCAATTCATCCTTCACATCCCTGTCTTTAAAATTGGCTCTAAGAAATGAACTTTCCAAATCACACACGGAGGTTTAATCCCTCGATTCCCATTACTGCCAAGAGCTGTAGCTGTAAATCCCTCTGCAGCTGACCCCAAATTTACCCCTTGGTGTTCAAAGTGCCAATTAAATAATAAAAACTGAAACCGTGGTCAGATGTAATTAGTTTGAGAATAGAGTTTTATAATGTGCCTCATGCCAAGCAAACAAGTTAACCGTTCCAACGACAGACACACAACGATTTGGACAGAGAGCACCGAGTTCTCAGATGGGAACTCCTTTGTGTTGCTTGTCAGGATGTGCACTTCTGGGAACGGGAAACCGAGGAAACAAATGCCGGCTCCAAATGGTTGGAAACACAGTTTATGTGGCCAGGCTTCCCTCCCCTCCCTTACGTTAAAGGATGTCTTTCAAGACTCCAGTTGGTCTAGGCGTGATGAGAGTGAGGTGTGTTTTGAATAGGATTCTGACGGCAATAGAATCCAACGGTGTTACCAACAAGTTATCTGACAGAAAGGCAGTGATCGTTTGGAAGGTTGCCCACTTCTGAAAGAGTACTGCTCTTAGTGGTCCCTAGTAAGGACAAGTCCCCTGTCCTAGCCACCTTTGGGGACCAGGTATGTTTCCTGGTTGGCCATCTCTGCTTGGCTGATGAGGGCTGAACTGAGCTGGCCAACCTTTTGTGTTTTCTCTCTAGACCGTGTGGACTGTGTCACGGGACACAGTGGCTAAGATACCCGAACCTGGGGATATGGACTGGATCAGGTCAAGAAGTCATTTTGTGTGTTATTTTTGCTCCTTCAGCTTGGGAAGAAGGAAGGGGGGGGGAGGTAAGAAAACAAACTGGCATCGTCAACTACGTAGGTACCAGGTCACGGTCCTAGCCACCGCTGGTCTAATATTTCAGCTCAGTCCAGAATTCCATCATTATCTCAAGCAAGTATTGCAAACATGATTCTACCGTGTTGTTTAAGTTGGAAGAGCCTGGCACGAGAAGTCGAAGAGCTGACTTGTGCCATGAAAGACTGTCGATTAGAGCGGAGTCTCAGGGCCGCTACTCGAGCAGGCATCCAGCCATGCAGTCGCCGACAGGAACCTCTCCTCTCCGCTCTCTATCTCTATCAGCACTCTTTGGCATACCCCCCCAAATGTGTGTGAGTGGGGGAGAAAGGGAGGATGGATATATCTGGGTAAGGAAAATGAAGGACCGAACTTCAGTTCTATTGAGACATATCAGACGTAACGATGGCGACCCATGGAGGGGCTCCAGTGAAAGCACTGGAGATGGAGCTCAGTGCAAGGAGCCACAGCATGTGTGAGGCCCTGAGAGCGACGCCTGGAAGAACTGAAGGAAGGAACAAATAAACAAATGAAAGAAAAGAGAGAAGGAAGGAAGGGAGGAAGGAAGGGAGGAAGGAAAGAAGAAAGGAAGGAAGAAAGGGAGGACGGAAAGAAGGAAGGAAGGAAGGAAGGAAGGAAGGAAGGAAGGAAGGAAGGAAGGAAGGAAAGGTTCATGAAACAAAGTTGCCTCTAAATCAATTCCAAGCTGGGAGCTAGAATCCTGCTTTGAAAATATTTCAACTCTAAAGTCTCTTTGTAAAATATTAAGAGAAACTGGTGAACTTCTTTTTTTTTAATGTACAACTCGATTTCTCTCACGTACAACATAAATCATTTAATGTATTGTTTGCAACCTTAGAAAGGCAGACATAGTCAATCCAAGTCCGTTTATAAATTCCAATTTCGTATGGATTAAAAACTACAGATAAATTAAGTCACAATAATATCCTGTACATGCATTAAGGCTGGTGACTGCTAAGGTCTCTGGAGTATCTACAAATAGGAAATCACACGCAGATCACTGGGGCTGAAGAGTGTCTACATCATTAAAAAAAAAACCTTGCATTTTTTCCTCTCTTTTTTTTTTTTTGGCGATACAGATTTCAATGGTAACTCTGGAAAACTGTGAAAAATGTTATTTAAAAATATATATGCATATGCTACTGCACAGTTTTAAGGATGTGATTCATAGATAATGTCGCTGCATTGATTGGTTTTATAACAAGGTGATGTGGACACGCAGTGACTTATACTCAGTATTAGGCACTAGTAATATCTGTCAGGCGTACTACAGTTCTACGTCAGCGGTACTGTACATATATATTTTTAAATGTATGCATTGATACAGACTGTGTCTATTTTGTACGGGTGTCAGAGATGCACACATCACTCTTATACAGCACACACACCATTGTTGCAGATATAAGATACGCTTTAGTGCAGAAGGTCTCATTGCATTGCATTCCATGTGTTTAATGTAGCACATAACTTGTCAACTGTTTAGTGTGTATTTCCAGTACATTCCTCTCAGGAGTGGGTCCAAGTTCCCATCTGCAATGTGAACATTTCCAGACGCGCCTGTCCTAAGCAAACCTTTCTGTCCGGGTTCATCTGCACAGGCCACTCCTATATGCGGAGTACTAAGGCTGAGTTTGTTAGGGTCACCTGTAAGCCACCCCATTTCAAAGGTTAAGTCTAACATTGTGACAAGAGGTGGCATCTACTCAGGTCATGGGAGAGAAGACCAGTTGGACTTTGGAGGAATGTTTGAGGAAGGAGTATGTCTTCAACAGAAACAAGGGCTAACCAATGTTAGTTTAAACGGAAGCCCTCTGGAAGGATATAGATTACTGAGCAAGCACAGACTTACATCTTCTACATTCCGGCATTATTTGCATCCCTGGAATGAACATGTAGGACTTGAATAGCTATAAAATGTAAGCTGTGTCAATTTGCAAGCCAACTTAAGAAAAGGAACATGGTATGGAGGACTTTCACGGCATCCAATGGAAGATGGCTCCTTAACAGAATTAGAAACATTGAGTCCCATCAAGTGGAAGACGGTTTCTTCATAAAATTACCTATCCTGGGTGTGACACACGCTCCAGGGATGAGGTGAGACAGGGATAGGAGCTGTACGCTCTGACTGTGTCCCCAGAAGACCAGTTTCTCCAAGGTTTATTTTTTTTTTGCGGGGGGGGGGGGGGGGAAGCTCCCAGTGTGTTCATCAAATCTGTACTGGTACAACCAGCCAGAGGCCACCTTTGCAATTTGATGGGGCTTTCCAGGGATGTGGACTGCATGAATGTCACAACTAAAGCTATAAGTTTGAAGAGAGGCAGGACCAGAAAAGCTCCCCAAGGTTGCGCAGAAGCTTTTGAGGGCATCCCTCTATGTGAGCGCAGAAGCCCTTGAGGGCATCCCTCTATGTGAGAGCTTGAACTTTTCACCAGATTTCACCGAGAGCAACTAGAACAAAGTCCCACTCCTGCACAAAAGGTGATTCAAAAGTTCTTATATTCAGATTTACACATAGGATAGATCACAAACCTGCCAACACTTAGTGAAAGGGGTACATGGATCACGCTGTAGAGATAAATATAAACGTAGAAATGGAGGCGGGGCGTTCTCATTTCAAGAATCTGAAACCCAAACTGCTCTGAAGTGGACAACTCCTTGAGCAGTTGATAGGATGTTAGTGGTGAATCCCATGCCTGCCTCACGGGCATGGCTGAGAACGGATGCTGCAGGCGCTGCCTTCATGGATACAAGGTACAGACGAAACGTAAATGAATTCCATGTTTAGACTTGAGTCCTCTCCCCCAAGATACCTAAGTATGTACCCACAGATAGTCCATCTTAAAAAGAATTCTGGCCCCAAACATCCAAAGTCCATGTACAGCTAAACATTTCAAGTGTTTGAGGGTCAAAGCCAAATGCAAATCCCATAATTCACTTTGGTAGGAATCCAAACCATGGTCAGCTATTTGTACGATGTCGAATCTGCCTTGGGAGCTGGGGAATGAGGGCAGTCTCATCTGCCACCTACTGAGAAGGCTGACAGGATGGTAATGGGAACATAACTAAATTCACAGGGAGACAGTGGAAACACAGGACACACGCTGTGGGACCCTGCCACCTTCAACAGTGGATTGCAGAGGTGGCCTTACCTATCTTCCTCTGGTTGATGTGGTAGAGTAGGGACAAGTAAACCCAAGGACATTAGTTTGTCTTTAAAGTGTGGCAAGATACACCTCGTTGGCAGGACTTGTTTCTTTATACTAATAGTTCAGGTCCACGTATATTTGACAAGAAGGCTAAGTCTAAGGTATGACAAAACATGAGAAAACAAACTTCAGACAAAAACTGTAAACAAGATGCTGAAAAACTAAATACATAAACAAC